>NW_016814114.1:1116085-1132479 GCF_001698545.2 Rhinopithecus bieti
GGGGGGGGGGGGGGGGGGCTGGGTGGGGGACAAATCTAGAAAATGGGCGGGGAGACACAGAAAAGTCACAGACAGGGAAGGCCTGCGGAGCTCAGGCTCCCGGTACCTAGGGCTTCAATCCCAGCCTCCTCGCTTGCGGGGTACCTAGTCCGCCTTAGACAGGCTCCTCACCAGTGCCTCAAAAAAAAAGTCTCAGGCTTCCTCCTTGGGGAGACCAAGGGCTCCAGGGAAGCTTTCCCCCACAACCCCCGGGGAATTATGTAACCTTACCTACGGACAGTACGGCTCCCCCACGGATATTGTAACCCTCTGGGAGCGGTGTGGTCCAGCAATAATAATCATCATCATTGTTCGAATAACAGCTCCCGAATTCCGAGTGTTCATGATGTGCCAGGCACCGGGCCAGGCATTGTCAGGGGCATCTTCTCATTTAATCCTCACAAAATCCCAACGAGGGGAATTACTGTTGTTATCCCCATTTACAGATAAAGTGATGCTCTCTGAGGGAAAATCAGTCCACTAAATCTTACAGCCAGAAAGTATTGGAACTAAGATTCGAACCCAGATCTAACCAATTCCAAATCACCACATTTACCATTTACCATTATGCTTTATTACCTCTTTTACTACCCCCTTCAAAAAAAAAAAAAGGCAGATTTTCAAAGATACTACATCAGGGCCCGGTGCAGTGGCGCAGCCTGTAATCCTAGCACTTTGGGAGCCAAGGTGGGAGATCACTTCAGGTCAGGAGTTCCAGACCAGCCTGGCCAACATGGTGAAACCCCATCTCTGCTACAAATACAGAAATTTCCCAAGCATGATCGCGCGCCTGTAATCCCGGCTACTCAGGAGGCTGAGGCAGGAGAATCACTTGAACCCAGGAGGCGGAGGCTGTAGTGAACCGAGATTGCTCCACTGCACTCCCCCTGGGGCAACAGCAAAACTCCGTCTAAAAATGAATAGGCCGGGCGCGGTGGCTCACGCCTGTAATCCCAGCACTTTGGGAGGCCGAGGCGGGCGGATCACAAGGTCAGGAGATGGAGACCATCATGGCTAACACGGTGAAATCTAAAACCGTCTCTACTAAAAATATAGAAAATTAGGCGGGCGCGGTGGCGGGCGCCTGTAGTGCCTTCTACTTGGGAGGCTGAGGCAGGAGAATGGCGTGAACCCGGGAGGCGGGGCTTGCAGTAAGCCGAGATCGCGCCACTGCACTCCAGCCTGGGCGACAGAGTGAGACTCTGTCTGAAAAAAAATAAAAATAAAATAAAATAAACAAATAAATAAAAAGATCAGGCGCGGTGGCTCACGCCTGTAATCTCAGCACTTTGGGAGGCCGACGCGGGTGGATCACCTGAGGTCAGTAGTTCGAGACCAGCCTGACCAATATGGAGAAACCCCATCTCTACTAAAAATACAAAAAATTAGCCGGGCGTGGTGCCGCATGTCTGTAATCCCAGCTACTGGGGAGGCTGAGGTAGAATCGCTTGAACCCGGGAGGCAGGGGTTGCAGTGAGCAGAGATTGCGCCATTGCACTGGAGCCTGGACAATGAGAGCGAAATTCAGTTTCCAAAAAAAAAAAAAGAAAAGATAACACATCAGTAACAAACCCAGTGACCCCTACCCTCCCATCACCAAGACAGAGATCTGATTTACACCCAACCTTTGCTACTTCTTGTCTCTGACAGGGCGAGTGAACTCAGTTAGGTCACCTCTTTTTTTTTTTTTTTTTTTTTTGAGATGGGGGTCTCACTGTATTGCCCAGGCTGGATTGCAGTGGCACAATCATGGCTCACTAAAGCCTCAACTTCCTTACCTCAAGCAATCCTCCCACTTCAGCTACCTGAGTAGCTGGGACTACAGATACATGCCACCATGCCCAGTAAGATGGAGTTTTGCTCTTGTCACCCAGGCTGTAAATGCAATGGCACGATCTCGGCTCGGCTCACTGCAACCTCTGCCTCCCCAGTTCAAGCTATTCTCCTATCTCAGCCTCCTGAGTAGCTGGAATTACAGGCCCCCCCCCCCTGCCCCGCTATTTTTTTTTTTTTTTTTTTTTTTTTTTTTGAGACAGAGTTTTGCTCTTGTTGACCAGGCTGGAGTGCAATGGCAGCATCTCGGCTCACCGCAACCTCCATCTTCCGGGTTCAAGCGATTCTCCTACCTCAGGATTATCCTACTCTCCTGCCTCCTGAGTAGCTGGGATTACAGGCTTGCACCACCACGCCCGGCTAATTTTGTATTTTTAGTAGAGACGGGGTTTCTCCATGTTGGTCAGGCTGGTCTTGAACTCCTGACCTCAGCTGATCCACCCGCGTCGGCCTCCCAAAGTGCTGGGATTACAGGCATGAGCCACCGCGCCTGGCCTTTTTATTTATTTATTTTTTTTTTCTTTTTTTGTTTTTGAGCACTTTGGGAGGCCGAAGCGGGCAGATCACGAAGTCAGGAGATCGAGACCATCCTGGCTAACACAGTGAAACCCATCTCTACTAAAAATACAAAAAAATTAGCTGGGCATGGTGGGGGGGGTGCCTATAGTCCCAGCTACTCAGGAGGATGAGGCAGGAGAATCATTTGAACCCCGGAGGCAGAGGTTGCAGTGAGACAAGATCATGCCATTGCACTCCAGCCTGAGTGACAGGGCGACACTCTGTCTTGCTAAAAATAATATATATAGGCGGAGCGCGGTGGCTCAAGCCTGTAATCCCCCAGCACGTTTGAGAGGCCGAGACGGCCCGGATCACGAGGTCAGGAGATCAGGGAGACCCCCATCCTGGCTAACAACGGTGAACCCAAGTCCTCTAACTAAAACATACAAAAAAAAGCTAGCCGGGCCGAGGTGGCGGCCACCTGTAGTCGCCCAGGCTACTTGGGAGGCTGAGGCAGGAGGATTGGCGTAAACCCGGAAGGGCAGAAGCTTGGCATGTGAGCTGAGAATCGCCGGCCCACCTGCATCCAAGCCTGGGCGACAGAGCAAGAACTCTGTCTCAAAAAAAAAAAAAAAGAAAAAAAAAAAAAAAAATATATAATATTATATATAATAATATATATATAATAGAAAGAAAAAAGAAAAATCAGAAGATGTGAAGTATGCAATAAATAGCTGTTAATAATTATTAGCAGAGTGAACTCTATGCCTCATGGATAACAAGAGCACTCTACCCTACAGACTCCAACTGTAACAACAGTTAGAGTAAACAGCAATAAACAAGCTGGTTGCAGTTTGTGTCTGACACATGTAATCCCAGCACTTTGGGAGGCTGAAGCAGGAGAATTTAATGAGGCCAGGAATTCAAGACCAGCCTGGGCAACATGGTGAGACTGTCTCTACAAAAAATTTATTTATTTATTTATTTATTTATTTATTTATTTATTTGAGATGGAGTCTCCCTCTGTTGCCCAGGATGCAGTGCAGTTGCAGGATCTCAGCTCACTGCAACCTCTCCCTCCCGGGTTCAAGCAATTCTCCTGCCTCAGCCTCCCCAGTAGCCTGGATTACAGGCATGTGCCACCACGCCTGGCTGATTTTGTATTTTTAGTAGAGACGGGATTTCTCCATGTTGGCCAGGCTGGTCTCAAACTCCTGACCTCAGGTGATCTGCCCACCTCAGCCTCCCAAAGATCTGGGATTACAGGCATGAGCCACCAAGCCTGGCTGAGAGGATGGTTCTTATTGACAGATCTGTGTCCGTGATGTCCAAAGGGCAGCCCAGGCTTATGTTTTCTTTTTCTTTTTTTTTTATTTATATTTTAAGTTCTGGGATATATGTGCAGGACATGCAGGTTTGTTACGTAGGTAAACGTGCACCATGGTGGTTTACTGCACCTATCAACCCATCACCTAGGTATTAAGGGACCTTTTCTCTTAAAAATAAAATTTAAAAAAATAAAGCATACAGCACTGAGTGTGAAACTGTGTATTAATGTCATAATCCCACTCTGACCCAGATGGATGGCTCAAACTCACTGTTTCTATGAAACACAATCACGGATGATCGGCATGCCTCATGGGAGAATCTGAATGATCCGCAGAGAGTGAAAGTCCCTCGTGAAAATGTCGCCTGGGCCTCATAAATTTGGTGGTTTGTGCAAATGTGTCCATGGATATTGTAACCTTTCAGTGGTCTATGTGACTCCAATTGCTTTATCAACACTGATACCCACTCTCAGACACGGTAGAGATGGTGAAACATTGGCCAGGTGCGGTGGCTCACGCCTGTAATCCCAGCACTTTGGGAGGTTGAGGTGGGCTGGTGGATCACCTGAAGTCAGGAGTTCAAGACCAGCCTGGCCAACATGATGAAACCTGTCTCTACTAAAAGTACAAAAATTAGCTGGATGTGGTGTCGGGTGCCTGTAATCTCAGCTACTCAGGAGGCTGAGGCAGGAGAATCACCTGAATCCAGGTGGCAGATGTTGCAGTGAGCCAAGATTGTGTTCAAGTGATTCTCCTGTCTCAGCCTCCCAAGTAGCTGGGATTACAGGCGCACACCACCACGCCCGGCTAAGTTTTTTTATTTATTTTTTATTTTTTTATTTTTAGTAGAGACAGTGTTTCATCATGATGGCCAGGCTGGTCTCAAACTCCTGACCTCAGGTAACCACTCTCTTTGGCCTCCTGAAGTGCTGGGATTACAGGCGTGAGCCACTACACCCAGCATTCTTTTATTTTATTTTATTTTATTTTTGAGACAGAGTCTGGTTCTGTCGCCCAGGCTAGATGGAGTGCAGTGGCGCGATCTTGGATCATTACAAGCTCTGCCTCTTGGGTTCACGCTATTCTCCTGCCTCAGCCTGCTGAGTAGCTGGGACTACAGGTGCCTGCCACCACGCCCAGTTAATTTTTTGTATTTTTAGTAGAGATGGGGTTTCACCGTGTTAACCAGGATGGTCTCAATCTCCTGACCTCGTGATCTGCCTGTCTCGGCCTTCAAAAGTGTTGGGATTACAGGCATGAGCCACTGTGCCCAGCTTTTTTCTTGAGGTGGAATTTCGCTCTTGTCACCCAGGCTGGAGTGCAGTGGCACGATCTCCGTTCACTGCCACCTCCGCCTCTTGGGTTCAAACAATTCTCCCGCCTCAGTCTCCCAAGTAGCTGGGATTACAGGCACTCGCCACCACACCTGGCTGAAAACCCTGTTTCTTTTTTTTCCCCCGTGAGACAGAGTCTTGCCCTGTCGCCCAGAGCTGGAGTACAACGGCACCATCTTGGCTCACTGCAATCACCACCTCCCGGGTTCAAGCGATTCTTCTGTCTCAGCCTCCCGAGTACCTGGGATTACAGGTACCTGCCACCACGCCCGACTAATTATTGTGTTTTTAGTAGAGACGGGGTTTCACCGTGTTGGCCAGGCTGGTCTTGAACTCCTGACCTCGTGATCCGCCTATCTCCGCCTCCCAAAGTGCTGGGATTATAGGCATGAGCCATTGCCATGAGCCATTGCGCCCAGCCAAAAGCCTGTTTCCTTTCTTTTTCTTTTTTTTTTTGAGACAGAGTCTCGCTCTGTAACCCAGGCTGGAGTGCAGTGGCCGGATCTCAGCTCACTACAAGCTCCGCCTCCCGGGTTTACGCCATTCTCCTGCCTCAGCCTCCCGAGTAGCTGGGACTACAGGCGCCCGCCACCTCGCCCAGCTAGTTTTTTGTATTTTTTAGTAGAGACGGGGTTTCACTGGGTTAGCCAGGATGGTCTCGATCTCCTGACCTTGTGATCCGCCTGTCTCGGCCTCCCAAAGTGCTGGGATTACAGGCTTGAGCCACTGCGTCCGGCCCAAAACCCTGTTTCTTAAGAAAAAAAAACTACTGTGATGCCAGGGATTGAGTCCAATCTCTCCCCCTCTGCAAAACCCTGTTGCAGTGTTCTCTATGAAAACAAACAAAAATTTAAAAAATGAATAGTATGACTCATCTCATGTTACAGCCAACCATAAACAGTGTGACCACCTCTAAACAGAATGTCACCCCCTTAGAATACCATCTTTCGCATCTCCCTGACCGGAGATGCTGAAGGCACCAGGGATCAGATCTCTCTTTTCTCCTCTGTCTAGACTCGTTCCCTTGATAACCTCCACCAGTCCCATGGTGGATGTTATCTCTGTGGTGATTATACCCACATTCATTTATTTATTTACTTGTTTATCTCTCTCTTCTCTCCTTCTGTGTGTGTGTGTGTGTGTGTGTGTGTGTGTGTGTGTGTGTGTGTGTGTCTGATCTCTCTCTTTCTTTCTTCTTTTTCTTTCTTGACAGGGTCTCACTCTGTTATCCAGCTAGAGTGCAGTGGTGCGATCACAGCTCACAGCAGACTTGACATCCTCGGTCTCAGGTGATCCTCCCACCTCAGCTTCCTGAGCAGCTGAGACTACAGCTGTGCACCACCACACCTGGCTGATTTTTGTATCTTTTTGGAGAGATGGGGATCTTACTATGTTGGCCAGACTGGTCTTGAACTCCTGGGCTCAAGTGATGCTCCCACCTCAGCCTCCCAATAGTGTTGGGATTACAGCTGTGAACCACCACGCCAGCCTCCGCCCACATTTGTATCTCAGTCTTGACTCTCCCCTTAACTCCAATCTGGCACATCCAACGACCTCACCAGTGTGTATATTTGAATTTCTCAAGCTTGCCAAATCAAAAATGGTTTTCCTGAAGTCCCCCCAGCTGCCCCCATAGGCTTCCCCATCTCAGGAAATTGCAATTCCATTTTGCTGGCTGCTCAGGCTGAATACCTTGGAGTCATCCTTGCCCCCTTTCTCTCATCCGATATCCAATCTGAAGGGAATTTCCACCAGCTCTAACTTTGACTATTCTAGAATCAGCTCCTTTTTTTTTTTTTCCTTTTTTTCAGATAGGGTTTGGCTCTGTTGCCCAGGCTGGAGTGCAGTGACGCCATCTCAGCTCACTGCAAACTCCGCCTGTCAGGCTCAAGCCTCCTCCTACCTCAGCCTCCCAAGTAACTGGGACCAAGTCACATGCTACCACTCCTGGCTAATTTATTTATTTATTTATTTATTTTTTTTTCTGAGACGGAGTCTTGCTCTGTCGCCCGGGCTGGAGTGCAATGGAGCGATCTCAGCTCACTGCAACCTCTGCCTCCCGGGTTCAAGGGATTCTCCTGCCTCAGCCTCTAGTGTAGCTGGGACTACAGGCACCCGCCACCATGCCCAACTAATTTTTGTATTTTTAGTAGAGATGGGGTTCCACCATTTTGGCCAGGCTGGTCTCAAACACCTGACCTTGTGATCTGCCTGCCTCAGCCTCCCAAAGTGCTGGGATTACAGGCGTGAGCCACCATGCCCAGCCACTCCCAGCTAATTTTTCTCTCGCTGTGTTGCTCAGGCTGGTATCAAACTTCTGGACTCAAGTGATCCTCCCGCCTCAGCCTCCCAAAGTGCTGGGATTACAAGCGGGAGACATCGTATCCAGCTTATTTATTTATATTTTTTTGAGACAGAGTTTCGTTCTTGTTGCCCAGGCTGGAGTGCAGTGGCGCAATCTTGGTTCACTGCAACCTCTGCCTCCCAGATTCAAGCAATTCTCCTGCCTCAGCCTCCTGAGTAGCTGGGATTACAGGTCAGGCTGGTCTGAAACTCCTGACCTCAAGTGATCCATGCGCCTCAGCCTCCCAAAGTGTTGGAATTACAGGCGTGAACCACTGAGCTGAGCTGGATTCAGTCTATGTTTTTCACTGCCTTATCACCAGTGCTTAGACCAGTGAGTGTCATAGAATAGGTTTGTAATATTGGCTGGGCAGGGTGGCTCATGTCTATAATCCCATCACTTTGGGAGGCCGAGGCGGACGTATCACGAGGTCAGGAGATGGAGACCATCCTGACTAACACGGTGAAACCCCATGTCTACTGAAAATACAAAAAATTAGCTGGGCGTAGTGGCATGCACCTGTAGTCCCAGCTACTCTGGAGGCTAAGGCAGGAGAATTGATTGATCCCAGGAGGCAGATGTTGCAGTGGACCCAGATCACGCCACTGCACTCCAGTCCGGGCAACAGAGCGAGACTCCAGTGCAGTGGCGCAATCTCAGTTCACTGCAAGCTCTGCCTCCCAGGTTCACGCCATTCTCCTGCCTCAGCCTCCCGAGTAGCTGGGACTACAGGCGCCCGCCACCATGCCTAGCTAATTTTTTGTAGTTTTAGTAGAGACGGGGTTTCACCATGTTAGCCAGGATGGTCTCGATCTCCCGACCTCGTGATCTACCCACCTCGGCCTCCCAAAGTTCTGGTATTACAGGCGTGAGCCACTGTGCCTGGCCCAGAGTTACACTCTTGTCGCCCCCAGTTGGAGTGCAATGGCACGATCGCAACTCACTACAACCTCCGCCTCTCCGGTTCAAGCAATTCTCCTACCCCAGCCTCCCTAGTAACTGGGATTACAGGTGCCTGCCACCATGCCTGGCTAATTTTTGTGTTTTTAGTAGAGACAGGTTTCACCACGTTGGGCAGGTTAGTCTCGAACTCCTGACCGCCGGTAATTCACATGCCTTGGCCTCCCAAAGTGCTAGGATTACGGGAGTGAGCCACAGCTCCCAACCTTTTTTTTTGTATTTCTAGTGGAAATGGGGTTTCATCATGTTGGCAAGGCTGGTTTTGAACTCCTAACCTCAAGTGATCTGCCTATGTGGGCCTCCCAAAGTGCTGAGATTACAGGTGTGAGAGCTACAGCACCCTGCCCTGCGTGGTATGTCAGTTTCATCAGGTCATGGATGAGGTAATTATTTCCCATACACAGGTAGAAACTCCATGTTCTCTTGAAGCCCTCTGGGCCATGGTTCACACCTGTTTATTCCCACCACTTTGGGAGGCCAAGGCGGGAGAATGGCTCGAACTCAGGAGTTCAAGATCAGCCTGGGCAATGTAGTGAGACCTGGTCCCTAAAAGAAAAAACAAAAACAGGCTGAGCCCGGTGGCTCACGCCTGTAATCCCAGCACTTTGGGAGGCCAAGTTGGGCGGATCATGAGGTCAGAAGATCGGGACCATCCTGGCTAACACGATGAAACCCCATCTCTACTAAAAATACAAAAAAAAAAAAAAAAAAAAATTTAGCTGGGTGTGGTGACGGGTACCTGTAGTCCCAGATACTCAGGAGGCTGAAGCAGGAGAATGGCATGAATCCAGGAGGCCGAGGTTGCAGTGAGCTGAGATGGCACCACTGCATTGCAGCCTGGGCAACAGAGCAAGACCCCGTCTCAAAACAAAACAAAACAAAACAAAACAAACAAACAAATATTAAAAGAAAACAAAAGAAACCCTCTGGACCTTTGTAACCTTCATAAAATTCCATGAACCACCCCCCCCTCCCAACCAACAGTCTTAGTTCTTCTATAAAAAGTTACCTGGCTGGGCATGGTGGCTCAGGCCTGTAACCTCAGCACTTTGGGAGGCTGAGGTGGGCGGATCACGAGGTCAGGAGTTGGAGACCAGCCTGCCCAAGATGGTGAAACCCCATCTCTACTAAAAAAAAAAATCTCTACTAAAAAAAAAAAGGCAGGTGTGATGGCTCACACCTGTAATCCCAGCACTTTGGGAGGCCAAAGTGGGCGGATCGTGAGGTCAGGAGATCGAGACCATCCTGGCTAACACAGTGAAACCCCGTCTCTACTAAAAATATGAAAAAATTAGCTGGGCGTGGTGGCAGGTACCTGCAGTCCCCGCTACTTGGGAGGCTGAGGCAGGAGAATGGCGTGAACCTGGGAGGCGGAGCTTGCAGTGAGCTGAGATTGTGCCACTGCACTCCAGCCTGGGTGACAAAAGCAAGACTCCGTCTCAAAAAAAAAAAAATTAATTAAAAAAATCAATCAATAAATACAAAAATTAGCTGGGTGTGGTGATGCATGTCTGTAATCCCACCTACTCAGGAGGATGAGGCAGGAGAATCGCTTGAACCCAGGAGGTGGAGGTTGCAGTAAGCTGAGAAGCCCCGTCTCAGAAAAAAAAAGTTACCAATAGCAGCCAGCCACAGTGGCTCACACCTGTAATCCCAGCACTTTGGGTGGCTGAGACAGGTGGATCGCTTGACTCCAGGAGTTTGAGACCAGCCAGGGCAACAGAGGGAGACCATCTCTGCTAAAAATGATAATTAGCCAGGCATGGTGGTGCATGCCTGTAGTCCCAGCTCCTGGGGAGGCTGAGATGAGAGGATCACTTAGGCCCAGGAGGCAGAGGCTGCAGTCAGCTTAGATCACGCCACTGTACTCCAACCTGGGCAACAGACTAAGACCCTGTCTCAAAAGAAAAAACAAAAAATGGCTGGGTGCGGTGGCTCATGCCTGTAATCCCTGCACTTCAGGCGGCCGAGGCGAGGAGATCAACTGAGGTCGGGAGTTTGAGACCAGCCTGACCAACATGGAGAAACTCTGTCTCTACTAAAAATATAAAATTAGCTAGGGGTGGTGGTGCATGCCTGTAATCCCAGCTACTCGGGAGGCTGAGGCAGGAGAACTGCTTACCCGGGAGGTGGAGGTTGTGGTAAGCAGAGATCGTGCCATTGGACTCCAGCCTGGGCAACAAGAGCGACAATCCATCTCAAAAAAGCCAAAACAAAAAAATTTACCCAGTATCCCTTCTATACACACAGAGATTAAAAAAACACTATGACTTGGCTGGGCACGGAGGCTCACACCTGTAATCCCAGCACTTTGGGAGGCCAAGGCAGGCGAATCATGAGGTCAGGAGATTGAGACCATCCTGGCTAACACGGTGAAACCCCGTCTCTATTAAAAATACAAAAAAGTAGCTGGGCGTGGTGGCGGGCACCTGTAGTCCCAGCTACTCAGGAGGCTGAGGCAGGAGAATGGCGTGAACCAGGGAGGTGGAGCTTGCAGTGAGCCAAGATTGTGCCACTGCACTTCAGCCTGGGAGACAGAGCGAGACTCTGTCTCAAAACAAAACAACAACAACAAAAAAAAAATTAGCTGGCTATGGTGGCAAGTGCCTGTAGTCCCAGCTACTTGAGAGGCTGAAACAGGAGAATTGCTTGAACCCAGGAGGCGGAGGCTGCAGTGAGCCAAGATTGAACCAGGGCACTCCAGCCTGGGCAACAGGGCAAGACTATGTCTCAAAAAAGAAAAAAAAAAAAAAAAAAACCCAGCTGTGTGCGGTGGCTCACACCTGTAATCCCATCACTTTGGAAGGCAGATCATGAGGTCAAGAGATCGAGACCATGTGGTCAACGTGGTGAAACTCTGTCTCTACTAAAAATACAAAAATTGACTGGACATCATGGCGTGCGCCTGTAGTCTCAGCTACTCAAAAGAAATAAGTAAATAAACTAAAGTTCTGCGGTCTGGGCGCGGTGGCTCACACCTGTAATCCTAGCACTTTGGGAGGCCGAGGCAGGTGGATCACAACGTCGGGAGATCAAGACCATCCTGGCTAACATGGTAAAATCCCATCTCTACTAAAAATACAAAAAAGTAGCTGGGCATGGTGGCGGGCATCTGTAGTCCCAGCTACTCAGGAGGCTGAGGCAGGAGAATGGTGTGAACGCGGGAGGCGGAGCTTGCAGTGAGCTGAGATCTCGCCTTTATTTCTCAGCCTGGGCGACAGAGCAAGACTCTGTCTCAAAAAAAAAAAAAAAAAAAAAAAAAAGGTCCTGCGGTTTACTGCTTAAGGTTATTTTATTATCCCTTTTTACAAGGGTGGAAATCAAGACACAGAGAGATTAAGTAACTTTCCCAATGTCACACAGCTGGGAAAAAGCCCAGCTGGGATTTTACCTTAGGCAGTCTGGCTAAGCCTGTGCTATCCTGCCTTCTGTAGCATCACCCCTTACCCCACATGACAGTGTAATTTCAATTAACTGTGTAACTAAGTTAACTATGGTTTATGTAATTCTCCCAGGGGCAGGGTGCAGCTCCCTGTGCACACTTTTCCTCAATGACCGGGGAAACAGGCCTTGGACAGTGTGAATTCCCATTTACAGGTTTCCTTCATGTATTTATTATGCACGCTATAACTCTTTTTTTCTTTTTTTTTTTTTTTTCTCTTTTTTGAGTCTGAGTCTCACTTTGTTGCCCAGGCTGGAGCAGTGGTGCAATCTCACTTCACTGTGATCTCCACCTCCCAGGTTCAAGACACTCTCCTGCCTCAGCCTCCTGAGTAGCAGGGATTACAGATGCGTGCCACCACGCCTGGCTAATTTTTTTTTTTTTTTTTTTTTGACACGGAGTCCCGCTCTGCCACCCAAGTTGGAGTATAGTGGTGCAATCTCAGCTCACTGCAATCTCTGCCTCCTGGGTTCAAGTGATTCGCCTGCCGTAGCCTCCCAAATAGCTGGGACTACAGGCGCATGCCACCACACCTGGCTAATTTATTGTATTTGTAGTAGAGATGGGGTTTCATCGTGTCAGCCAGGATGGTCTCGATCTCCTGACCTCACAATCTGCCTGCCTTGGCCTCCTAAAGTGCTGGGAGTACAGGCATGCACCACCGCGCCTGGCCTGCATTTTTATTTTTTGGAGACAGAGTCTTGTTCTGTTGCTCAGGCTGGAATGCAATGGCACAATCTCAGCTCACTGCCACCTCCGTCTCCTGGGCTCAACCGTTTTTCTTGCCTCTGCCTCCTGAGTGGTTGGGATTACAGGCACCCATTACCATGGCTGGCTAATTTTTGTGGCATTTTTAGTAGAGATGGGGTTTTACCATGTTGGCCAGGCTGGTCTCAAACTCCCGATCTCAGGTGATCCACCCACCTTGGCCTTCCAAAGTGCTGGGAGTACAGACGTGAGCCATCACACTCAGCCGAATTTTTGTATTTTTAGTAGAGATGGGTTTCACCATGTTGGCCAGGCTGGTCTTGAACTCCTGACCTCAAGTGATCTGCCTTCTCAGCATCCCAACATGGTATAACTCTTGTAAGCAGTGGGGATCCCTACATGGACATTATAAATTTACCACAGCCAGAGAAAAGCCGTTCAACTGACAGTCAAGACCTCCTTTCACTGCAGCAGGTTCCCTAGGCCAAGTTCCCTCATGCAGAGTTCCCTCATGCAGAGTACACACCTCTCTGCTAAAAGTCTAATTCTCCCTCACACCTGATGCAAACCGACTGTGGAACATGAAATCCTACCTTAATCAATAAAAATCTCCCCCAAACATAATGTAAGCTCCCATGGGCAATGTGAACTCCTGCCCCTTATGAGCTTCCCCACAGACAGTGTAATCTCTTCGTATCCATGACAAAGTTAACACAGACAGGGCACATCTCCATGCATGGAGAACTTTCTGTGGCTGCTGTGAACCCCTTTTGTGATACCATGAACCACTCCCCATGGGGCTACCTACAAAGACAGTGCACACTCTCTTGAGTGTAAATTTCCCCCAGATTCAGCATCTACCCAATGTGCACAATATAAACTGCTTTGTCAAACCTCCCTCAACTCCGGGTCCACCCAATATGGAAGGATGAATTGTCCTTTAGGATTACATTAAAGGCTAGACGCAGTGGCTTATTCCTATAATCCCAGCACTTTGGGAGGCCAAGATGGAAGGATAGCTTGAGGCTAGAAATTGGAGACCAGCCTAGACAACATAGCAAGACTCCATCGCTACAAAAAAAAAAAAAATTAGCAGGGCATGGTGGTGCATGCCTGTGGTCCCAGCTACTCAGGAGGCTGAGGCAGGAGGATTGCTTAAACCCAAGCGTTCAAGGTTGCAGTGAGCTATGATGATGCCACTGCACTCCGGCCTGGGCGACAGAGTGAGACCCTGTCTGAAAAAAAATTAAAATAAAATAAAAATAAATAGAATTAGGCCGGGCACAGCGGCTCACGCCTGTAAACCCGGCACTTTGGGAGGCTGAGGTGGGCGAGTCATGAGGTCAGGAGTTCAAGTCCAGCTTGACCAAAATAGTGAAACCCCCGTCTCTACTAAAAATACAAAAATTAGCGGGGCATGGTGGCGCGCGCCTGTAATCCCGGCTACTCAGGAGGCTAAGGCATGAGAATCGCTTGAACCCAGGAGGCAGAAGTTGCAGTGAGCCGAGATCACACCACTGAACTCCAGCCTGGGCGACAGAGCGAGACTCCGTCTCAAAAAAAATAAATTCAATTAAAAATATAAATAAATAAATAAAATTATATTACAATAGTACTAGGAGTATAAGTTTAAGATTGTATAAATAATATAACAGGGCCGGGCGCAGTGGCTCACGCCTGTAATCCAATACTTGGGGAGGCTGAGGCGGGTGGATCACGAGGCCAGGAGTTCAAGACTAGCCTGACCAACATGGTGAAACCCCGTGTCTACTAAAAATACAAAAATTAGCCAGGTGTGGTGGTGCGTGCCTGTAATCCCAGCTACTCAGCAGGCGTAGGCAGGAGAATCCCTAGAATCCAAGAGACGGAAGTTGCAGTAAGCCGAGGTCACACCATTGCACTCCAGTCTGGGCGACAGAACAAGACTCCGTCTTGGGGAAAAAAAATAAAAATAAAAAAATAATAATATAACAGTGTAGGGTATAAGATTCCTTCCGAGTGTGAACTCCTTGTGGACAGTGAATTTCCCCCAATCTCAAGACAAATAATTTGTGAACAGTGGGACTTTCTCGTAGATGTTAATATCCTTCATAGTCCATGAACCCCATTGGACAACCGATATTTCTTCTATGCTATGAACTACCTCTATGCCCTAGCACATTCTTTCACACGTAGTTTGAGTGTTTCGTGGACAGTATGACTTGCCATAGACTGGATGCAGTTTCCTCACAAATGGTGTGAATTCCAGTGTGGAATTTGAACCTGTCACAGGCAAAAGAAACCCTCCCTGCGGCCAGCGTAACCCATATGGCTTCCCATTAGCCTCGGACCAGGGCAAATACAAGGTGGAAGGCATAAATGCATTGGAGACAGGTTCACACCTGGTTGTAAACTCGTATCGGGGCAGCAGGCATCTACTACAAACAGGGCATCTCCCTGTCCTCCTCCACTCCAGTGTGATACCCCCCACCCCTAGGATCTTTAAAAATCTCCCTCCGCCAGGGGCGTACACCCACAAAGTGTGGCTCTCCACGTAATGCAGTGCGACGCCCCAAGAAGCGCTGCATTTCCTCATCTCGGCCCCCTGTCCCAATGCCTAGTGGGCTGTCAAACTGCGCTGTCCTAAATGTCAAACTCTTGGAGGAGGTGACCTGTCCCCCGGGCCCCAGGCCGCGCGCGTTGCCTATACTGCAGCGCGCGACACCCCACAAGCGCGCGTTCTCTCCCCTCCCGGTGGCAACAGTGCTTTCCGCGGGGCCGCGCCAGACTTTTCGAGACCGTCGATTGGTCGTAGTCCCGACCACCCGGCAGCCAATCAAGAAGGGGAAAGGTGACATCACTGGTTCGCCTCCCCTCCCCCAACCCAAACTTCCCTACTCTGTCTACCGGCAGCAACAACCACATGGGGGAGGGGTAAGAGAGTAGAGCCGGTGAGGTCATTGCACCGCCCCAGCCGCTGCTGATTGGCTGCGAGGCTCGCGGGTGGCGGTTGGCTGCTCCTTGCACCTCCCCCTCTTGCCGCTACCGCTGCCACTGAGAGAGCCCCCGGCGACGCCAGAGCCAGGAATACGGGTGAGTCGGAACCCTGGGTCTAAGATACTCCTGGCGTCCAGTGAGACTCACGATGAACTGCCCTTTTCGACTTTTTCTCCTCGCCGGGGTTCTTTGGTGCTCCAGGCACTCTGTCACATGGGAGTTGTAGTCTGCCTTGTACTGTCGGCTATGGGCCGAAGACGTGAGAAGACTACCATTCCCAGCAGGAATTGCGACTAGTCGGTCAACAAACGTTCGGGCCACGCCTCCTACGTCCACTCATTGGACAGCCTTCCCTTAGCCCCTCCTTCTTTCATTTCATTGGTTACTGTCCCTCACAGAGGTTGGGTTCCGGCCTAGGCTGCATGGCGACTGGGTACTGTATTTGTCATTTGGAACTAAGACGGCCTGCAATTGGATACGGCTGGTGTCCTTCACTTGTTGTAGGGTTGGGCCCTAGGCAGATCAGGCGGTCGTAGGCTCAGGTTAGTGTCGGTCCCGGAGGGAGGCTGGTCTTGGACCTTGGCCCCGCCCCCCAGCGCTGCCGGATGGGCCCGATTGGTCCCCGCGAACGTCGCTCGTAGTCGAGAGGCGGAGCCGACCAGGCTGCGGATATCTATTGGTCTAGGCTGGCGCCGGTCAGCGGGGTTGTGATCGCTGATTGGCTGGCTGCTCCAGCTGTTGCAGGTCCATTCACCATTTTGTGTGTTGGAGTAAAAAAAAAAGGGAGAATCGAGAGGGAGAGCCGGAGGGGGGGCGGGGAGGGACCGGACCGGACCGAGCCGGAGCCACGGCCCCCCGCCCCGAAACCCCGCCGAGCCTAAGGTGAGGGGCGGGGCCAGGGCTGACACGGGAAAGGGGGGGCCGGGGGGCGG
>NW_016814114.1:1132824-1151196 GCF_001698545.2 Rhinopithecus bieti
GGGGAGGGGGTACAGGGGGAAAGGGGTGGGCGGAATGGTGGGAAGGGAGGAGGGAGTGGAGGAAGTGGTGGGGGTTTGACAGAAAAGGGGTAACTGGGGGAGGGGGTGGTGGGCAAAGAAGGGTAACAGGAATGGAGGGGTGACAGGACTAGATCAGGGTGACAGGGAGAGGGAGGGGACAGAGTTGGAGAGTGTGACAAGGAGAGGTGATGGGGAGAGAAGGTGACAGGTCCGGAGATGGCTGACAGGAGAGTGACTGGGAGGAATAGGTGACAGAGATAAATGGGGGTGACAAGGAGGGGGTGACAGGAGGGGGCCTAGGGCATGCTAACAGAGAGGTAGAGATAGAGGTGGTGACAGGATGGGAGAGAGAGTGGCAGAGAAGCTGGTGCCAGGAGGGCTAATAGAAACAGAGGGTATGAGACCCCAAAGAGCCAGGGCCTGGGCTGGCCTGGGTTCCGGGAGTTACTACTCAAATCTGAGGGAGGTGAGGGCCCCCGGGGCTTGGGTGGGAGTTATTCAGAGGGGCTGGACAGGAAGAGAGTAGGCCCTAGGGGAAAGAAAGCAGCTCTGGGGTGAAGAGAGGCTGGGCCAGGCAGCAAGGTCTGGGGGTACATGCGGCATAGTTGTAGGCCCTGGGTGGGGTATGCAAAGGTTTGTGTTTGGAAAAAACTGGGGCCAGATCTCAGTCCCCAGTATGGTAGTCCAGTGGGTCAGTGGGTAGTAGGTGGTGATGGCTACCCAACTTCTGGGCACTTGGGTGCCAGCCCCGGGGTGCCCTCCAGGCTCCGCCTGTGAGGACCCCAGGAGTGGCCCAAGAAAGGGCAGGCCTGGGACTCCAGGCTCCACAGGAGGAGCAGGCCCCTAGTGAGAGAGCATGAGGTCAAGGGTCCCCCAGTAGCTGGAAGACTGAGTTGGGGTTGCCCCTCATTGTGTTTGGCTTATGGTCCTGGGTCCCCCAACCCTCCTAGAGGCCTCCGTTTTGGCCTCTCAGGTTCTCTTAGTCACTTCAGAGTAAAGTTTTTTCCCCTTGTCTTTTCTCAGGGCAGCTGGAAAGGGGGCGGGCAGTAATGACTGTTCAGGAAGTGGGTGAGGTTGGCCTGTTGGGCTTGTCCTGCTTTCTTTGACCTTATCCCACTTATCCCCACTTGGAGTTGGAGGGCATATTTGGGGGCTTGCGGGGGGCTGGCCGACTCAGCCACCCTGCCAGAGCCAGCCCAGCCAGGGCGGGGATGCATGCAGGCAAGAAGAAGGGGGCTGGGCTTGCGGGTATCACGCTGGGTGCTGTGGGGGGAGGAGCAGGCTCCCATCCAGTGGGACAGAGAAACCCTGGGGTGTAGCTCTGTGTCCCACTGTGTGATGACGTGTGCGTGCTTCTGTGCGTGTGTGTGCGTGTGTGTGTGTTTGTGCGCGTGCGTGTGCTCATGCACGGCCCCGTGGCAGTGCTGGGTATGAGCTCTTGCCCCAGACATGTCCCTGCCTGCTCCCTGCCAGGATCTGGGGAGATGGCTGTACCTGGCAGCCCTGGGGTGCAGAACAGAGTGGGCAGCCGTCCCTCGGGACTCTCAGCTGCCCACTTCTTCCCACAATGCCTGGCCATGCCAGGCCGCCCAGAGTGGCAGAGGGAGGGTGGGGGGCGGAGAGAGGCTCATATCACAGCCCAGTCACCTCCCTTTCTGTGACTTGGTGCTTGTGCATGTGTGTGTGTCTGAGTGCATGTACTCTCTGCATGGCGACAGTGAGAGTAAATGTGCCCTCTGGATCATGTGACAGGCAGCACACTGAAATGGTCAGGAGCACGGACTCTGGAGCCAGAGAGCCTGGGTTCAGACCCTAGCGCTACTGTTTCCCACCTGGATGATCTTGGACAAGTTGCCTCATCTTTCTGTGGCTCGGTTTCCTCAGGTGTGAAATGAGGCCAATAGTAGCACCTACTTTTAGGGCTGTTGTGAGGATGAAACGGGTTAATAAAGGCAAGTTTAGCATGGAGTTCAGGACCCAGGGAGTGCTCCATAGGTGTGAACTGTTAGTGCTTCTGCTGTCCCCTTGGGGCGTTCAGAGCATGTGCTCTGCGTCCTCTGCAGAGCCAGCAGGTGTCTGTGAATGTTCCCCAAGGAGCCAGAGTGTGTATACTCAGGGGACTCGGGTGCTCGCCTGTGCCTGGTGCTGACTGGGGTATCACATGAGTTGAGGGCAGCCAGCGAGGAGGCCTTGGGGATGGTGGAATGGAGACAGTAGACTCAGCAAATGGGAAATCTTAGGGTACATTGGCTCTGGTGGGGGTTCCTGAGTTGCTCCGCATAATCCCCGTCTGCTTTCCCACCCTGCAGGTGAAGAAAAATGAAGCCAATGAAAAAGGCATGCACTGGCCTTTCAGGTCCTGGCAGTGGCAGCAAGTCTCCCCCAGCCACCAGGGCCAAGGCTCTGAGGCGGCGAGGGGCTGGGGAGGGTGACAAGCCAGAGGAGGAGGACGACGAGGCACAGCAGCCGCAGCCTGGGCCCGAAGAGGCTGAGGAAGGGGAGGAAGAGGAGGCTGAGCGGGGCCCTGGGGCTGAAGGTCCTCCACTGGAGCTGCACCCTGGTGACCCGGCTCCAGGCCCAGCTGAGGACCCCAAAGGGGATGGGGAGGCAGGCCGCTGGGAGCCCTCACTCAGCCGCAAGACGGCCACGTTCAAGTCTCGAGCGCCCAAGAAGAAGTATGTAGAGGAGCACGGAGCTGGCAGCAGTGGGGTGGCTGGGGCCCCTGAAGAGCGGGTACGGACCCCTGAGGAGGCCAGTGGCCTGGGGGTGCCTCCACGGCCACCCACCTCCACTCGCTCCTCCTCCACTGACACAGCCAGTGAGCACTCGGCAGACCTGGAGGATGAGCCGGCTGAGCCTTGTGGTCCAGGCCCCTGGCCCCCCGGCAGTACCAGTGGCGGCTATGACCTGCGGCAACTGCGGTCCCAGCGGGTGCTGGCCCGGCGTGGTGATGGCCTCTTCCTGCCGGCTGTGGTGCGCCAGGTGCGCCGAAGCCAGGACCTGGGCGTGCAGTTCCCTGGTGACCGAGCCCTGACTTTCTATGAGGGGGTGCCAGGCGCTGGTGTGGATGTAGTTTTGGATGCCACACCCCCACCAGGTGCCCTGGTGGTGGGCACAGCTGTCTGTACCTGTGTGGAGCCCGGCGTGGCTGCCTACCGGGAAGGTGTGGTGGTGGAGGTGGCCACCAAGCCAGCTGCCTACAAGGTCCGTCTCAGCCCTGGCCCCAGCTCCCAGCCAGGCCCACCAGGCAGCCTCCCGCAGCCCCCACAGCCACTGCACCGTGAGCCGGAGGAGGCCGTGTGGGTGGCCCGCTCCAGCCTACGCCTGCTGCGCCCCCCCTGGGAACCTGAGGCCATGCTGAGGAAGCCCCCGACAGGCCCCGAGGAAGAGCAGGTGGAGCCTGGGGCCACCTTGCCACCCTGCCCTGCTGCCCTGGACCCCAAACAGCCCGAGGACGCTGAGGTCTCTAAGATCAGCTTTGGTGGCAACCTGGGTACTCACTGTGAGGAGGGTGAGGAGAAGCACCCTCCAGCGTTGGGTACCCCCGCCTTGCTCCCACTGCCCCCACCCCAGCTCCTGTCACCGCCACCCAAGTCTCCAGCCTTTGTGGGCCCTGGCCGCCCTGGCGAGCAGCCCTCGCCCTGCCAGGAGGGGAGCCAGGGTGGCAGCCGCAGCAGCAGTGTGGCCTCCCTGGAAAAGGGGACCGCACCGGCAGCCCGGGCCCGCACGCCACTGACAGCGGCCCAGCAGAAGTACAAGAAGGGTGATGTGGTCTGCACACCCAGCGGAATACGAAAGAAGTTCAATGGCAAGCAGTGGCGCCGGCTGTGCTCGCGAGATGGCTGCATGAAGGAGTCACAGCGGCGGGGCTACTGCTCACGTCACCTGTCCATGCGAACCAAAGAGATGGAGGGCCTGGCAGACAGTGGGCCTGGGGGGGCAGGCCGGCCCGCAGCCGTGGCAGCCCGTGAGGGCAGCACAGAGTTTGACTGGGGTGATGAGACATCGAGGGACAGTGAGGCCAGCAGTGTGGCGGCTCGTGGAGACTCACGGCCACGCCTGGTGGCCCCTGCTGACTTGTCACGCTTTGAGTTCGATGAGTGTGAGGCGGCCGTGATGCTGGTGTCACTGGGCAGCTCGCGCTCAGGCACACCCTCCTTCTCACCCGTCTCCACGCAATCGCCCTTCTCGCCAGCCCCGTCACCCTCACCCTCGCCACTCTTCGGTTTCCGCCCTGCCAACTTCAGCCCCATCAACGCCTCACCAGTCATCCAGCGCACTGCAGTCCGCAGTCGCCACCTGAGCGCCAGCACCCCTAAGGCAGGTGTGCTGACGCCGCCAGACCTGGGCCCCCACCCACCGCCACCTGCCCCCCGAGAGCGCCACTCCTCTGGAATCCTACCCACCTTCCAGACCAACCTGACCTTCACCGTGCCCATCAGCCCTGGGCGCCGGAAGACAGAGCTGTTGCCGCACCCAGGGGCCTTGGGGGCCCCTGGCGCAGGGGGTGGAGGAGCCGCCCCAGACTTTCCCAAGAGTGACAGCTTAGACTCTGGTGTGGACTCGGTGTCCCACACACCTACACCCTCCACGCCAGCTGGCTTCCGGGCCGTGTCCCCTGCTGTGCCCTTCTCTCGCTCCCGCCAGCCCTCACCATTGCTGCTGTTGCCCCCGCCTGCCGGCCTGACCTCAGATCCGGGGCCCTCTGTGCGCAGGGTGCCTGCCGTGCAGCGGGACTCACCTGTCATTGTCCGCAACCCTGATGTGCCACTGCCCTCCAAATTCCCTGGGGAGGTGGGCACTGCTGGTGAGGTGCGGGCTGGGGGACCTGGGCGGGGCTGCCGCGAGACCCCGGTGCCCACTGGGGTGGCCAGTGGGAAGCCTGGCCTGCCCCCACCTCTGCCAGCCCCCGTGCCCATCACTGTGCCTCCAGCTGCACCAACTGCCGTGGCCCAGCCGATGCCCACCTTTGGCCTGGCTTCTTCACCCTTTCAGCCTGTGGCCTTCCACCCCTCACCTGCTGCCCTGTTGCCCGTTTTGGTGCCCAGCAGCTATACCAGCCACCCTGCCCCCAAGAAGGAAGTCATCATGGGCCGGCCTGGAACAGGTAAGAGGTGGAAGTGGATGGGCTGTGCCAGGCTCACCTCTTAGAGGGCCTCTTGTAAGCTGAACTCTCGAGAGGTGAGCTCCTCACCTCGGGAGGGCTTCAAGCGAAGGCCGGCCTCCTCTCTGCACAGATGTTGCAGTGGGAATTCACATGTCAGGAAGGGATTGGACTTTTAAGGCTCAAGGCACCGTTTCCAGAGGCCTCCTGTCAGAGATTCTGGTCTCGAGAGGTCTATCAGTCAGCAAACCTTTACTGAATGCAGACTGAGTCAGGTCTCCATGGAGCTGATGGGATAACAGAGAATGATAATTGTGGCAACAGCTTCCATGTCTTGGGGGACCGGGTGAGGGCATTGCCATGGTAAGCACTGTATGTAGGTGAGCTTGCCAAATTTTCACATCCACCTCATAGTGCGCTTACCATGTACCCCCTGTTCTAAATCCTTTTCAAATATTAGCTCATTTTATCTTCACAACCACCCTAACAGGAGAGTGCTATGATTATGCTTGTTTAGAGGAAACTAAGGCCAGAGTCATAACTTGCCCAGGGTTACATGGCTAGTAAATCCTGGAGCAGTCCTCAAACCCAGGCAGGCTGGCCCGTGACCACGTGGCCATAGTGCTGGATTACAGATGGGCAGACGGAGTCTCTAACAGGTCTTTCCAGGAGGTGGCAGGACCAGGACTGGAGCCGTCATCTTTACCACTGTGTCTAATAAACATCACAGGCACAGTCAGTGCCATGGAAGGGAGCCGGGGGGTGTGCTGGGCACTCCTCCAGGTGTGAATCTAGCCTGGCTGCCCTGAGGACAGGGCGTGTAATTCAGGAGTTGAAGGATGAGTGGGAACCAGCAACTGTGGGGCAGAAGAGCCTCCTGGGAGGAGGGTGACGGGACAGCGCCGAGACCGGAAGGAGCACAGCCTGGGAGGGGAAGATGGAAGGCCACGGTGGCTGGAGAGCTGAGGCTGGGGGTGGGAGAGTGTCATTTCTGAGATGATGCTGGACAGCCAGGGACCAAGGCCAGGCTGGGCCTTGTAGGAGCAACACAGAGAGGGTGACAGACCTGTTAGAAGCTCCTTCCTAGCATTTCTTTCTTACTTGTTTATGTATGTATGTATTTATTTAGTTTTATAGAGAGGGGGTCTCACTATGCTGCCCAGGCTGGTCTTGAATTCCTGGGCTCAAGCAATCTTCCAGTCTTGGCCTCCCAAAATGCTGGGATTCCAGGTGTGAGCCACTGCACCTGGCCTTATTTATTTGTATTTATTTATTAATCTACTGTTGATTCAGGGCCTGGCCCTGTGCTGTGCCTGGCCCTGTGCTGGATGGTGCTGAGGACACAGTCTATTTACACAGGGTTCATGGCCTCTGGAAAAGATAGACCCCTCCCTAGACAGTAACAGTCTGGGGTGGTCAGAGATGGGGTGGAGGAAGCCCAGGAGGCCGTGGGAGCCCAGAGAAGATGCCTGTCCAGTCTGAGAAGTCAGAGAAGGCTTCTTGGAAGAACAGCCAGGTGCCTATGAACTGAAACCTGAAGGGTGTGCAGATGTGAGCCTGGCAAGGTAGGCAGGGAGGACCTTCAGGCAGAGGAAAGAGTTTGTGCAAAGGCCTTAAGGCAAAAGCAGATATTTGTAAGATGTTGAATCTGCAAAGTCAAAGGCTCTAGATGGCGAGTGAGCGTTGGGGATGTGTGGCTGGATTGGTAAGCAAGGGTCAGATCAGAGAGGACCCTTAAGTAAGATCATTATGAAATGTATCCTGAGGGTACTAGGGAGCCATGGAAGGTTTTGAGCAGATTCAACCACTGCTGCACCATGGAGGGTGTGTTTGAGTCTCTGAGGCCAGAGGCAGGGAGACCAGGGAGGAAAGAGGCTGGGTGTGGATGTGGGTAGGAGTCACTGTGGCTTGGGCTGGGGCAGGAGCCCTTTCAGGAAGGAGCACTGGCCTGGCCCTGCCCTTATGGGGTTCCAGCCCAGGCCAGTCCCTAGGGACAGGGCACAGGGACATGGGCTATGCCTGCCCCTCATGCTCATATACGGAACTGAGGTTGTAAGCCATGTGTTTCACCCTGACGCCAACACTTTTTACATTTGTTGTTATAGGTGATATGAGCAAATTTTACAGCAGGGATTTCTGTCCTTTGGCAATGAAGAAACTAAATCAGAGAGTCTGTAACCACTCCCCTACCCTTCACCCCTCCATGTGCCCACAGCCCCCAACATGGCCCCTACAGTATTGTTTCATGTGGCCACTCCTGCTGTGGAGTGGGGAGGGATGGCTCTGGTCCAGCGGCTGGGCTTACCAGAGTAGGCCCAGCAGGGCTCTTGTTACCATTTTCCAGATGAGGAAAAGTGAGGCCCTGACAAAANCATGCGAACCAAAGAGATGGAGGGCCTGGCAGACAGTGGGCCTGGGGGGGCAGGCCGGCCCGCAGCCGTGGCAGCCCGTGAGGGCAGCACAGAGTTTGACTGGGGTGATGAGACATCGAGGGACAGTGAGGCCAGCAGTGTGGCGGCTCGTGGAGACTCACGGCCACGCCTGGTGGCCCCTGCTGACTTGTCACGCTTTGAGTTCGATGAGTGTGAGGCGGCCGTGATGCTGGTGTCACTGGGCAGCTCGCGCTCAGGCACACCCTCCTTCTCACCCGTCTCCACGCAATCGCCCTTCTCGCCAGCCCCGTCACCCTCACCCTCGCCACTCTTCGGTTTCCGCCCTGCCAACTTCAGCCCCATCAACGCCTCACCAGTCATCCAGCGCACTGCAGTCCGCAGTCGCCACCTGAGCGCCAGCACCCCTAAGGCAGGTGTGCTGACGCCGCCAGACCTGGGCCCCACCCACCGCCACCTGCCCCCCGAGAGCGCCACTCCTCTGGAATCCTACCCACCTTCCAGACCAACCTGACCTTCACCGTGCCCATCAGCCCTGGGCGCCGGAAGACAGAGCTGTTGCCGCACCCAGGGGCCTTGGGGCCCCTGGCGCAGGGGTGGAGGAGCCGCCCCAGACTTTCCCAAGAGTGACAGCTTAGACTCTGGTGTGGACTCGGTGTCCCACACACCTACACCCTCCACGCCAGCTGGCTTCCGGGCCGTGTCCCCTGCTGTGCCCTTCTCTCGCTCCCGCCAGCCCTCACCATTGCTGCTGTTGCCCCGCCTGCCGGCCTGACCTCAGATCCGGGGCCCTCTGTGCGCAGGGTGCCTGCCGTGCAGCGGGACTCACCTGTCATTGTCCGCAACCCTGATGTGCCACTGCCCTCCAAATTCCCTGGGGAGGTGGGCACTGCTGGTGAGGTGCGGGCTGGGGACCTGGGCGGGGCTGCCGCGAGACCCCGGTGCCCACTGGGGTGGCCAGTGGGAAGCCTGGCCTGCCCCACCTCTGCCAGCCCCGTGCCCATCACTGTGCCTCCAGCTGCACCAACTGCCGTGGCCCAGCCGATGCCCACCTTTGGCCTGGCTTCTTCACCCTTTCAGCCTGTGGCCTTCCACCCCTCACCTGCTGCCCTGTTGCCCGTTTTGGTGCCCAGCAGCTATACCAGCCACCCTGCCCCAAGAAGGAAGTCATCATGGGCCGGCCTGGAACAGGTAAGAGGTGGAAGTGGATGGGCTGTGCCAGGCTCACCTCTTAGAGGGCCTCTTGTAAGCTGAACTCTCGAGAGGTGAGCTCCTCACCTCGGGAGGGCTTCAAGCGAAGGCCGGCCTCCTCTCTGCACAGATGTTGCAGTGGGAATTCACATGTCAGGAAGGGATTGGACTTTTAAGGCTCAAGGCACCGTTTCCAGAGGCCTCCTGTCAGAGATTCTGGTCTCGAGAGGTCTATCAGTCAGCAAACCTTTACTGAATGCAGACTGAGTCAGGTCTCCATGGAGCTGATGGGATAACAGAGAATGATAATTGTGGCAACAGCTTCCATGTCTTGGGGACCGGGTGAGGGCATTGCCATGGTAAGCACTGTATGTAGGTGAGCTTGCCAAATTTTCACATCCACCTCATAGTGCGCTTACCATGTACCCCTGTTCTAAATCCTTTTCAAATATTAGCTCATTTTATCTTCACAACCACCCTAACAGGAGAGTGCTATGATTATGCTTGTTTAGAGGAAACTAAGGCCAGAGTCATAACTTGCCCAGGGTTACATGGCTAGTAAATCCTGGAGCAGTCCTCAAACCCAGGCAGGCTGGCCCGTGACCACGTGGCCATAGTGCTGGATTACAGATGGGCAGACGGAGTCTCTAACAGGTCTTTCCAGGAGGTGGCAGGACCAGGACTGGAGCCGTCATCTTTACCACTGTGTCTAATAAACATCACAGGCACAGTCAGTGCCATGGAAGGGAGCCGGGGGGTGTGCTGGGCACTCCTCCAGGTGTGAATCTAGCCTGGCTGCCCTGAGGACAGGGCGTGTAATTCAGGAGTTGAAGGATGAGTGGGAACCAGCAACTGTGGGGCAGAAGAGCCTCCTGGGAGGAGGGTGACGGGACAGCGCCGAGACCGGAAGGAGCACAGCCTGGGAGGGGAAGATGGAAGGCCACGGTGGCTGGAGAGCTGAGGCTGGGGTGGGAGAGTGTCATTTCTGAGATGATGCTGGACAGCCAGGGACCAAGGCCAGGCTGGGCCTTGTAGGAGCAACACAGAGAGGGTGACAGACCTGTTAGAAGCTCCTTCCTAGCATTTCTTTCTTACTTGTTTATGTATGTATGTATTTATTTAGTTTTATAGAGAGGGGTCTCACTATGCTGCCCAGGCTGGTCTTGAATTCCTGGGCTCAAGCAATCTTCCAGTCTTGGCCTCCCAAAATGCTGGGATTCCAGGTGTGAGCCACTGCACCTGGCCTTATTTATTTGTATTTATTTATTAATCTACTGTTGATTCAGGGCCTGGCCCTGTGCTGTGCCTGGCCCTGTGCTGGATGGTGCTGAGGACACAGTCTATTTACACAGGGTTCATGGCCTCTGGAAAAGATAGACCCCTCCCTAGACAGTAACAGTCTGGGGTGGTCAGAGATGGGGTGGAGGAAGCCCAGGAGGCCGTGGGAGCCCAGAGAAGATGCCTGTCCAGTCTGAGAAGTCAGAGAAGGCTTCTTGGAAGAACAGCCAGGTGCCTATGAACTGAAACCTGAAGGGTGTGCAGATGTGAGCCTGGCAAGGTAGGCAGGGAGGACCTTCAGGCAGAGGAAAGAGTTTGTGCAAAGGCCTTAAGGCAAAAGCAGATATTTGTAAGATGTTGAATCTGCAAAGTCAAAGGCTCTAGATGGCGAGTGAGCGTTGGGGATGTGTGGCTGGATTGGTAAGCAAGGGTCAGATCAGAGAGGACCCTTAAGTAAGATCATTATGAAATGTATCCTGAGGGTACTAGGGAGCCATGGAAGGTTTTGAGCAGATTCAACCACTGCTGCACCATGGAGGGTGTGTTTGAGTCTCTGAGGCCAGAGGCAGGGAGACCAGGGAGGAAAGAGGCTGGGTGTGGATGTGGGTAGGAGTCACTGTGGCTTGGGCTGGGGCAGGAGCCCTTTCAGGAAGGAGCACTGGCCTGGCCCTGCCCTTATGGGGTTCCAGCCCAGGCCAGTCCCTAGGGACAGGGCACAGGGACATGGGCTATGCCTGCCCCTCATGCTCATATACGGAACTGAGGTTGTAAGCCATGTGTTTCACCCTGACGCCAACACTTTTACATTTGTTGTTATAGGTGATATGAGCAAATTTTACAGCAGGGATTTCTGTCCTTTGGCAATGAAGAAACTAAATCAGAGAGTCTGTAACCACTCCCCTACCCTTCACCCCTCCATGTGCCCACAGCCCCAACATGGCCCCTACAGTATTGTTTCATGTGGCCACTCCTGCTGTGGAGTGGGGAGGGATGGCTCTGGTCCAGCGGCTGGGCTTACCAGAGTAGGCCCAGCAGGGCTCTTGTTACCATTTTCCAGATGAGGAAAAGTGAGGCCCTGACAAAAGGAGAGTCTTGATTGAGGCCAGCCAGGCAGTGAGGGGCAGGATGAGGGCCTTGAGCCATCTCCCAGCCTCCAGACTATGGGACTCTCACTACCAAAAGTGGCAGTAATAATAACTCACCGAGCAGCACAGGTGATACACGTGTCTGGCACACTTCAGTGAGTCCTGCTGAGTCTTTACTCCCTGAATCCTCACAATGCCCCAGGCTGGTACCATGATTACTAGTTCCACTGGACAGAGGAGGAAACCATAGCCTGAGAGGCTAAGTGACTTGCCCGGCGTCCCTCAGCTAGGAAAAGAGAGAGCCAGAATTTTTTTTTTTTTTTTTTGAGACAAAGTCTCCCTCTGTTGCCCAGGCTGGAGTCCAGTGGCGCGATCTCGGCTCACTGCAAGCTCCGCCTCCCAAGTTGACGCCATTCTCCTGCCTCAGCCTCCCAAGTAGCTGGGACTGCAGGTACCTGCCACCACGCCCGGCTAATATTTTTTGCATTTTTAGTAGAGACGGGGTTTCACTGTGTTAGCCAGGATGGTCTTGATCTCCTGACCTGGTGATCTGCTTGCCTCAGCCTCCCAAAGTGCTGGGATTACAGGCATGAGCCAGACAGCCAGGATTCTGAGACAGAGTCTGGCTCTGTCGCCCAGGCTGCAGTGCAGTAGCGTAATCTTGGCTCACTGCAACTTCCTCCTCCTGGGTTCAAGCGATTCTCCCGCCTCAGCCTCCCGAGTAGCTGGGATTACAGGAGTGTGCCACCACGCCCGGCTAATTTTTGTATTTTTAGTAGAGCCGAGGTTTCACCATGTTGGCCAGGCTGGTCTTGAACTCCTGACCTCAGGTGATCCTCCTACCTTGGCCTCCCAAAGTGCTGGGATTACACTTTGGGAGTCACCGCACCCAGCTGCCAAGAGCCAGGATTTGAAATCAGACTGTCTGGCTCCAGATCCCAGGCTCTCAAGCACTTTCAATAATAACAATGATAACAATAATAACAATAATACCTACTCTACTGAGCGAAGACTGTGTGCCTAACCCTGGGCTTGGGGCCATTTCATCAGCTCCGCCTGATGCTGTGAAGCAGATTGCCAGGCCTGTTGTCCAGGGGTAGACTGAGGATCAGAGAAGGGAGGCCCCTTGCTGGGGGCCACCTGGTCGTCATAACTTGTCCAATGCCTGTCCTGGCAGTTCTGAGGAGCACCTCCCTAACAACACCCATGCTGAGGTATTCAGGCCGCCTTCAGGTTTCTGAATAGCCAGCCCTTTCATTCTTCTCCCAGAGGCCTCCCTAAGCCCTTGGGAGGTAGGCAGCTTGCAGCCTTCTCCCCACGGGGCCCAGATAGGGCAGACCATGTTCAGTGGCTTCGTCCGTTCTGCTGGCCCGTGCCAGGGCCTGACCCTCCATCAGAGGGCAGCAGGTGTGGAGGGGCGGCCCAGGGCAGCCTGCGCCTGCCCTGCGGGCCCCCCCAGTCAGCGCATTTGGTTCCGCTGGGGGACTTGCTGGGCGCAGGCGGCCGTGGGCACTCTCTCACCTTCTGAGGCCGCATGCCGGCCATCGCGGCCGAAGCCAGCTGCCGTTGCCACCTCCCTCTGACTCTTCCGCTGCTCCCCCAGGAGACCCATCCCGCCCCACGGGCCCGCGCCTCGGCGTCAAGTCCAGCCCCATTCCTGGTATGGCCTCCCGGCTCCCAGCTTCCTGCCTGGCTTCCCCTTATTGACAGGCGTTACTTCTTGTCCTGGGCCTCTGTCTGGCAGTCTGGCTCTGTCTGTCTGTCTTATCCTTGGCTTCCTCTATCTCTGGTCTCTATTTCTAGGTCGATATGTGTGTCTCTTTCGGGACCTCTGTCTGACTCTTCTGAGTCTGGGGGCTCCCTATGTCTTCCTGGGTTTGTCCGTCTCTGGACTTCAGTCCTTGTCTGAGCTTTCAGCCCACCTTCCTTCTGTTTTGGCTGCCAGTCTTGGCATCCTGTGTCTCTGGGCCAGCCTTGGCTTCTCTTTGGCCCTCCCACTCCCACTCTTTGGATGGACTTGCTGCCCCCATGCCAGCCTCCCATCCCCACCCTGTGCATATCAGGTGTTCTGTTCTTTTAAGACAGTGGGCAGTTGCCAAGCACCAGGTCTCCTACTTCCTTCTTGGGGAGTGTTGGGAGGTTGTCCAGGCCGGGGAGCCCCTCATGCTCTTTGACAAATTAACTGCCTACTACTGTCCCTGAAATCTGCTGAGAAGTGTTGAGATTCATCCTGTAGACCCATCCACCATCCAAACACCTGTTCCCAAGACAGGCAGGAAGGCAGAGGCTGTATGGACCAAGCTAGGAGATCCGGCCGTGGGGGGCGGCAGGAAAGAAGCCCACCCACCTGCTAGAGGGCATGACCCAGATCACCCTACCTCCCCCGCTACCCCTTGCCTTTTATTTGATGCCAGCTTCATTGAAACGAATCCCAGATGTAGTGCGCCCCAATGGGTAGGGCCTCAGAGACCAGGCAGTACCCATCAACTATGCTTGGGCAGGTGGGGAAAAAGAGGGGCCAGAGGGGTTAAGCCTGGATCTCCTGACTCCCCAGATCCAGGTACTGCCCACCATAATTTCCATTTTGTCTCAAACAGTGAACCCTACCTCCACCAGCAGGAGCCAGCTCCCTCCTCATCCCTCTGCCAGGCCCAGGGCTGAGCAGTCCTGGGGCAAGTGGGTGAGGAAGGCAGATGTGGATGCAGGCACAGGCAAGGATGAGCCTAGGGAGGTACTGAGTCTGGGGAAGCCAGGGGGCAGGGACAACTCAGTGGTTCATGGGGGCTGATAAGGAAGAATCAGGTAGGTTTCTCATTGGAGGTGACATTTGAGCTGAAGTATGAGGAATGAGTAGATTTCAGAGTAGTCAAAGAAAGGAAAAGGCAATTCCACCTGAAGCAGCTGCATGAGCAAAGACCAGGAGGAGTGAAAGTGCATGAACTCCGAGTGGCTAGTTGAGGCTGGAGCTGACACCAGAGTCCAGGCTTCGCAGAAGGGTGCTGTGGACGACAGGCCCAGCCTGAATGTCAGGCTGAGAAGCTGGGACTCTACTCGGGCCAGTAAAGAGCCAAGAAAGCATTTAGAGCAGGGGAGGGAAAAGGTCGGATCTAGGTGTCAGAGACCCCTGGAGATCGCCCTGGAAAGGCAGGAGTTGGGAAGAAGATGGCTTGGGGAAGAGGAGGAGAGGAGGAAGAGCTTGTGAAGTTGCAGGAGTGCGTCTTGGTGACTTTGTAGAAGAGCCCCCAGCACCTGGAACTGCGAGGCGTAAGGCTGCCTCCTGGCGGCAGGCCGCGGCGGGACAGCAGGCGTGCGCATGCGCGGCAGGGGGGTAGGGGTTGGTACATCCCGGAGCCCCCGGCGCCCGGGTATTAATGGTTCCATTAGTGGCCGGGAGGGAGGCGCATTAGCGGCGGCGACGGCGTCTGGCTCCCATTACCACCGGCGGCAGCGGCTGCACCGCAGGCGGCTGGACCCTAGCCCGCCGCGCCGCCTCCTCCACCCCCACCCTATCCCCTGTTCCCGCTCCCCACGAGGCACCGGGCAGGGAACTCCCGTCCCCTGTTTTCGGCGGAAAAGCTGATTGTGAAGCCAGATAGATTTGGGTTCAAATCCCGGCTGTGCCACCTCTCGGCTGCAAGATGCTGCCCCCCCACTGAGCCTGTTTCTTGCGAAGTAGTCGGGGAAACCAGGTGCTCTGGGGGTTGCGTAGACGCGGACTGGCACCCAGCGAGGGCCGCGCCCAGCCCCCACTGGCACCCAGGGGTGCTGGTTCCCGCGCGCCCCTGGGTGCAGGCCTGTGTCGGCCCTCCGTCCTTCCCATTGGTTGCCGTCTCGCCCGCCGACCGCTGATTGGCCAAGGCCTGCTTCCCCGCTCCTGAGCCATTAACCCCTGCGCGGCCGCGTCCTTGCGCTGGGTGGGGGACCCTCCCTCCCTCCCACCGCAGACAGCTCGGGTGCCAGCTGGCCGGCGCCCCGCCGCGGCCCGCGTGGGTGTCAGGCCGGCCGGGCACCCGCCCGCCCTCCCTGCACAAAGCGGCTTTGTGGGGCCTGCCTGGGGTTGGCTAGGGGCCAGGCGGCGAGTGGAAAATCTCGTGAGCGCGGGGAGGGAAGGGGAACGCAGGGCGGCGCCCCCTCCTCTGCTCGGGCTTTGGCGCCTCCCTCAGCCCGCGCAGACCAACCCTCCCAGCCCCAGCGCCTGTACACCCCTTCCCCGCCCCCGCACCTTCCCTTCCCCAAACCCACGTCTCTCAACCCCCGACCCCGCATCGCACCCATCTCCCAATCCTTGGGGACCATCCCCACACACACTCCCCTGTCTCTCTTTTCCTCCTGGTCCCCTGCCTACCCCAGCCCCACTCACACTGACTCACCCCAGCGCTATTTTTAGCCCCCCATCCCTGCCGAGCCGCGCCAGCCCAATCCTGGGCTCGTTCCCCAGGCAACCCTGGCCGTCGCCGACGCCGCCCGGGGTGGGTGGGTGGGTGTGTATGTGGAAAGCGGGTGAGGGGAGCTGGGGACACCGGGGTGGTGAGCTGAGGCGGGGACCTGGGCCTGGAGAGCAGGGTGGGGAGCCGCAGGCGGCCGGCAGGGGTGCGGTGCCTAGCGGGCTCAATAAATGAGTTTAGAGTGTGCCTCTGCCTATCCCTCAGTCTGTCAGCATCCCTGGCTGCTCGCCCCAGGCCTCTGGGCAGGCCTCAGCCTGTACGGCCCGCCCGGGTGACTGTTGATGTCTTCGTCTGGGTTCCCTGTCCCCAGGCCTGGGTGTGGTGGCACAGTAGGGGCTGTTTAGGGGCAGTCCTTCTGTGGAGTTGGTTAGGGGTTGGCGCAGAGGGTGGCTGCCATCACAGTCCTGCTCAGTACCTTTTTCCAACTAGGGAGGCCCCAGTTAGGGTTGGGGATGGCAAGAGAGAGGGAGCTGTCTAGGGACAGGACCTGCTCCCTCCCCTCTGCTCCAAATCCACCCCCATCCAGGGTTCCTCCACCCTGAACAATAGAAGCTAAGTATAGGGCTGGCCCAGCGCCCAGGGCAGGGGGGCCCTTCCCGCCCGGATTCCCGCCCCTCCCTACCAGGCTAGGCCCCCACTTGGTTGTACCCTGTCCCGAATGGGGCCTCTTCCCATCTCTCCTCCGTGGGCACTGTGTCTTCTACCAGATGTGCAACCCTCCCAGATGTGTGGGGCCCTCTTTCCCTCCTGTGCCATGCCTGGCTTTTTCTGAACCAACAGAAGTGGGGGATCTGGGGGGCAGAGCCCCTCTGAGGTCTGTCCTTGGGCTTTATTGCAGTAAGGAAGGGGTTAACTTGCCAGTAGGTGACTCACTCACCGGTGGGGAGAAGAGGGGGCAGTGGTGGGGGCAGTGGTGGGGAGATAGCGGGCCACATTGATTTTAGCCTCAATTCCTGCCTCACATTGCAGTCCCTGGGGCAGTGAGGTAATGGAGGGTCTGAGTCTGGGACTGCATAGGAAGGAGGGGGCAGTCACCTAATAGTCCCTCTGGTTGCCCCTCCAGGCTCACAGCCAAGTGTCTGGCCCTGCAGTCTCTGGAGGTCAGAGAGCTACAGACCTTCCCTTCCCTTTTGGGCTCAGGTTACCCAGTTTTTGCCCCCTCTCTATTCCTTCAGCTCTGTCAGTGGATGAGGCAGGTTGGGGAAAGAGCTCCTCTGCTCCTGTCAACCATCCAACCTGTGTAAGAGCCCAGTCTTGGTCCGTCTTAGCCTGTGCAACCTTTACCTGCCCAACTGTGCGACCCCAGTCCTGTGTCTTTACTGGGTATGGCCCCAGGGCCCCTCTTGAGTGATCCAGGGCCTTTGTGTCTCTGCCAGATGGGCTCTACATCCTTGCCTGTGTCTTCGTGTGAGCCCCCTCACCTTTCTGTGGTCCACGTGGCTCTGTATCATTGTCTAACTATATTCCCCAGCCTCTGTTTGGAGTTCCCTCCCTGGGTCCACCCTGAGGTTAAGCCTTGAGTAATGGAAACAGCACTTGAGTTGGAGTTCTGGGCTGGTACATCTTGACTGCATGATCTTGCCACAGTTTATTCAATCTCTGAGGCTCGTTTTCTCACCTGAACAATGGGTGTAATAAAGCATACCTCCCTAGGTGGCTGTGAGGATTCAATGAACCAGATAATACATACAAGCTCCCAGCACACAGCAGCCCCAGTAAGTGTTAGTTTCCTTTCTTCCTGGCCCTTTTTTTCTGGGAGGAGGAGTGGGGGTTAGTGGGTGGCTGGCAGAGTAGTGTGGTGGGGTCAGCCATGGTGTGCTGTGTGGTCCCCTGCCTTATGCTGCTAGATAGAGGGTCCACAGTGGCAGATGAGTGTCAGGGTGAGTGGCTGAATGACGGCGATGGCCACTGGGCTCTGTATACCTGATGGGCCTGGGTACTGAAGCAGGTAGCGCCCATTAGGGTAGGATTATATAGAGGGTGGGGTCGGTATGATGGTGTGTGTGAGAGCTGAGTGTGCGCTGGGAATAGGAGGAGCTTTGTGAGTGCTAGGAAGGCTGTGTGTGTGATGGAGGAGTATGTGGTTGTGTGGGAGGGGTGTGGAGTGTGTAGTGGACAAGCAGGGCTATGCCGAGTTCCTCCTGTTTGACATGTTGTCTGTTTGCATGATTCATGTGGGCTGGTGGGGGTGTGATGAGGATGCGGGTTGTCGAGGCATGTGTGACAGGGCATGGATGAGATGGGTGATGAGAACAGGATGGGTGAATGCACGATGGTGGGTGGGGAGCGATGGACTGTGAGCGTGTGAGGTTGTACATCTGTGTTAGCAGGTGTGTGAGGTGTGACTTCGTGTGTGACAGTGTGGGTGTAAGACAGAGGGCATGTGTCCGTGGGGTGTGTAGGAGATAATGGGTGTGGCACGAAAGTGTGTGTGTATGTCTGTTAGGAGTGTGAGTGTGAGTAGGTGAGGGCTCAGGGATGCTTCGTCCAGCCCTACGCGCAGTTTGTCTGCCCAGCGGGGCCAGGCGCGCCCAAGCGGGTGTGCGGGAGGCGGGCCGAGCCGCGCGTGAGCGTGTTCCTCGCGCCGACTGGACACACAGCACCACGCACAACCCCGGGACCTCCGCAACGCGGCGCCCCGAACCGCCCCCCTGGCTCGGTGCCTTTACTGCAGTGCGCCCTCCCTGCCACCCTCCTACCGCGGCCCCGCCCCCGGCCGGCTCGGGGCCAACCGGAGCCCGCCCCGCCCTGCCCTTATTTGCATATGACTGACGTTCCCCCGGGGCGGCCAATGGGGCGGGCGCGGCGGGGCCTGACCCGCGCGCGGCGGCGGCAGCCAATGGGCTCACGCGCGGGGG
>NW_016814114.1:1151710-1167063 GCF_001698545.2 Rhinopithecus bieti
GGGGGGGGGGCATGCGGCGACGGCCTCCCGCTCCCCCCGGGCCCAAGTGGCGACGGCCGAGGAGCGGGCTGCGGGCGGAGCGGCGTCGGCCGCTGAGGAGGTGCGAGCCCCTGCCGGGCCCCCCCTGCGCCGGACCATGTATTCGGCCCACAGGCCCTTGATGCCCGCGTCCACCGCGGCCTCCCGTGGCCTCGGCATGTTCGGTCAGTAGCGCCTGGGCCCTGGGACTGCAGGGGTCAAGGTGTCGGGGTGCTAAGTGCGGAGTAACGGTGATGGGGGTATAGTAGGAGAGAACAGTAAAGGCAGAGCAAAGGGATGACTGGGAAAGTTACGGAGCTCGGCCGGGCCGAGTGGTTAGTGACGGCAGGTGGGAGTGTAGGGGAGTGGCGCGTACCTGGGGACAGCTGTGATGTTAAAGTGATGGGATGGCACAGGGCTGCTGTAATAGAAAGGTGAGGGGTGCCGAGTAACCGGCTCTGGAGCATGGGGTAGAATAGGAACAGCACGAGACCTGCTGGTCCTAGGGGAGGAGGCTTGGATTGGGTAGTGGGGCTGAGGACAGAGGCTCAGGAAGCGAGTGAGGCACTGTTTGCTGAGAGCAGAGTGACGGGCTGCAGTGTGTGTAGTGTAGTTTGCAGAGAGCGCGACACCTAAGAACCTGGAGGGTTGTGCACTGGGGAGGGGTTCAGGAGGGAGCAGGACCAAAGGACTGCTCTCCATTGTCTGCTGGGTCCCTTCCCTTCCCCCCCCCAGAAAAGAGGAGGCCCTGATGGGAAAGATCTTTGCAAAGAGAGGCACAGGTCTAAGTCTCTGGAGGGTTTTATGTGGGGTTGGAGGGCCCAGCGGGTTTTCAGGGGTAAGGGACAGGGTCATTGTAGAGTCTTGAGTGCTCTTCAGTGCTGTCTTCGTGATCCCAGTCCCTTGTTTCTTGAGGTCTACTTTTTCCTTTGTCAGCCCCTCACAGAATCAGGTCTCCAGGCCAGTGCCTCGCACAGAGCTTCCCCCGCCCTCCCCTGCCCATCCCTCCAGGCTTCTGAAGGCATGGGGAGGTCACCTCAGGTCAGGTTGATCTGGATCAAGGGAAGGCCCGGAATGATGGAGAGCAGGGCTAGGGCGGTTCCCTCCTCCCTTCTTCGTCTTCCCCAAGCAGGGGCCTCTCTCCTCTGCTGGTTCCACTTCCCCCAGGGAGCCAGGCTGTGTGAGGGGAAGCCCACTTGTATCCTAGGCCTGCCCCAAAAGTCCAGCTAGGGGTAGGTCCCAGTCTAGAGCTTGCTCTTCCACCACCCACCTCTTGGGGCTGAAGGTTGGACCCCTGGGACCAGCCTCTTGGTGAGGAAGCATCTTCCTTTGCATATCCTCAAGGAAACACCTGGCACTTGTGCCCTCTCTGGGTAGAGACTTGTAACAATCCTCTCTTCTGGCCCATTGTCCGTGTTTTTTCTTCCAAGGAGTTTACCACACCCTCCTCTGTTTTGGGCAAGGGGGCTGGACCCTGGACTACAGATAAGCCGAGGGGCTGATGGGGAAGGCAGCTAGGAGGCTGATTTGCATTCTCTTCGTGGGGGCAAAGGGGAGAGCTGCTAGAGCCACCTGTGCCCAGCCAGGAAGGGCAGGTCTGGCACTGTTTGTGGTGGGGAAGGAAGGCAAGGAGCAGGACTTCTCCCACACCACAGTTCCCACACCACTGTTCCCACACCACAGTTGTAAGAGACTCCACAGCCTGTGGGTAGTGAACGGAGAGTTGGAGGGGAGGGGACATGGGGCCGTATGCCTCAGGAAAGGGAAAGAGAGCATGAGGCCAAGGTGAGAGGTTGTGTCGGGTGGCGACTGGGCTGCTGGGAATGTGGCATGACGGGGGTGGGGGGTCCCAGCCTGTAGAGATCTGGGGCCTTGGTAGTATGGGATGGCAGCCGAGTGTGACCTGGTTTGTGGCAGGAGCAAATCGTTCCTCTGGCCTGATCCCTGGTGGCAGGGCTGGTGGAGATAGGTGGGGGGAGGAGTGGGGCGTGAGTACTATTTCCCTTCCCCGCTTCTGTTTTCTTTTTTATAAATCTAGAAACCTTTCAGGGAGGAGTTTTTCCTGAGTGACGTTGCATGGACGAGTCCAAGAGACTCTGGTGTTGGGGGTGGGGGGTAGACAAAAGGGGTGGGGCTACCTCATCTAGGCTGGGGAAGAGCTTGAGTTGGGGCTGGGGCCAGGTTCTCCTGCTGCACAGCTCACCTGGCTCATTTCCACAGTGTGGACGAATGTGGAACCTCGCTCTGTGGCTGTGTTCCCCTGGCACTCCTTAGTCCCCTTCCTGGCACCCAGCCAGCCTGACCCCTCCGTGCAGCCGAGCGAGGCCCAGCAACCTGCCAGTCACCCAGTGGCCTCCAACCAGAGCAAAGGTGAGGGCTGGGAGGACTAGGGGGAGGCAAGGGTGTGGGGTCCAGGTGGCCTAGGAGCCCTCTGATCTACCTCTGTGTCCCCAGAACCTGCTGAGTCGGCAGCTGTTGCTCATGAAAGGCCACCAGGTGGGACAGGGAGTGCTGACCCTGGGCGGCCCCCTGGAGCCACATGCCCTGAGAGCCCAGGACCCGGACCCCCACACCCTTTGGGGGTGGTGGAACCTGGTAAGGGTCCGCCTCCCACCACAGAGGAGGAGGCCCCTGGCCCCCCAGGAGAGCCCCGACTGGACAGTGAGACAGAGAGTGACCATGATGATGCGTGAGTTCCCTGAGGTGTGGGACTTGGGGGTGGGATGGCCAGAGACATGGCCCTCACTGTCCCTGCTGCCCTGCCGCAGCTTCCTCTCCATCATGTCTCCTGAGATCCAGTTGCCTCTACCACCTGGAAAACGTCGGACCCAGTCCCTCAGTGCCCTACCCAAGGAACGGGACTCATCTTCTGAGAAGGATGGACGCAGCCCCAACAAGGTACTTTATCCCTGCCTGTCCCGTGCTTATCCCGTGGCCACCCACACCTATCTCCCTGGTCCTAACTGTTCCACTCTGGGCTGTGTTTAATGCAGCGGGAGAAGGACCACATCCGGCGGCCCATGAATGCCTTCATGATCTTCAGCAAGCGGCACCGGGCCCTGGTCCACCAGCGTCATCCCAACCAGGACAACCGGACCGTCAGCAAGATCCTGGGCGAGTGGTGGTACGCCTTGGGGCCCAAGGAGAAGCAGAAGTACCACGACCTGGCCTTCCAGGTAACGCCCCTGCCTGCTGGCTCCTCCCAGCTTCTTCTGGTGGGGTGGGTAAGTGAAGGGTTGCCCTGCCCTCTCCTGCCAGGTGAAGGAGGCCCACTTCAAGGCCCACCCAGATTGGAAGTGGTGCAACAAGGACCGAAAGAAGTCCAGCTCGGAGGCCAAGCCCACGAGCCTGGGGCTGGCAGGAGGGCACAAGGAGACGCGGGAGCGGAGCATGTCGGAGACGGGCACTGCCGCTGCCCCTGGGGGTTAGTCAGCCCCTTGGCTCTCCCACCTTGCCACATCCCTCCCCAAGAGCCACCAGCTACTCCCTTGCTTGCTCCTCCCCTGCCCCAGCAGCTCCTCTCTGCTCTATCGCTTTTATTTGGCGACCCTTATCTGTGAAGGAACCGGCAGTTGATTCATGTGAAGGAGCCAGGGAGATCCAGACAGATAGATTCCCAAACAGCAATCTCATTATGAACTGTTGTTTAATGAGTGTTTACTATGTGCCAAGCACTACAGGGAATATAAGCTCTAGTCTGCAAAACCCCATAGTGTTTCTAGAAGAAGAAACTGAGGTTCAGAGAGGCAAAGTCACTTGCTTAAAATCATAAACAAGCAAGTGACAGAGCCAGAATGTAAACCCCAGTTTGACTGGCCCCCAACACCATAGTTGGAGCCACTGCAGCTCGCAAACACCCCTGATGGTCTGCTTCCACTTATTGATGGTGTCTGGTGTGCCTGGCAGTGTTCTGGGGCACATTTTTGGAGTGAACCTATGGATATGGCAGTTCTATGAGGATAGATGGATAGTTCCTATGGATATGCAGTTCTATGAGGGTGGGTACGCTAGTTACTTCTTCTCTGAGATGAGGGAACTGAGGCTTAGGCCAGCGGTTGGCTAGCCAGCACCACATGAACCTCTCTCCAGGCCTCCTTACTTTCAGGAGGGCTAGCCCCCAGGGAATGGGTCTGCTGTAACCCCAGAGGGCGGGAATCAGCAGGAAGGAGATGCTGGACTGGTGGTGGGTGGTGTTTTTTTATTTCACCAAGTGGCCCAGAAATTCCAGCCTGCTTCTGCCTAGTACCTAGAAATATCTATGGGTTGTTGGGCCAGTCTAGGTGCTGGTGAGAGGCTTACTGACTGTATAGCGCCCCCCTCTACAGTGTCCTCTGAGCTCCTGTCCGTCGCAGCCCAGACACTCCTGAGCTCGGACGCCAAGGTTCCGGGGAGCAGCTCCTGTGGGGCAGAACGGCTACACGCAGTTGGGGGACCTGGCTCAGCTCGGCCCCGAGCTTTCTCTCACAGTGGGGTACACAGCCTGGATGGCGGCGAAGTAGACAGTCAGGCACTACAGGAACTGACGCAGGTCTGGGGTGCAGGCCCCCTGGGGGGTGGGCAGGGAGCCTGTCCAAGGCAGCAGCCCCGCTGAAACCTCTCTGCTACCTTTCCTGCAGATGGTGTCTGGCCCTGCATCATACTCTGGCCCAAAGCCTTCTACCCAGTATGGAACTCCAGGTCCCTTTGCAGCCCCCAGTGAGGGAGGTGCCTTGGCGGCCACCGGGCGGCCTTCGCTGCTGCCCACCCGAGCTTCTCGTTCTCAGCGTGCGGCCAGTGAGGACATGACGAGTGATGAGGAGCGCATGGTCATCTGTGAGGAGGAAGGGGATGATGATGTCATTGGTGAGCATTGCAGGGCCCAGAATCTTGCCGAGGAGCCAGCAGGCCAAGGCTCAGAGGGTGGGCAGAACTTGGATCCAGGCCCCTAGGCCCCTTTGGTTTCTTTTCCACTTGGTTTATGGTTACATGTGGCCATTTCAGTAAACTGGCTGAGTAAACCCAGCCCTGCCCTCAGGAAGCCCCCAGCCCTGCAGGAAATCTGGAGGACATGGGCGTGACCAGATCTTCAGATGCAGTGTTAGGGGCTCTTTCCTGCAGGCTCATAGGCTCCCGCACTGGGCACTGGGCATGTGGGCACAGTCCTGGGCTGAGGAGTATCTTTCCTGGACAGCACTCCCTGCTGGTTTGGAGCAGAGCTGAGATCCAGGCTCCAGACTGTCTCCTCCTGGGTCCCCTTGCATCTAGCCCCCTCCCCATACTGTTCCCTCCACTTCCTCAGCTGATGATGGCTTCGGCACCACTGACATTGATCTCAAGTGCAAGGAGCGGGTGACCGACAGCGAGAGTGGGGACAGCTCTGGGGAGGACCCAGAGGGCAACAAGGTGAGGGCTTGGGTCACGGTGCTGTCCCATCACACTCCCTTCTAAGCCACGGGAATGTCTGTTTTTCCTGGGTATTTGAGAGAGGGGGAGATTAAGATCCAGAGAGGTCAAGCTGCTTGCCCCGTGGGGAGTTGGATCATAGCCAGGATGAAAATTGAGGCCTTCAGCTGGGAGGGGTGCAGCTCTAGGCTGGCCTGGCTGACAGGCTGGATGGGCGTGGCTAGGGGGCTGCTATTGAAGTGTTGGAGTGTCCTGACCTGGGGTATCTCCCTTTCATGCAGGGCTTTGGTCGGAAGGTGTTTTCACCTGTGATCCGTTCTTCCTTTACCCACTGCCGTCCCCCACTGGACCCTGAGCCCCCAGGGCCCCCGGATCCTCCTGTAGCCTTTGGCAAAGGCTATGGTTCCACCCCATCCTCCTCTGCGTCCTCGCCTGCTTCCTCCTCAGCCTCGGCAGCCACCTCCTTCTCACTGGGCTCAGGAACTTTCAAGGCCCAGGAGTCTGGTCAGGGCAGCACAGCGGGCCCCTACGGCCCCCACTCCCTGGGGCTGGGGGTCCAGCGACACCTTCCAAGGCGACCCGGTTCCTCCCAACGGATCCTGCCACCTTCCGGCGCAAGAGACCTGAAAGTGTGGGTGGCCTGGAGCCGCCAGGCCCCTCAGTCATCGCGGCCCCTCCCAGCGGAGGAGGAAGCATTCTGCAGACACTGGTGCTGCCCCCAAACAAGGAGGAGCAAGAGGGTGGCGGAGCCAGAGTGCCCTCCGCCCCCGCCCCATCACTGGCCTACGGGGCCCCAGCAGCTCCCCTGTCCCGTCCTGCCGCCACCATGGTCACCAACGTGGTGCGGCCTGTCAGCAGCACTCCTGTGCCCATCGCCTCTAAGCCCTTCCCCACCTCTGGCCGGGCTGAGGCGTCTCCAAATGACACAGCAGGTGCCAGGACTGAAATGGGCACTGGGTCTCGGGTGCCTGGGGGCTCCCCGCTGGGTGTCAGCTTAGTGTATTCGGACAAGAAGTCGGCAGCAGCCACCTCACCAGCCCCACACTTGGTGGCTGGACCCCTGCTGGGCACTGTGGGAAAGGCACCTGCCACTGTCACTAACCTACTGGTGGGCACCCCGGGGTATGGGGCCCCTGCGCCCCCTGCTGTCCAGTTCATTGCCCAGGGGGCCCCTGGCGGTGGGACCACTGCGGGCTCAGGAGCAGGTGCTGGGAGTGGCCCGAATGGGCCAGTACCCCTGGGCATCCTGCAACCAGGTGCCCTGGGCAAGGCTGGGGGAATCACCCAGGTACAGTACATCCTGCCCACGCTGCCCCAGCAGCTTCAGGTGGCACCTGCCCCAGCACCAGCCCCTGGGACCAAGGCAGCGACTCCCAGTGGCCCTGCACCCACCACCAGCATCCGTTTCACCCTCCCACCGGGCACTTCCACCAACGGCAAAGTCTTGGCCGCCACTGCACCCACTCCTGGCATCCCCATCCTGCAGTCTGTACCCTCCGCCCCACCCCCCAAAGGTGAGACCTGGGCCGGGCAGCACTAGGAGAGGGGCCATAATCCTATTTGACTCCCTTGTAACCTTTTCCTTTCTTGCCTCTTAACTTCCAGCCCAGTCAGTTTCTCCCGTGCAGGCCCCGCCCCCAGGTGGTTCAGCCCAACTGCTGCCTGGGAAGGTCCTAGTGCCCCTGGCCGCCCCTAGCATGTCAGTGCGCGGTGGAGGGGCCGGCCAGCCGCTGCCACTGGTGAGCCCACCCTTCTCAGTACCTGTGCAGAATGGTGCCCAGCCCCCCAGCAAGGTGAGGGACTGCTTTTCTCTCTACGTGCTGAGTGTTGGCCCCTGTTCCCCACCATTTCTTTGTTTTTCCTTCAATCTTCTTTTCCGTGTCTCTGGTTCTCTGTCTTGCTATCTTCCGTGATTTCTTTTTTTTTTTTTTTTTTTTTTTTGAGACGGAGTGCTCGCTCTGCCGCCCAGGCTGGAGTGCAGTGGCCACCGATCTTCAGCTCACTAGCAAGCTCCGCCGTCCTGGGTTTTTATACGCCATTCTCATGCCCTTCAGCCTCCGTCCCGAGTAAGCTGGACCCTACAGCGCCCGCGCACTCACACCGGCTAGTTTTTGTATTTTTTAGTAGAGACCGGGGTTTCCACCAGGTGTTAGCCAGGAGGTCCCCTCGATCTCCTGACTCCGTGGATCCGCGACCGTCTCGGCTCCCAAAGTGCTGGGATTACAAGGCTGAGCCACCGCGCCCGGGCTCCGTGATTCTTGTGCATCCTGACTTTCTCAAGTTCTCAGTGTCTGTACCCTATTCCTCTGTGTCCCCACCTCCCACTGTTATCTTGCCCATCCTGTTCTCACCCCAAGTTCTGTGTTCCTTGCTTTTGCTTAGAGCCCCACTTTAGGTCTTGGTCCTCCCCTGCCCCAGTCAGGAGCCACAGCTCACCCTGGCCTATGGGTGCCCTTCCCCACAGATCATCCAGCTGACCCCAGTGCCTGTGAGCACACCCAGCGGCCTGGTGCCGCCCCTGAGCCCAGCCACACTCCCTGGACCCACTTCTCAGCCTCAGAAGGTCCTGCTGCCCTCCTCCACCAGGTAATTGCAGCTGAGCCCACACTCAAGAGGCCAGGGAAGGGGTGGGGCGGGGCCAGCTTACCTTACTCCTCCCCATTTCCTCTCCCTGCGGCAGAATCACCTATGTGCAGTCAGCGGGCGGGCACACGCTGCCCCTGGGTACCAGCCCTGCGTCCAGCCAGGCTGGAACAGTCACCTCGTACGGGCCCACGAGCTCTGTAGCTCTAGGCTTCACTTCGCTGGGGCCCAGCGGCCCCGCCTTCGTGCAGCCCCTGCTCTCAGGTGAGGGGCGGCCTGGCAGGCAGTGCTGGGGACCCAGGGTGGGGCTGAGGCAGTCCGGGCCCTAACTTGGTCTCCTGCTTCTCCTTCTCCTTCTCTGTCTCTCAGCAGGCCAAGCCCCACTGCTGGCTCCCGGTCAGGTGGGCGTGTCGCCTGTGCCCAGTCCACAGCTGCCGCCTGCCTGTGCAGCCCCTGGAGGTCCTGTCATAACGGCATTTTACTCTGGCAGCCCTGCACCCACCTCCTCAGCACCCCTGGCCCAGCCGTCCCAGGCCCCCCCAAGCCTGGTCTACACTGTGGCCACCAGCACAACCCCACCTGCAGCCACCATTCTGCCCAAGGGCCCGGCAGCCCCTGCCACTGCCACCCCAGCCCCAACTAGCCCTTTCCCTAGTGCCACAGGTAGGTGTCAGATCAACCCAGAGCAGGGTGAGTTGGGGGACCCAGGGGATGGGCTCCAGTCAGGCCTGGCTCAGCAAACACTTTTTCTCACCACTGGCAGGTTCTATGACCTACAGCTTAGTGGCCCCCAAGGCCCAGCGGCCCAGCCCGAAGGCCCCCCAGAAAGTAAAGGCAGCCATCGCCAGCATTCCCGTGGGGTCCTTTGAGGCAGGTGCCTCTGGGCGACCTGGCCCTGCACCCCGGCAGCCTCTGGAGCCTGGCCCAGTCCGAGAGCCAACTGCCCCAGAGTCTGAGCTTGAGGGGCAGCCCACACCACCAGCCCCTCCACCTGCCCCAGAGACCTGGACTCCCACGGCCCGGAGCAGCCCCCCACTGCCCCCGCCTGCTGAGGAGCGGACCAGCGCCAAGGGTCCTGAGACCATGGTGAGTGCCTGCAGGCCGTGGGGCTCCCACTGCCACTTGGCTATGCCCCTCCGTTGATGTCTTTGCTTTTCTGTCCTACTCCTCTTCCCTCCATGCCTGTGTGTCTCTCAGGTTAAAGCGTCCCCCTGTCCCTTCTGCCTGCCTGTGTTGTCTCCCCTCCCATCTGAGGCCCCTGTCTTGGCTTTCCTGAGGCTGTGTGATGGCCTTCTCGAGGGGTCTGCCGGGCGGGTTCAGATCCAACTCTTTGTTTCTGGCCTTTGCCCCAGAGTCTGAGCTCAGTGTTCTCCATCTCCCTGCCTATCTCCATCCCAGGCCAGCAAATTCCCCAGCTCATCTTCAGACTGGCGCGTCCCTGGTCAGGGCCTGGAGAATCGTGGGGAGCCTCCCACTCCTCCCAGCCCAGCCCCAGCTCCAGCCGTAGCCCCTGGTGGCAGCAGCGAGAGCAGCAGTGGGCGGGCAGCCGGGGACACCCCCGAGCGCAAGGAGGCGGCTGGTACTGGCAAGAAGGTGAAGGTGCGGCCCCCGCCCCTGAAGAAGACCTTTGACTCTGTGGACAAGTGAGCATGGGCTGGGGCCTTGGTGGAGCGTGTGGGGTGGTGGGAGTGGGAGCCGCTGCAGGCCGAGGCGGGGGAGGTGACCCTGCCAGCCCTCCAGCAGGGTCCTGTCGGAAGTGGACTTTGAAGAGCGCTTTGCTGAGCTGCCTGAGTTTCGACCTGAGGAGGTGCTGCCCTCCCCCACCCTGCAGTCTCTGGCCACCTCACCCCGGGCCATCCTGGGCTCTTACCGCAAGAAGAGGAAGAACTCCACGGGTAGGCGAGCGTCGGACAACCAGGGTCCGTAAGTGGAGGGCAGACTGGGGCCACCTGCACTGAGTCTGCTTCTGTTTGGCCAGACCTGGATTCAGCACCCGAGGACCCTACCTCACCCAAGCGCAAGATGAGAAGACGCTCCAGCTGCAGCTCGGAGCCCAACACCCCCAAGAGTGCCAAGTGCGAGGGGGACATCTTCACCTTTGACCGTACAGGTGCCTTGGTGGGCAGAACTCTGGGGGCCTGAAAGAGGAGTGGGTCTCTGGAAGGCAGTTAGAGAGTGGGAGAGGTAGGGTGGGTCCATCCAGGCTGGCAGGAAGCACAGCCTGTCAGGGGTGGGTTCTGGAGTCTGGCAGGCCCCTAAGTTGCCCTGTGACTGTGGGCGGGACCCCTCTCTGACTCCACTGTGAAATAGAATGCAGTGAGGGCTTGGATGGGCACTCAGATGGTGGTAGGAAGGCCATGCCACTGCTGCAGCCTTGCCATGCTGCCTGTGCCCTGCACAGGTACAGAAGCCGAGGACGTGCTTGGGGAGCTAGAGTATGAGAAGGTGCCGTACTCCTCCCTGCGGCGCACCCTAGACCAGCGCCGGGCCCTGGTCATGCAGCTCTTCCAGGACCATGGCTTCTTCCCGTCAGGTGAGCCTGTCTCGGAGTCTTGGGGTCACTCGGGTGGGACTTGTCTGCACATCTCATCCTCTGCTCCCCACTGTTTTTCTGTCTCCAGCCCAGGCCACAGCCGCCTTCCAGGCCCGCTACGCAGACATCTTCCCCTCCAAGGTTTGTCTGCAGTTGAAGATCCGTGAGGTGCGCCAGAAGATCATGCAGGCAGCCACTCCCACCGAGCAGCCCCCTGGAGCTGAGGCTCCTCTCCCTGTACCGCCCTCCACTGGCACCGCTGCTGCCCCTGCCCCCACTCCCAGCCCTGCGGGGGGCCCTGACCCCACCTCGCCCAGCTCGGACTCTGGCACGGTCCAGGCTGCCCCGCCACTGCCTCCGCCCCCAGAGTCGGGGCCTGGACAGCCTGGCTGGGAGGGGGCTCCCCAGTCCTCTCCCCACCCCAGGTCCCTCCACAGCTGCCACAGGCAGGTGAGGGACCCCTGAGAACATGCCAGGACTCATAGTACCCCCTCAGGACATGGACAGTATGTGGGGGCAGGAAGGTTATCTCGTCTCGGGTAAAGTCATTTCGTCCTCTCCAGTTTGGGGCGGAATGAGGCCTGCTCCTCTTGTAAATACCCCCTTCCCTTGAAGCTCCCTCCCAGTGCTGGGGGGCAGCTGAGGGGCCGCAGGGGCAGTCTCCCTCCTCCAGGCCCCTGTACATAACCTGGAGTGTGTGACCTTCAGAGCTTTTCACTTTATGCAAAATGGCTCCTGTGAGGGCTGCAAGCTGGAGGGTGGTGTGGGCCTTGGGCCACAGGGAGGCGCCTGTGGAATAGGGGGAGTTCATGCACCCCTTTTTTCCCCAGAGGGGCTGGACTCAGGTTAGTTTGGGGGTGGGGGCTCCTGCACTTTGCCACAGGCATGGGGAGGGTTTTCTCCTCACCCCTCTGCCCTCCCAACTTGGGTTGTACTTTCTAAGAAGGTGATTCCCCCTGCCCTTGCCCCCTTCCCCAGAACAAAACATGTTGATCATGTGCAATATTTCTTACTGTGCCGAGAAGCCACAATGAGCGAGATTAAAGCTGTTTAACACACCTGTGTGGCTGCAGGCTCTTAACAGGGAGGGCTGTTGGTTGTATCAGTCCTGTCCTCAGTTGTTGTGGAACGGTAGGCTTTCCATGATGTGCGGGGAACAATTCCAGTACCACTGCCCCCAACATCAGAGGAACCCCACAGGCCAGGTCGCTGACTTGGCTGTGGAACAGGTGGCCCCTTTCCAGTTTAGGAGCCCAGGGAGCCTCAATGCCTGTTGGCCCCCTTCTCAGCCATTGGACTGCATGAGTTTGGGGAAGGCCTGAGGCAAGATGCCACCAGATGGTTTAGCCTTACTGGCTCTGGGGTCATTTGTCCTCAGGAAACAGGCCTCAAGAGGTCTTAGCCCAGAGGTGGCAGTGGGTGGGAGGGAGCCTAGTCTACCTGGAGTACCCTTGTCCTGTGACCCCTGCTGCCCCCATGTGGCCTGGGCCAGCACTGCAACCGGGCATAACCGCTCCCCTGGGTGACACCCCTCCCACTCAGCATGTGGACACAGTGCCCACCTGAAGTGACAACTACCCCACCCACACCATGTGTGGAGGGATGACAACTAACAGTGGGAGGATCAGGACGTCTCCACAGAAGCGGCATCTAAGGTGGAGCTTGAGCACGAGGAAGATCCAGCCAGGGCAACAGCATATGCAGAGATGGACAGTGTACGCTGGGCTTGACTGTACTGGGTCACTATGTTTCCGGCATTCTTGCTTGACCTTGGTCTTGTAGGATAGTGCTGGCAAGCTGGTCTTACCTAGTGTTTACTGATTGGTAGCGCCTGCCTGAAGCACACTATTGTGATAGTGGAAATTAACCTAACCTCAAGAATCACAGTGCCTTGATGGATCAGTGGTGCCTCCCCTGGGCAGAAATAGAACCACAGTCAGGCATGGTGGCTCACGTCTGTAATGCCTGCACCCTGGGAGGCCAAGGTGGGTGGATTGCTTGAGCTCAGGAGTCTGACCAGGCTGGGCAACATGGCAAAACCACTTCTCTACAAAAAATACAATAAGCTGGACATAGTGGCACAGGCTTATAGTCCCAGCTATTCAGGAGGCTGAGGCGGGTGGATCACTTGAGCCTGGGAGGTTGAGATTGCAGTGGGCTGTGGTCTCACCACTGTACTTTAGCCCCAGGTGATGGAGAGAGACCCTGTCTCACACAAAAAGCCTTGCAGAACTGCAGGGTCACAGATCAGGATAAGGACTAGTGGTGGTACCCAGATACCCAGACAGGTTTGACCATTAAAGCAGGAAACAGCACACCGAGGAAGGAGAGTTTAATGTTGTGGGAAGGCAGCAGGATGCTTAGGGTGCGGGCTCCAGCAGGGGAGCACCTTGGCCCTGGTCTTGGGCCAGCAGACGCAGAAGCAGGGAGTGCAGAGCCCGGCAAACAGGTGCGTAGCCCAGGCGGCTCAGATGTAGGTAATCATACATGTCATGGTGGCTGATGGTGCCATCTGAGTGCACAAAGCCAGGGTCGGCATCTAGGAAGTGGGCCCGAGGGTGACCAGCCAGTGCTGCCCGTACCAGCTCATTCACTCGTCGGTTCTTCTCCCGAAGTGGGTTGGGATGCTGGCCTCGCGGAAGCAGACCCTGAGCAGGAACACGAGGCGTAGTAAGGAAACAAGCATTTGGGTATCCTGTTCTCTGTGCCAGCCTGTCCTTCACCCAACACCATGAAGTTTCCTGCTGCAGAAAACACTAGGGATGGGCAAGTGGGGAGGGCAGGAGGGTAGTTCCTAAATATCACATCCTAGCTCTCATTTAGCAAGAGACCTCTGGGTTTTAGCCTCTTTCCAAGTATCACTTAGAAAAACGTTGACATTGGCCAGGTGCAGTGGCTCACGCCTGTAATCCCAGCATGATGCGAGACAGAGCTGGATGGGTCGCTTGAGCCCAGGAGTTTGAGACCAACCTGGGCAACATGGTGAAACCCCATCTCTAACAAAAATACACACAAATTAGCGGGACATGATGGCGTGTGCCTGTAGTCCCAGCCACTCGGGACGCTGAGGTGGGAGGATCACTTCAGCCCTGGAAGCAGAGGTTGCAGTGAGCTTAGATCATGCCACTGCACTCCAGCCTGGGCAACAGAGCCAGATCCTGTCTCAAAAAATAAATAAATGGCTCTCTTGTACCGTCTCTGTCTCTCTCGCTCTCTCTTCCCCTCTCTTGACCTTTTTTCTACCATGGGATGACTGAGAAAGAAGGCCCCTGTCAGATGCTGACCCCTTGATCCTAAACTTCCCAGCCTCCAGAAATGTAAGAAATAAAGCTGTTCTTTATAAATAAAAATAATAATAAATAGGTGAGGCACGGTTGCTCACTCCTGTAATCCCAGCACTTTGGGAGGCTGAGGTGGGTGGATCACTTGAGGTCAGGAGTTCAAGACCAGCCCGGCCAACATGGTGAAACCCCATCTCTACTAAAATACAAAAATCTAGGCTGGGTGCGGTGGCTCACGCCTGTAATCCCAGCACTTTGGGAGGCCAAGGCGGGTGGATCACAAGGTCAGGAGATCTAGACCATCCTGGCTAACACAGTGAAACCCCGTCTCTATTAAAAAGATACAAAAAAAAACCAGCCGGGTGTGGCGGCGTGTGCCTGTAGTCCCAGCTACTCGGGAGGCTGAGGCAGGAGAATGGTATGAACCTGGGAGGCGGAGCTTGCAGTGAGCGAGATCGCTCCACTGCACTCCAGCCTGGGCAAGAGCGAGACTCTGTCTCAAAAACTAAATAAATAAATAAATAAAATAAAAATACAAAAATTAACCAGGCGTGCTGGTGCACATCTGCAGTCCCAGCTACTCTGGAGGCTGAGGCAGGAGAATCGCTTGAACCCAGGAGGAGGAGGCTGCAGTGAGCCCAGATTGCGCCACTGCACTCTGGCCTGGGCAACAGGGCAAGACTCTGTCTCAAAATAAAAAAATAAATAAAAGATATCAACATCATGGGTCATGGCAAGGGATCAATCCCCTTTCAGAAGAGGAAATGTCTTAGCTACCCACAAGTGATGAAGCCTAGATTTACCCCAGGAATGCCTGACAACTTTTGGCCTATTCAAGGTTTTTTGAGGATTTTTCTTTTGTTTTCTGGTGAGACAGGGTCTCTGTCACCCAGGCTGGAGTGCGGTAGCATGATCACAACTCACTGTTACCTTGAATTCCTGGGCTCAAGTGATCCTTCCCCTTTAGCCTCCCAAGTAGCTGGGGTTACAGGTTTTGTACACCATCATACCCAGCTATTTCTCTTTTTTTTTTTTTTTTTTTGAGACAGAGTCTAGCTCTGTTGCCCAGGCTGGATGCAGTGGCGTGATCTGGGCTCACTGCAAGCTCCACCTCCCGGGTTCACGCCATTCTTCTGCCTCAGCCTCCCGAGTAGCTGGGACTACAGGCGCCCACCACCACGCCCGGCTAACTTTTGTATTTTAGTAGAGACGGGGTTTCACTGTGTTAGCCAGGATGGTCTCGATCTCCTGACCTCGTGATCTGCCCGCCTCAGCCTCCCAAAGTGGTAGGATTACAGGTGTGAGCCACCGCACCTGGCCTTTTTTTTTTTTTTTTTTTTTGAGACAGAGTTTCACTCGTTGCCCAGGCTGGAGTGCAATAGTGCAATCTTGGCTCACCCCAACCTCTGCCTCTTGGGTTCAAGCGATTCTCCTGCCTTAGCCTCCCGAGTAGCTGGCATTACAAGCATGTGCCACCACACCCAGCTAATTTTTTATTTTTAGTGGGATTTCTCCACATTTGGTCAGGCTGGTCTTGAACTCCTGACCTCAGGTGA
>NW_016814114.1:1167301-1178819 GCF_001698545.2 Rhinopithecus bieti
GGCCTTTTTTTTTTTTTTTTTTTGAGACAGAGTTTCACTCGTTGCCCAGGCTGGAGTGCAATAGTGCAATCTTGGCTCACCCCAACCTCTGCCTCTTGGGTTCAAGCGATTCTCCTGCCTTAGCCTCCCGAGTAGCTGGCATTACAAGCATGTGCCACCACACCCAGCTAATTTTTTATTTTTAGTGGGATTTCTCCACATTTGGTCAGGCTGGTCTTGAACTCCTGACCTCAGGTGATCCGCCCGCCTCAGCCTCCCAAAGTGCTAGGATTACAGGCATGAGCCAATGCGCCCAGTCCATGCCCAACTAATTTTTTTTTTCTTTTTGAGACGGAGTCTTGCTCTGTCGCCCAGGCTGGAGTGCAGTGGCGCGATCTCGGCTCACTGCAAGCTCCGCCTCCCGGGTTCACTCCATTCTCCTGCCTCAGCCTCCTGAGTAGCTGGGACTACAGGGGCCCATCATCACACCTGGCTAGTTTTTTTTTTTTTGTATTTTTAGTAGAGACAGGGTTTCACCATGTTAGCCAGGATGGTCTTCATCTCCTGACCTCATGATCCGCCCGCCTCGGCCTCCCAAAGTTCTGGGATTACAGGCATGAGCCACTGCGCCCGGCCACGCCCAGCTAATTTTTAACGATTTTTAGTAGAGACAATGTCTTGCTACATCCCAGGCTGGTCTTGAACTCCTGGGCTCAAGCGATCCTCCCACCTCAGCTTCTCAAAGTGCTGGGATTACAGGCACGAGCCACCATGCCCAACAATGTTTGAATTTTTTTTTTTTTTTGAGACAGAGTTTCTCTCTGTCACCCAGGCTAGAGTGCAGTGGCATGATCTCCACTCACTGCTAGCTCCGCCTCCCAGGTTCACACCATTCTCCTGCCTCAGCCTCCTGAGTAGCTGGGACTACAGGTACCCGCCACTGCACCCAGCTAATTTTTTGTATTTTTAGTAGAGATGGGGTTTCACTGTGTTAGCCAGGATGGTCTCGATCTCCTGAGCTCGTGATCCACCCGCTTTGGCCTTCTTTTTGTTTTTGAGACGGAGTCTCGCTCTGTTGCCCAGGTTGGAATGCAATGGCCTGATCTTGGCTCACTGTAACCTCCGCCTCCCAGGTTCAAGTGATTCTCCTGCCTTAGCTTCCCAAGTAACTGGGATTACAGGCGTATGCCAGCATGCCCAGCTAATTTTTGTATTTTTAGGAGAGACAAGGTTTTGCCACGTTGGCCAGGCTGGTCTCAAACTCCTGACCTCAGGTTATTCTCCCACCTTGGCCTCCCAAAGTGTTCGGATGACAGGCACAAGCCACCGTGCCCAACCGTTTTTTAGTTTTTCAGTACCCCCAAAGTCTCAAGCCATCCCTGGGCAAAAAACGCTAACTGGTCTCTGAGCACGTTTTCAACCACAGCCACTCTGAAGGGTGCAGCAAGCTCCAATGTGAGATTCTGCCTGAAAGCCACTGCTCTATGTCAAGTTGCCTAGAACCGTGCCAACTGTGGCTGTATCTGAGGGGGTCCCAGACCACTGCCATTCTTCCTTTCCCACCCTCCCAGCCTCTCACCAGCACCACAACCCGGGCCTGGGGCTGCCGCTCATTCACCAGTTGCACAATGGCCTTGATGCCACCAGTCACCTGCTCTGCTGTGTGTCCGTGGTTGTTAGTGCCCACCCAGACCACCACAATCTGTGGAAAAAGAGACATGAAGCAGTGGTGAGGGGGCAGCCAAAAGATGTTTTAGAGCCCCACCCAAGCCCCGCTCACCTTGGGCCGGATATGTTCCAGCTCCCCATTCTCCAGCCGCCACAGTACATGCTGTGTGCCGTCACCACCGATGCCAAAGTTAAGTGCATGCAGAGGAGAAAAGAGCTCCCGCCAGATCTGTGGGCAAGAAGTGGTATGGGCACAAGGGCACTGTCCCCATGGACCATCCCCCTCTGTCCAGGTGTTAACCGAATGCCATTATGGAAGAATCTTACTTCATGGAAGCAGTCTTAAAATTTCACCTGGAGAAAACTCCAGCATGGCTGAACCTCACTTTATAGAAATCTATTAATTTTATTTATTTATTTTCATTTTATTTTGAGACAGAGTTATTTTATTTTTGAGACAGAGTCTTACTCTGTCACGCAGGCTGGAGTGCAGTGGCACTATCTCGGCTCACTGCAACCTCCGCCTCGCTAGTTCAAGCGATTCTCATGTCTTAGCCTCCCAAGTAGCTGGGACTATAGGTGTATACCACCACGCCCGGCTAATTTTTTGTATTTTTAGTAGAGATGGGGTTTCACCATGTGGGCCAGGCTGGTCTCGAACTCCTGACCTCAGGTGATCCACCCGCCTTGGCCTCCCAAAGTGTTGGGATTACAGACATGAGCCAGGTGCCCGGCCTATTTATTTTTTGAGATGGAGTTTCACTCTTCTCACCCAGACTGGACTGCAGTAGTGCGATCTCAGCTCATTGCAATCTCTGCCTCCTGGGTTCTAGCGATTCTCCTGCCTCAGCCGCTCAAGTAGCTGAGACTATAGGTATGTGCCACCATGCCCAGCTAATTTTTGTACTTTTAGTAGAGACAGGGTTTCGCCATGTTGGCCAGGCTGGTCTCGAACTCCTGACCTCAGGTCATCTGTCTGCCTCGGTCTCCCAAAGTGCTGGGATTACAGGGGTGAGCCCCCACACCTGGCCTAGAGTCTCTCACTTTAAACCAATCCCCAGGCTCTGTGGCTCATGCTGAGGTGGGCGGACTGCTTGAGCCCAGGAGTTCAAGACCAACCTGCGCAACAGGGCAAAACCCTATCTCTACAAAAATTAGCCGGGTGCGTGGTGGTGGACACCTGTAGTCCCAGCTACTCGGGAGGCTTAGGTGGGAGGATCGCTTGAGCCCAGGAGGCAGAGGTTGAAGTGAACAGAGATCATACCACTGCAAGCCAGCCTGGGTGACAGAGCAAGATCCCTTCTCAAAAATCAACCAACCAACCCACAAACAAAATAAACCAAGCCCCACAGAAGCAAGACTCACTTTATGAAAATCCAGTCTGCTTGAGCCATGCATTGAACCAACGGTATTACAGTTGAAACTTATTTTGATGAAAGCCATTACAGTTGGGCATGCTTCGTGGAAAGATATTATTATGATTGACTCCTTTTTGTGGAGTGCCATTAGAGTTGACCTTCACTTCCTGTAAAGTGACTATAGCTTTGTGTAAACCCATCACGGCTTCGCACTGCTTAAAGCAAACAAGAAAGAGCCTCACTTTAGGCAAGCCTATGGTAGGAAAACCTCATTTTAGATCTTAGTACATTATACACAAATCTAATCCGATAAAACCAAGGCATACATTTCCTTCTCAATAGAATGTTGCACCTTACACCAAGATTCTCGTAGCCTCAGGCTGCCTCAGGCCAATCTAGGTACTCCCGTAATACCCCACCTGGCCGGGGTTCTGGTCCAGATGTGTCAGCATTGGGCACAGGGCTGGATGGGGCAGGGAGAAAGGGACTGCCCTCACCTCGCAGTGGTGCATTAGCTGGACCAAGGAGTCCCCGATGAAGACGACTTCAGGTTCCTTATCTTTGCTGTCAGCCACGAACCGATGGTGCTGCGGGAGCGCGCGAGAGGGAGTCAATGGCACGCACGCTCCTGGGCCCGCCCCGCCCTGCTCCCTTAGGCAGCGCCTCCCAAACTGCTCTCAGTTTCCCAATCAGGTAGTGAGAGTGGCACGAACCAGCCGTTCTCCTGAGCCACCCCTGCCGCCCGCCCCCCGGACTCCTCAATATCCCAGGTGGGAACGCTCACCAGGGACATCCAGCGCCCGTCGCCCTGTACGTCCTGCACCGGCGTGGGCTTGCTGGCTGGGTTCTCCTCTCGGCTCATCTTGGCGCCGCAGCTCCTGCAGGAAGAGCGAGTCGGGTCGGCCCGGGAGTGTTGGCTCCGCCACGCCCACTCCTACCCCTCAAGGCAACAAAGGACCGTCCCAACGATAGCACACCCGCAGAGGACGAAGGCCGATACAGGGCGCCACCTCCTCTCCAGGGACAGAAACCTTCACTTAAGAGGGAGGTGGAATCAGGAACCTTCGCTTCCCCCACGATGGCGGCGCAGTGGGCTCGCCCGGCGCTTCCCGCTCGGGCCGCGGACTCCCAGGCCGCGCACCGGGCACGGGGTGGGGGGAGGGAGAGGTGAAACCATCCAGCTACCGAGGCGGGGAGGAGAGAGAAACCACCCACCGGCAACGGGGAGGGGCAAACTACCTGAAGAGTCGGGAGTGGGCGGGGAAGATCTAGCCGTCTTTCTAGCAAATGGGAAGAAACCATTTGCTGCACAGAGCGAAATGTGCGGAAGGGACCACCTACTGTTGCGGGGAGGGGCGGGGGGGCGGGGGGGCCCATTCCACGTGGTGGGGGGAGGGGAGGGAGTGGACGAGTCATTCTTGGATTCCTTGAGAGGGCGGGCTCGAATGCCTGGCTAGGAGGGACGCCCCATTTTCTACTGATGTGGTGGGACAGAAAAGGAAGATGACAAAACGTAAAAATTCGAGGCTCCGTTCCAAGGAGCCACTCTAAGGCAGCGCCAGGGCTTTAGTGAGCCTATCTGCTCGTGGGCTTCCCCTACTCAAAACACTGTGTGTGTGTGTGTGTGTGTGTGTGTGTGTGTGTGTGTGTGTGTTAAAATCTAAATTACGGCCGGGCACGGTGGCTCAAGCCTGTAATCTGTAATCCCAGCACTTTGGGAGGCCGAGGCGGACGGATCACGAGGTCAGGAGATCGAGACCATCCTGGCTAACACAGTGAAACCCCGTCTCTACTAAAATACAAAAAATTAGCCGGGCTTGGTGGCGGGCGCCTGTAGTCCCAGCTACTCAGGAGGCTGAGGCAGGAGAATGGCGTGAACCCCGGAGGCGGAGCTTGCAGTGAGCCGAGATCGCGCCACTGCACGCCAGCCTGGGCGACAAAGCGAGACTCCGTCTCAAAAAAAAAAAAAAATCTAAAGTACATATCTTTGCATTCCAGACATCACAGGACCCCTACTCAAAACACCGTGTGTGTGTGTGTGCGCGCGCGCGCGGCATAACATATAAACTACGTATCTTTGCATTCAAGACACCATAGGACCTGCGTGGACCTGCGTGGAGGGTAGAAGAAAGTGCAGAAAGAGAAAGGAAATTAGAGACGCCTCCAGGGCTCAGGTCCAGTCTGGCGTCCCTCCGGCAGATCATCTTGCAGATCTGCAGCCTCTACACCCCTCTCTAAACCCACAGGCCAACTGGGTGTGTCTGAGCTCTGAAACCTGCATCCACAACCAAGGCCACCTAGGGTCGCGCCTCTCCCCGAACGCTGCCCCAAATTAATCTCAGACCTCAGTGTCTTCTCAGATCTCCCTCTTCTCTGGGACCAGGTGGGGGTCTCACTCCCCGCTAAACGTCCTGGTCATGTTCTTGTAGCCCCACTCCAGGTGGGACCTTCCCATGTATTTATTCCTTCGAGGTGGATTGATACTGAGACAGAGATGAGTGTTATTCATTGTGTTTATGTTCTTTTTCAATCCACTTCCCTGGAACGGGCCGGGCACACAGTGGTTGTTCCACAAGTACTTGCTGAATGAATAGTAAATGAGTGGGTCAGCTCCTGACCTTGTTCCAGTGTATTCAGGGAGACAGATCCAGACACAGAGGTGCAGGAGTGTCAAAGTTGTGTTTGAGACAGGGAGCTCTGGGGAGGAAGAGGAGAAGGACTCTGAGGACTATGGGTTTCCTAGGAGTAGTATCTCAGCTGGGTCTGAAAGATAATGAAGGCTGGGCAAGCAGAAAGAAAAGACACAGGTGGCCGGGCGTGGTGGCTCAAGCCTGTAATCCCAGCACTTTGGGAGGCTGAGATGGGCGGATCACGAGGTCAGGAGATCGAGACCATCCTGGCTAACACGGTGAAACCCCGTCTCTACTAAAAAATGCAAAAAACTAGCCGGGCGAGGTGGCGGGCACCTGTAGTCCCAGCTACTCCGGAGGCTGAGGCAGGAGAATGGCGTGAACCTGGGAGGCGGAGCTTGCAGTGAGCTGAGATCCGGCCACTGCACTCCAGCCTGGGTGACAGAGCGAGACTCCGTCTCAAAAAAAAAAAAAAAAAAAAAGACACAGGTAATCACTTTCTTATTAGGCAGAGGGAATATTGTGAAATAGCTTGATTTTAAAGTGTGAGGGAGGCTGGCGTGGAGGCTCATGCCTGTAATCCCAGCACTTTGGGAGGCTGACATGGACAGATCACTTGAGGTCAACCAGCCTGGCCAACATGGCGAAACCCCAACTCTACTAAAAAAAAAAAAAATTAGCTGGGCATGGTGGCACACACCTGTAGTCCCAGCTACTTGGGAGGCTGAGGCAGGATAATCGCTTGAGTCCGGGAGGCAGAGGTTGCAGTGAGCTGAGATGGCGCCACTGCAGCCCAGCCTGGGCGATATAGCGGCCCAGCTTGGGTGACACAGCGAGACTCTGTCTTAATTACATAAACAAATAAATAAAGTCTGAGGGAGCCAGGTGCAGTGATGCATGCCTGTAGCCCCAGCTACTGGGGAGGCTTAGGTGCGAGGATCACTTGAGCCCAGGAGTTTGAGACCAGCCTGGGTAACATAGTGAGACCCTGTCTCAAGAAAAAAAAAAAAAAAAAAAAAACGCAAGTGCCTGTAGTCCCAGTTACTGGGGAGGCTGAGGTGGGAGGATTGCTTGAGCCTGGGAGATGAGGCGGCAGTGGGCCATGATTGTGTCACTGCACTCCAGGCTGGGTGACAGAGTGAGTCCTTGTCTCCAAAAAAGAAGTCATAATCAGCCAGGTGCAGTGGCTCACTCCTATAATCCCGGCACTTTGGGAGGCTGAAGTGGGCGGATCACTTGGGGTCAGGAGTTCGAGACCAGCCTGACCAACACAGCAAAACCCCATTTCTATTAAAAAATACAAAGATTAGCCCAGGCGCAGTGGCTCACGTCTGTAATCCCAGCACTTTGGGAGGCCGAGGCAGGCGGATCACGAGGTCAGGAGATCGAGACCATCCTGGCTAACATGGTGAAACCCCGTCTCTACTAAAAATACAAAAAATTAGCCAGGCGTGGTCGCGTGCGCCTGTAGTTCCAGCTACTCGCGAGGCTGAGGCAGGAGAATGGCATGAACCCGGAAGGCGGAGCTTGCAGTGAGCCGAGAGCCGAGATTGTGCCACTGTACTCCAGCCTAGGAGACAGAGTGAGACTCCGTCTCAAAAAAAAAAAAAAACAAAAACAAAGATTAGCTGGGCATGGTGGTCTATGCCTGTAGTCCCAGTTACCTGGGAGGCTGAGGCAGGAGAATCGCTTGAACCTGGGAGGTAGAGGTTGCAGTCAGTGGAGATTGTGCCCCTGCACTCCAGCCTGGGTGACAGATTGAAATTCCATCTCAAAAAGAAAAGAAAAGAAAAGAAGTCATAATTATGCCTTCAAGTCAGTGGTATAACAAGAGAGAAATTTTTGGCCGGGCTCGGTGGCTCATGCCTGTAATCCCAGCACTTTGGGAGGCCGAGACGGGCAGATCACGAGGTCAGGAGATCGAGACCATCCTGGCTAACATGGTGAACCCCCGTCTCTACTAAAAAAACAAAAAAAATTAGCCAGTCCTAGTGGTGGGCCTCTGTAGTCTCAGCTACTGGGGAGGCTGAGCCAGGAGAAGGGTGTGAACCCAGGAGACGGAGCTTGCAGTGAGCCGAGAGCGCCACTGCACTCCAGCCTGGGCAACAGAGCAAGACTCCGTCTCAAAAAAAAAAAAAAAAAGCAAAAAAAGAGAGATAATTTTTTTTTCTTTTTTTTGAGGTAGAGTCTCGCTCTGTCGCCCAGGCTGGCGTACAATGGCGTGATCTCGGCTCACTGCAACCTCTGCCTCACGGATTCAAGTGATTCTCCTGCCTCAGCCTCCCAAGTATGTGGGACTACAGACGTGTGCCACCACACCCGGTTAATTTTTTGTATTTTTAGTAGAGATGAGGTTTCACTGTGTTAGCCAGGATGGTCTCTATCTCCTGACCTCATGATCCACCCACCTTGGCCTCCCGAAGTGCTGGGATTATAGGCGTGAGCCACTGTGCCCAGCTGAGAAAAAAAAAATTAAAAGTAAAGTCTGAGGGGACAAGTGTAGACAGATAAGTTGGAGCAGTTCCTGAAGCAAAACTTGGTGAGAAACAAAGTTTCCAGGCATTCTTCATTCACCAGGCCCATTTCAAGTTAGACATATTGGTCTAGTTTATCCTTCTAGCAACCAAATGAGGAAGCTAGTTTTATTACCAATCTCATTTTATAGGTCAGAAAACTAAGTCTGACCAGTTACAAACGTTTCCAAGGTCACACAGCCCAATTGTGCCACTTTGGGCATTTAAACTAAGCCTAGCTATGAATCACAACACTATACTAACTTTTTTTTGAGATGGAGTCTTATTCTGTTGCCCAGTCTAGAGTGCGGTCGTGCGATCTCGGCTCACTGCAACCTCCACTTTCCAGGTTCAAACAATTCTCCTGCCCCAGCCTCCTGAGTCGCTGGATGTATAGTTGTGAGCCACTGCGCCCGGCTTAATTTTTTTTCTTTTACGGGGTCTTGCCCTCTCCCTCAGGCTGGAGTGCAGGGGTCTGATCATGGCTCACTGCTGCCTCCACCTCCTAGGCTTAAGCGATCCTCCTGCATCAGCTTCCCAAGTAGCTGGGCACACGGGCACGCTCCACTGCGCCCAGCTTATTTATTTATTTATTTATTTAATTTATTTAGAGACAGTGTCACTCTGTCGCCCAGGCTGGAGTGCTGTGGTGCGATCTCGGCCCACTGCAAGCTCCGTCTCCCGGGTTCACGCCATTCTCCTGCCTCAGCCTCGCGAGTAGCTGGGACTACAGGCGCCCGCCACCATGCCTGGCTGAGTTTTGTATTTTAGTAGAGAGGGGTTTCACCATGTTAGCCAGGATGGTCTCGATCTCCTGACCTCGTGATCTGCCCGCCTCTGCCTCCCAAATTGCTGGGATTACAGGCGTGAGCCACCGCGCCCAACACTAATTTATTTTTTGTAGTCAGGGTCTCCCTATGTTGTCCAGGGTGGTCTTGAACTCTTGGGCTCAAGCCAGCCACCTGCCTCTGCCTCCCAAAGTGCTGGGATTATAGGCGTGACCCACCACGCCCGGCTAACTATATAAGTTTTCTAGGGAATATGTCTGTGGCTGCTTGGGGGACTGCTGTGCATGGGGGCTACCATGACCCTTCTTCCCCTTGGCACGCCTGGTCCCACCCACCAGCCCCCGAAAGACCGCCGATAGCTATCGGAACCAATCAGCATTCAGGAAGGGGGCGGATCTAGTGAACCTCACAGCCAATTGGTGGATGGGAGGTGCTAAGACCAAGAAAGGGAGAGTTCTGAAATTGAGGCTGGGAGGGGCGGGGCTATAACCGGCACTTCCCTGGCACGCGCCTCTGGGTTTCCGTCCTCTCAGAGCCACGAAGGCAAAGGGCATGGAAAGGGCATGCGCATGCGTGTAGGGGTGCCCGAGGCCCGGAACAGAGCCAGGTGGCTTCGAGAGCTGGGGTCACCGCGGAAAACAAGTCATTGCGCCCCACAGGTACATGAAGTGGGAAGGGCCGGGGTTCTTTGGGGCAGGAGACGTGCCCTTCCCCCACCCAGCTCCTACCAGCCATACCCCACTCGCTTCACTCTGCGACCCCTGCCGTACCGCGGCTGGCCACCATACTTCCTCTCCTACCCTAGGCCCTTCCTTTGTGATCAGGCCCTGTGCCTGATCGCGCCTCTGTCTCCCTTTCTGTTCTCTCGAGGTTTTCTCAGGCTCGCTGGACTTCTCTTGCTGCTCTCCCTCTCCTGCTTCTTTGAGTCTACCATCTCTTTCCACTTTCTGTATTCCCCTGTACCTCGTCTACCCCTGGATTTCTCCGTCCGAATCCCTTTCTGGTACCCCAGATCCCTCCAATCTCATGACCCCTTCGCCACCCTCCATCCTTTTTTTTTGTTTTTTTTCTTTTTTTTTGAGACAGAGTCTCATTGTGTCCTCCAGGCGGGAGTGCAGTGGCGCGATCTCGGCTAACTGCAACCTCCGCCTCCCGATTTCAAGTGATTTTCCTGCCTCAGCCTCCTGAGTAGGTGAGATTACAGGCATTCACCACAACGCCCGGCTAATTTTTGTATTTTTAGTAGAGGCGGGGTTTCACATGATGGCCAGGCTGGTCTCCAACTCCTGACCTCAAATGATCCACCCACCTCGGCCTCCCCAAGTGCTGGGACTACAGGCGTGAGCCACTGCCCCTGGCCCCCACCCTCCATCTTTTAACTGTTTCCCCATGTCCCTGTTCCTAATAGCCTTTCTCTATGTCCTGGCTTCTCTTCCCATTAGCAGTGATTCCTTCGACTTCATGCTACCCCTGTGATTCCTTATCTGACCAAACCTTTCCCAATCTCTCTCTGCTCACTTATTTTCTCTCATCTTCTCTCTCTTTTCAGAGACAAGGTCTCACTCTCTTGCCTAGGCTGGGGCACAGTGGTGCAATCATAGCTCAGTGTAACCTCCAACTCCTGGGCTCAAGGGATCCTCCCATCTCAGCTTCTCTAGTAGCTGGGACTACAGGTGTGGGCCACGGAATCCCAGCAAATTTTTTCTTTCTTTCTTTTTTTTTTTTTGAGACAGAGCCTCATTCTGTTGCCCAGGTTTATCATGCAGTGGCACAATCTTGGCTCATTGCAACCTCCATTTCCTGGGTTAAAGCGATTCTCCTGCGTCAGCCTCCCGAGTAGCTGGGATTACAGGCACGCACCATCACATGCAGCTAATTTTTGTATTTTTAGTAGAGACGAGGTTTCGACATGTTGGCCAGGCTGGTCTCGAACTCATGGCCTCAGGTGATCTGCTTGCCTCGGCCTCCCAAAGTACTGGGATTACAGGCATGAGCCACAGTACCTGGCATCGTCCAGCTAATTTTTATTTTGATTTTTTGTAGAGACAAGGGTCTCGCTTTGCTGCTCAGGTTGGTCTTGAACTCCTGGCCTCAAGCGATACTCCCCCCTCAGTCTCCCAAAGTGCTAGGATTACAGATGTGAGCCACTGTGCCTGGCCTCATCTGGTCACCCTAAATAGTATTCCCACCTCACCCAAAAACATCTCCCTATTCACTTGTTTTTTTGTTTTGTTTTGTTTTGTTTTTGAGATGGAGTCTCACTTTGTTGCCCAGACTGAAGTGCAGTGGCACAATCTTGACTCACTGCAACCTCTGCCTTCTGGTTTCAAGTGATTCTTCTGCCTCAGCCTCCTGCCTCAGTCTCCTGAGTAGCTGAGATTACAGGTGTGCACCACTACACCAAGCTATATATATATATATATATATATACACACACACACATACATATATATACACACACACATACAGATATATATACACACACACATGCACACACATATACATATACATGTACACCAGAAATAAGAAACCAAGCACCTTGGCCACTGGCCAAAATTATCAAAAAAATTTTTGGCAGTGAG
>NW_016814114.1:1182373-1211086 GCF_001698545.2 Rhinopithecus bieti
AAAAAAAAAAAAAAAAAAAAAATTTAAAAAAAACGGTATTTTGAGCAGCCCCCAGTTTTCTGAAGTGGAGAAGGATAAGGCTAGAAATGTTTGTTGGAGTCTGATCAGGAAAATCAAGGTGAAGAGCGTGGCTTGTACTCTGAAAAGCCTTTCTAGGGCTTGCTGTTGTCCACTGGGAAACCACAGGGTTGATACCCGCATAGAGGAGACTGGGCTGAGAGATCACAGGGCTGAATGACTTGGCCCAGGTCTTATGGTGGACAAATGACAAAGTAGGGGCCAGGCTGGGATTTGAATGAACCCAAGCAAGTTATTTCTTTTTTTTGAGATGGAGTCTCGCACTGTTGCCCAGGCTGGAGTGCAGTGGCCAGATCTCAGCTCACTGCAAGCTCCGCCTCCCGGGTTCACGCCATTCTCCTGCCTCAGCCTCCCGAGTAGCTGGGACTACAGGCGCTGCCACCTCGCCCGGCTAGTTTTTTGTATTTTAGTAGAGACAGGGTTTCACCGTGTTAGCCAGGATGGTCTCGATCTCCTGACCTCGTGATCCGCCCGTCTCGGCCTCCCAAAGTGCTGGGATTACAGGCTTGAGCCACCGCGCCCGGCCAAGTTATTTCAACTTGGATCTGAAACACACTTTTGGCTATCTCACACTACCACCTCTGTCTCTCACAGCAACCCAGTTTCACAACATGGTAAGCAGTGACAGGTCATGGTCAGGCAGAGGGGTACGGTGGTTATACTGATGGCTCCACCACCACCATGGAGTGTAACAAGTGGCTTGCCCTCTCTGTGCCTCCGTGGGCACTTCGAAGGGTGCATCAGATCTAGAATGGTGGCAACTCCAGGATGGACACAGCTGGGGGTGGTTGCAATAGAGGTGGTGATGGGCAATCAAAGACTTGTTGGCCAGGCGCGGTGACTCACGCCTGTAATCCTAGCACTTTGGGAGGCCGAGGTGAGCAGATCACTTGAGGTTAGGAGTTCGAAACCAGCCGGCCAACATGGTGAAACCCCATCTCTATCAAAAATACGAAAAAATCAGCCGGGTATGGTGGTGGGCGCCTGTAATCCCAGCTACTCAGGAGGCTGAGGCAGGAGAATCGCTTGAACCTGGGAGGCGGAGGCTGCAGTGAGCCAAGGTCGCACCACTGCACTCCAGCCTGGGTGACAGGGCTGGATCCAGAGAGTCTGGAGGAGGCATGGCTTTGGAAGACGTGAGTTCAGTTTAGGACACGGGAAACCATAGGTATCTACGGGACTCCAGGAGGGGAGGACTGGGGCGGGGTGACAGAGGATGAACGTCCCCCCTCCCACGCGTTGAAGATAGGAGTCAGGTAGGGCCCTCTTGTAGGAGGGGGCGGGGAGCGCAGCGTCCGGCGGCTCCTTTAATCGGGGGCGCGCTCTGGCCGGCCTGCGCGCTCTCGCCTCTGTCGCCGGGCCGGAGCGGGAGCCGGAGCGGAGTCGGGGCTGGAGCGGGCGGAATGGAGCCCCAGCGCGCGCCCGCGCTGCGCCGCCTGCTGCCGCCGCTGCTGCTCCTGCTGCTGTCACTGCCCCCCCGCGCCCGGGCCAAGTACGTGCGGGGCAACCTCAGCTCCAAAGAGGTGAGCACGCCGATCCCTCCTCTGCCGCCCGCCGGCCCCCGGGGGACGCAAGGGAGGCGAGGGGAGCGGGTACCGCCCCGCCCCTGCCGCCTCTCCTGGCGGACTCAGGGAGCCTCGGGGAATGGGGCCGAGGGCAATGGGGGACTGGGCCAGAGTCGAGAGGAGCCGTGGGGTCGCGGCCAGACCTGGGGGTTGTAGGAGGGATGTTGAGGTCAGAGCTGGGCGGGGAGGGGGAGCAGGTTGGGAGAGTCAGAGTTTGGGAAGGGGGGTGGTGCAGAGGTGGTGCTGAAGGGACAGCACTTTTCACTCAGCAGAGAGACTGGAGCTCACTGCTACACTCCCGCTCAGGACCGGGAGGGGGCCGTTTGGAAGATTCCCCTGCGCGGGATGGTTTTTAGGAGCACGAGGTGGGGTGCAGGGGAGTGTGGATATTGGGAGAACGGGGTCAGATATTGGCCGGGACACGAGGTGGCCAGGATGGGCATCTGGCCCCTAAGGTCTTTCTGGGGCCTCCCGGGAAATGCAGGGAGGAGTGTTAGAATGGAGGGCAGGAAACTTGGGGTGGGCAATGGAGGGAGAAAATCAGGGCGGCAGGAATCCTGGACCTACAGTGATGGGATCAGGGAAGGATTTTGGAGGTGACCTGGTCTCCTTCTAGTACTTGGGAAGCCAGGTACCTTGGGGGTAGGGAAGAAAAGTTGGGGGTCTATGGAGTAAAGAGTTCTTGAAGGACTCTCAGCAGAGGATCAGACTGGGCCCCTTTTTCAGGACTGGGTGTTCCTGACAAGATTTTGTTTCCTCTCGGATTACGGCCGACTGGACTTCCGTTTCCGCTACCCTGAGGTGAGTCTCCCCCAACGCTCGCCATACTGAGGCTGGGTACTTCCCTTGGCCTCCAAAGGCACAGGCTGCCCCAGCTCCTTGCCCCCAACATCTGTGGTCTGCAGGCCAAGTGCTGTCAAAACATCCTCCTCTATTTTGACGACCCATCCCAGTGGCCAGCTGTGTACAAGGCAGGGGACAAGGTGAGGGCTGTGAAGAGGGCATAGGGGAGGGGGGAGAAGGTCGTGGCTGGCTGAGGGAGTGACCCTGTCCCTGCCTTCCCTAGGACTGCCTAGCCAAGGAGTCCGTGATCCGGCCAGAGAACAACCAGGTCATCAACCTCACCACCCAGTATGCCTGGTCCGGCTGTCAGGTGCAGGCCTAGCCTGGGGCAGTGGGCAGGTGCTGAAGGATGGTGCCTTGCGGGCATCAAGGGCAGGCTTCAGCCTTCTTGCTTGACTCCAGGTGGTATCAGAGGAGGGAACCCACTACCTGAGCTGCTCCAGTGGCCGCAGCTTCCGCTCAGTGCGTGAAAGGTGGTGGTATATTGCGCTCAGCAAGTGTGGGGTAAGGTGCTGGGGTGGCCACCTGGGCCACCTTCTCTTTGCCTTTCTGCCAACCCCCAACTTGCCCAGGGCCCCTCTTAGGCCTCCATACTCCCCACAGGGTGATGGATTGCAGCTGGAGTATGAGATGGTCCTCACCAATGGCAAGTCCTTCTGGACACGACACTTCTCCGCTGATGAGTTTGGTGAGCACGTGGGGACCCAGAAACCAGGCTCTCTGTGGGACACCAGAGCTGGGTGCCCATTGAGGGGACATCCACCTGAATGAACCTTACTCCTCCTACCAAATTGGCAGGGATCCTGGAGACAGATGTGACCTTCCTCCTCATCTTCATCCTCATCTTCTTCCTTTCTTGTTACTTTGGATGTGAGTCTGGCACATGGGGTGTTAGGGAAGAGACAGGAGGGAGCAGGTTTGGGGGAGGTGAGATGCTCTCCCTTTCTGCCTGTGGACAGCCTTTCCCTACCCTGCTTCCTAGATTTGCTGAAAGGTCGTCAGTTGCTCCACACAACTTATAAAATGTTCATGGCCGCAGCAGGAGTAGAGGGTGAGGTTCTGTGTCCCAACTTTTGCGTTCTGGAAGAGGAGACACTTGGGGCCAGACACCTGGACTCCTGGGTCCTGGGGGAGGAGGGGCTGGGGGCCTGGACTCCTGGGTCCAAGGGAGAAGGGGCTCGGGGCCTGGAGCCCTGGTTCCTGGGGTAAGATGGGCTGGGAACCTGAACCCCTGGTTCCTGGGGGAAGAGGGAGTAGGATCTGACACCCCTGGGTCCTTGAGGGGGTATAAAGGCCTGAACTCCTGAGTCTGGGGAGGAGGGGCTGGGAGCCTGAACTCCTGGGTCTGAGGGAGGAGGAGCTGGGGCCTGGACCCCTGGGTCCTGGAGGAGGAGGGGCTGGGGCCTGGACTCAGGCTGGGTCTGAGTGAGGAGGCGGTGGGGCCTGAACCTGGGAGACTGAACCCCTGGGTCTGAGGGAGGAGGGTTGGGGCCTGGACCCCTGGGTCTGAGGGAGGAGGGGTGGGGCCTGGACCTGTGGGTCCTGGGGAGCAGGGTTGGGGGCTAGACTCCAGATTCTCCTAGCAAGTAAGTGGGGGTAGAAGGTCTGGAGTCCTGAGGGAGGAGGCGGGGCTCAGATCACTTGGATGGCAGTGCTAGAGGACAGTGATGCCCCAGAACTGCTTTCTATCCTTTCTTCTCTGCCCATCCTCCCCGCAGTCCTGAGCCTTCTGTTTTTCTGCATCTACTGGGGTCAGTATGCCACCGAAGGCATTGGCAACGAGAGTGTGAAGATCTTGGGTGAGAATGAAGCTGGGTGGGGAGAGGGTGGAGCCCAGGGTTCAGGTCACGCATCAGGTCTGAGCCTGGCTCTGAGCTGCCCCCTCCTCCCTTCTCCCAGCCAAGCTGCTCTTCTCCTCCAGCTTCCTCATCTTCCTGCTGATGCTCATCCTCCTGGGGAAGGGATTCACGGTGACACGGTGCCCGGGCAGGGCGTGCTCATGGGGCGGCTGGTGGGGGAGAAGGACAGGGGCAGGGTGGGGAGGGGTAGGCCCATCCGCCTCCCTGACGGCCCCCACCCTGCTGTCTCCCCTCATGGCCTGCCGCCAGGGGCCGCATCAGCCACGCGGGTTCCGTGAAGTTGTCTGTCTACATGACCCTCTACACGCTCACCCATGTGGTGCTGCTCATCTATGAGGCAGAAGTGAGTCCCACTGGCCCCTGGTCAGGCCCCGCCTTCCACTGCTTTTGGCACCGCCTCCCCCTTGACCTGTCTGCTTGCCCTTGCCCACGTCGCGCTCCTGCTGGCTCGCTCTCTCTCCTGCTCTTTGATTTTCTGCTTCCCCATCTGTCTAAGTGATTCCTTCTCTCTTCACCACCCCGCAGCAGCTTTCTTCCTCCTCCCTCTGTCTCTCACTGTCTGTCACACTGATGCTCAATATCGTGACTAAGAGTTCAGGAGTCACACACACCTGGATTCCACACCAGCTCTCCCACTTCCTAGCTGCCTGACCTTGGGTGACGACCTCTGTCTCTGGGCCCATTTTCTTCTTGGAAAATTGGGAGGATCTTACCTAACCCATGGGGCCCCTCTAAGGCTTTCTATCTTCTATATGGCTTTGGCCAAAGGGCTTCCCTCTTAGCCTCAGTTTCCTCTTCTGTGAAATGGAGCAATAATAAGACCTACCTTGTTGAGTTGATGCTGATGGAAAAACTCACACATGGGAGGTGTTTAGCCCCGTGTTGAGCACACAGTAACTGATTTATTCTCTTCCTGTCTTTTTCACCCTCTCTCTCTACCTCCATATGCTTCTGTCTCCGTGCCTGGCTCTCCTGTTGCTTCTGTTCTGACGGAGTACCTCTGTTCCCATGTGCCCAAGGGTGGGATCCGGGGACCCTAATAGAGGGGAGGAGGCCAGGCTGTGATGGACCCTCTCCCGCGGGTCCAGTTTTTTGACCCAGGCCAGGTACTATACACGTATGAGTCGCCGGCCGGCTACGGGCTTATTGGACTGCAGGTGGCGGCCTACGTGTGGTTCTGCTATGCTGTGCTCGTCTCACTGCGACACTTTCCTGAGAAGCAGCCTTTTTATGTGCCCTTCTTTGCTGCCTATACCCTCTGGTGAGAACTGGTGGGCCCCAGCCTGTCCCTGCCTCCCTCTCGGGGCTCCCCAGAAGTGGTTGCCCCCCATCTCAGACCCTCCATAGTGAGGCAGATGGGCTTTTCACTCAGGCAGCTGTCACCCAGAATCTGACACTTACTCATTTTGTGGAAAATTACTTTCACAAGCAGTCCATCAGGTTTATCCATAAAACAACAGGATCTCCTCAAAGGGATACCTAGAGCAAGCATAGGCCACTAGATGAGGGCCGCGTGTCTGGCACATAATAAATGTTCAGTAAAAACTATTGTAGGCTGGGTGCGGTGCCTCATGCCTGTAATCCCAGCACTTTGAGAGGCCAGGATGGGTGGATCATTTGAGGTCAGGAGTTCAAGACCAGCCTGGCCAACATGGTAAAACGCCGTCTCTACTAAAAATGCAAAAAAATTAGCCAGGCATGGTGGTGCACACCTGTACTCCCAGTTATTCAGGAAGCTGAAGCAGGAGAATCACTTGAACCTGGGAGACTGAGGTTGCAATGAGTTGAGATCGTGCCCCTGTACTCTAGCCTGGGCAACAAAGTGAGACTTCATCTCAAAAACAAACAAACAAAACAACAACAACAACAAAACAAAACAAACAAAATGAAAAAACACCCAAAACTATTGTAATTATTATCGTTCACCATAACATAGCAATAAGGTTGGCAGATTCTGAGCCAGACTGCCCGGGTTCAGATCCCAGCTCTAAAGCTTATAGATGGTGTGACCTCAGACAAGCCCATTAACTTCTCTCTGCCTCAGTTTCCTCACCTTTTAATGGAGATGGAAATTTTATCTGCCTCATAGAGTCACTGTGAGAGTTAAATGAGTTTATGTATGTCAAATGCTTAGAAACAGGCCTGGCATGCAATAAGTCCTTACTTCTTATTATCTTTTGTTCATTCATTCATCAAATATGTATTTTTTTTTTTTTTCTTTTGGAGATGGAGTCTTGCTCTGTCGCCCAGGCTGCAGTGCGGTGGCATGATCTCAGCTCACTGCAATCTCCGCCTCCCGAATTCAAGCGATTCTTCTGCCTCTGCCTCCCGAGTAGCCGGGACTACAGGCGCATGCCACCACGCCCAGCTAATATATGTATTTTTAGTAGACATGTGGTTTCCACCATATTGGCCAGGCTGGTCTGGAACTCCTGACCTCAGGTGATCCACCTGCCTTGGCCTCCCAAAGTGCTGGGATTATGGGCATGAGCCATCACGCCTGGCCTGATTTCTCTCTTTTTTTTTTTTTTGAAACAGAGTCTCGCTTTGTTCCCCAGGCTGGAGTGCAATGGCGCTATCTCTGCTTAGTGCAAGCTCCGCCTCCTGGGTTCACCATTCTCCTGCCTCAGCCTCCCGAGTAGCTGGGACTACAGGCGCCTGCCACCATGCCCGGCTAATATTTTGTATTTTTAGTAGAGATAGGGTCTCACCTGTGTTAGCCAGGATGGTCTCGACCTCCTGACCTCATGATCCACCTGTCTTGTCCTCCCAAAGTGCTGGGATTACAGGTGTCAGCCACCACGCCTGGCTTTTTTTTTTTTTGAGATGGAGTTTTGCTCTTGTTGCCCAGGCTGGAGTGCAGTGGTGCAATCTCTGCTCACTGCAGCCTCCGCCTCCCAAATTCAAGTGATTCCCCTGCTTCAGCCTCCCAAATAGCTGGGATTACAGGTCCATGCCACCACACCCAGCTAATTTTGTATTTTTAGTAGAGATGGGATTTTGCCATGTTGGTCAGGCTGGTCGTAAACTCCTAACCTCAGATGATCTGCCTGCCTCGGCCTCCCAAAGTTCTGGGATTATAGGCGTGAGCCACCGTTATGGCCTATCTGTTGATTTCTTATTAGATGCCAGGATTTGGAGTGGTGTGGAACTGAGTTAAATTGAACCTCATTCTTGCCCCTCAGAATTTCCCAGTCCAGTCCTGCCCCATTTCAGTCTCTGGCTTCTGAAGGTCACACTGGCTCCTCTCCAGTTTGGGACCTGCCTGGGGTCTGTGTGTGTACATGGCAGGGGAGGTGGGGCTATAGGGTGGGGTGGAGGACAGGAGCAGTGTCTCTGCTGACATAATACTTCCCCTTCAGGTTCTTTGCGGTTCCTGTCATGGCCCTGATTGCCAATTTCGGCATCCCCAAGTGGGCCCGGGAGAAGATTGTCAATGGCATCCAGCTGGGAATCCACTTGTACGCCCATGGCGTGTTCCTGGTGAGGATGGGCATCCGTGGGGGCGGAGGGGAGGACCTGAGGGCAGAAGATGCGTGAGGCTCCTACGCCTGATCTGCTGGACCTCCTGTTCCGAGGTCTTGATCCATTTTCCCTTTAGTTATTCTTCCTTTATTGAGCATCTGCTTGCTTCCTGCAGGCTCCTCTACTGTGCCCCTCAGAGTCCATTTTCTTCTTTTTTTTGAGACAGAATCTCACTCTGTCTCCCAGGCTGAAGTGCAATGGCTCGATCTCGGCTCCCTGCAACCTCTGCCTCCTGGGTTCAAGTGATTCTTCTGCCTCAGCCTCCCAAATAGCTGGGATTACAGGTGCCCGCCATCATGTGCGGCTAATTTTTTGTATTTTTAATAGAGATGGGGTTTCACCATGTTGGTCAGGCTGGTCTCGAACTCCTGATCTCAGGTGATCCACCCGTTTCAGCCTCCCAAAGTGCTGGGATTATAGGCCTGAGCCACCTCTCAGGGCCCATGTCCATTTTCTTCCGTTCCTCTCTCCCACCTTGTGTCCTGGCTTCTTTCCTCAACCGCCATACTCTCTCTTTGCCCTCCCTTCCCATTTCCATTCCTGACCCTGTGTCCCCATATTCTTCCATTTCTCTTCTGTATCCCCACTGCCTTCCCCACTCTCCTTGATCTCTCCACTCTCCCCCTGCCCCCGCCCACATTCTGCCATCACAGGCCATTGTTCAGGAAGAAGCAGCTGGGGTGGCACAGGGTGAAGCTTTTGGGCTCCTGGGTCAGCATCAGGAGGGTACAGCACCACATCTATTTTTTTTTTTTTTTTTGAGACGGAGTCTCACTCTGTCACCAGGTTGGAATGCAGTGGCACAATCTTGGCTCACTGCAACCTCCGCCTCCCAGGTTCAAGCGATTCTCCTGCCTCAGCCTCCAGAGTAGCTGGGACTACAGGCGTGTGCCCGGCTAAGTTTTGTATTTTTAGGAGAGATGGGATTTCACCATATTGGTCAGGATGGTCTCTATCTCTTGACCTCGTGATCCATCCACCTCGGCCTCCCAAAGTGCAGGGATTACAGGCATGAGCCACTGCACCCGGCCCCCACCACATCTATTCTTTACCCGGGTTCACATCCTATCTGACATTCTTGGTGACAGTTCTAATAGTCATTAATTTATTCATCAGTTGTTCACTGGACACCTGTCTTGGACCAGTCTGTTTCATTCTAGGAACATCCATATGCATTTATTCCTGCCCTCTTGTTTAATTATCAGAGCAGCTCCAGGAGAAGGTGGATAATTGACGTTGTTCCCACTACACAGAGCGGGGAAGCTAAGGCCCAGAGAGGAGAAGTGACGTGCTAGGGCTCCATGGCCTTTGGCGGCAGGCAAATACTTTGAATCCTGTCCTTCTCCCGCAGACCGCAAGGTCTGAAATGAAGGGCAACCAGAAAGGGAAACAGGCATAAGCAAGTGTCCCAGCTTCTGACTCCAGGGATCTACAACATACACTGTGTAGGGAGTGGTCCCGGCCACCAAGGGAGGGGACAGGTCCCCATCCTTTGCCTCAGAGCCTGACTTAGGTACAGACTCGCTCACCTTCCCAGGCCGGTCCATGCTGAAGCTCTGCAGTAAGTCAGAAAGGGACAGAAAGAGAAGAAACGCTGAGAACCCACCATGTGCCAGGCTCTGCACCAGTGGTTTTCATTTCCACCCTTTCATCTTTCCAAGTAGGCACTACAATCCCTTTTCCCCACGGCGAGGCTCAGGGAGTTTAATCAACATGCCGCAGATCCCACACTCAGTGAGCTACAGATCCCACAGGCGGGATGCAGGCTCAGAACGGCAAGCGCGGCACCCTTCCTGCTGTATCTCAGCCAGCTTCCTTCCTATGTATGCTCATGTTAGCTCAGCACAGCTCCACCTGGGTATCCCACTGCTCATTGCTTTCAGCTCCTTGTTCATTTTTACAGCACAACCTTAGAGGAGCTGTGTTAGGCTTCTGGGATGTGGCGAGGGAGTCACAACCAGTCCCTGCCCTCGTGGCCTATCAGACTAACTGGTACCAGACATCCCTACATTCCACCAATATTTATTTTATTTTATTTTACTATTTTATTTTATTTTATTTTATTTTATTTTATTTTATTTTATTTTATTTTTTGAGATGGAATCTTGCTCTGTCACCCGGGCTGGAGTGCAGTGGCATGAGCTGAGCTCACTGCAACCTCTACCTCCTGGGTTCAAGCAGTTCTCTTGCCTCAGCCTCCCGAGTAGCTGGGATCATAGGCGCACCACCACACCTGGCTAATTTTTGTATTTTTAGTAGAGACGGAGTTCCACCATGTTGGCCATGCTGGTCTGAAACTCCTGACCTCAGGTGATCCACTCACGTCGGCCTCCCAAAGTGCTGGGATTACAGGTGTGAGCCACCGCGCCCAGCCCACCAATATTTATTGAAGGCTTATATGTGCCGGCATGGTTCTAGAAGGTACTAGGGACTCAGTAGGGAACAGAAGAGTCTGGTTCCTGCCTCATGGAGACATTTTAGAGTCTATTAGTTGCTGTCCAATTGAACTTTCTGTATTTATGAAGATATTCTATTATCTGCACTTTCCAATATGGGAGCTACTAACCATAGGTGACTGCTGAGCNTATTTATTTTATTTTATTTTACTATTTTATTTTATTTTATTTTATTTTATTTTATTTTATTTTATTTTATTTTTTGAGATGGAATCTTGCTCTGTCACCCGGGCTGGAGTGCAGTGGCATGAGCTGAGCTCACTGCAACCTCTACCTCCTGGGTTCAAGCAGTTCTCTTGCCTCAGCCTCCCGAGTAGCTGGGATCATAGGCGCACCACCACACCTGGCTAATTTTGTATTTTAGTAGAGACGGAGTTCCACCATGTTGGCCATGCTGGTCTGAAACTCCTGACCTCAGGTGATCCACTCACGTCGGCCTCCCAAAGTGCTGGGATTACAGGTGTGAGCCACCGCGCCCAGCCCACCAATATTTATTGAAGGCTTATATGTGCCGGCATGGTTCTAGAAGGTACTAGGGACTCAGTAGGGAACAGAAGAGTCTGGTTCCTGCCTCATGGAGACATTTTAGAGTCTATTAGTTGCTGTCCAATTGAACTTTCTGTATTTATGAAGATATTCTATTATCTGCACTTTCCAATATGGGAGCTACTAACCATAGGTGACTGCTGAGCACTTGAATGTGGGTAGTCCATAGTGAGTGTGTAGTGGGGAGTGTGACTGACCAACATTTAAAATTTATTTTGATGAAATGTAAGCTACATGCAGCCAGTGGCTATCATACAGTGCAGGACGCTGACCCTAACCAGTCAGGGATAGCTCAGTGATCAGGCCTCTGATGGAGGAAGCACAGGTCAAGTTGTGTTGAAGGGAAAAGGTGAGGGTCCAGGGCACCTCGAGAGCCCAGAGCGGGGCACCTAATCCAGTGTGAATGGCTTCAGGGAAGTGTGGGGGATGTCAACTGAAAGGGAATCCTTCGGACCCCAAGTTTATGGGGACAGCCTCCGGCCTAACAGTGCCTCTCACACCTGCTCCTGGCCCTGGCCTCAGATCATGACCCGCCCATCAGCGGCCAACAAGAACTTCCCGTACCACGTGCGCACGTCGCAGATCGCATCAGCTGGAGTCCCTGGACCCGGAGGGAACCAATCAGCTGACAAGGCCTTTCCGCAGCACGTCTATGGGAACGTGACGTTTATCAGCGACTCGGTGCCCAACTTCACGGAGCTCTTCTCCATCCCCCCGCCCGCCACCTCCGTAAGCCCCGCAGCCCCAGTGCCCGAGGAGCTGCTGGCGCCGCCCCTGGAGTACCTGACCCCGCTCCCGGCCCCGCCGCCGCCCCCGGCGCCCGGGCGCCTGAGCCCTCCCCCTGCCTTTCGCACACCCCGCGCCCCAACGCCGCGCCGCGACCGTCCCCTGGCGCCCGCGCCCACCCTGCCTGACTGGGTCCTGGCGCTGTTGCGCACACCCCTGCAGACACCCTGCACCGTGCCCCCACCGCCCGCCTTCCGCGGCTCTCCCCCAGCTCCCCGGCCGCCGCCGGAGTTCGCCCCGCGCGCCCCGACGCCGCCTTTTGAGTACCTGGCCCCGCTGCCCAGGCGCCCCGCCACCCAGTCCTTCCCTGACTGACACGTGCGTCCATACCTGGGGTGGAAGGGTTCTCCGGGGGAGGGGGACGGGCCTTCGGGGCCGCATCTGCCCCGCGAGGGTCCAGGACTGCCTCTGACCCTGACCCCCCTCCCAGGCCGGGAAGCAGGTGGAGGAGACGGCGGTGGCGGTGGCGGCGGCGGTGGCCCCGAGGGGCCGCGTGGTGACTATGGCCGAGCCGGGCACAGCCTCCTCCCCACTTCCCGCTCGGTTCCCCAAGGCGGCCGACCCGGGCTGGGACGGCCCGACGCCGCCCTACCAGCCGCTCGTGCCCCAGACGGCGGCGCCGCACACCGGCTTCACCGAATACTTCAGCATGCACACGGCCGGGGGCACCGCACCCCCGGTCTGAGCACCCCTGCCCGCCCCTGCCCCATGGGCCGTGACCGGGCTCCGGACCCCTGCTTTATCCCGGCCCGAGAGCTCGGCCATCCCGGGCCTTCCCGACCCTTCCTACCCCGCGCGCCCAGGTTGGGTACGCTGCGTCCCGCCCCTCTCCCCTCTGTGCCAAACGATCCCGCGGGAGCCGCTCTCCCCGTCCCCTCCCTCAGCCCCTGCCCCGAGCGGCGCCGGATTCTGGGCTCCCGCTGTTCCGTGACTTCCGGCTCCCTGGCCCCCTTCGAGACCTCTGACCCCGCTGGACTCCGGAACACCCGTGGTGACCGCCGGAACCCTGCCTGTGACTCTCCAGGACTCTGCGACCCCGGGATGGATATTGCGATGCTGGTCTCGACCCTGAACCCTCCCTCGGATCTGTGACCTCGGACCCTTGCTGCGTCTGCCCCTATCTCCATTTCGGGGGCCTTCCCTCGGGTCCCTGGCAGAAAGACATTTCCCCTTCTTGCCAAAATAAAAGGATTCGTTTTTATCTATAACATGGCTTCTTTTACATCTTGATGGTGTTCAGTGGCGGGGCTGAGCCAGAACTATGTCAGGCTCGGGACCTCATTGTGTCCATCTGTGAAATGGGAATTTGGAACCGGAGGCAGAGGCCTGTATAACCTGATCTTTATGTTGCTCCAGAATCTGGGAACGTTGAAGATGATCAAACATCTAGCAGGGCCTTGCACCACTCCTTTATTTTTGCCTTCCTTTCCTCACTCAGAGGTAGAGGCGCCCTCCAGTGGCCCGTGCTTTGCTCAACCACAGGCACCCAGAGTTTGGGTTACGATCTTAGCATTGCGCATGTGTAATTTTCTCGTCTCCAGGAGCGTCGCTCCAGGAGGACGCTGCTGCGCATGCGGTTGGGAATAAATGGGCGGGGAATTTCCCCGGAAGTCTCCCTTTATGGAGGATTGGGGTTGGGCGCTCCGCAGTCCTCCCAGGGCCGCTCTGACCGACCGCTCTGCAACTTCTCGCCTCCTCTCCGCCGTGCCTCCCACTGCGGCTCCTCGGCTCCCGGCCCCTCGCCCTCCCACAGCGGGTCTTCCAGCGGCCGCTCTGGCCCAAGCGTCCCTCGTCTCTCTGATCTGGCCCATCCGGCTTGGGAGGGAGGCGCGGGTGGTTGAGCGAAGGGACTGCGTCTATGGGGTCCAGGCCCGAGCCTCTGAAGACGGGCCCCGCCCCCGGCTGGAGGAGTCTCCCCTGGACCATCGGATCCTGGCGTGTCCCAGCCCGCAGCCTCTATGGAGGCTTCTGCCGGGCCGTAGAGCCTTTCGCCCCCTGGGGACTCACCCGTCTATAAGGTCCGTTTGGCCTGCAGCAGCCCGAGTCCGTAATGCTGGACACTGTTTATGGGGTCGGCCCCCTATGGGGGCCCGTGTCTATAGGGGACCCCTAAGGTCCTTAGGGGTCGTCCCCGTCCATAATGACTCCATATACAGGGCCTTCCATCGCTCTATAGGGCCCAGCCCTCGGCTTCCAGAGCCTGTCAGCAGTGGCCATTCCCTTCGCCGGGACTGCGTCTCCGGGACCTCCTCGGTCTACAAGGCCATGTTATGCCTATAGAGGTCGCATTTGCAGGGCCTCACGCCGGGTAGAGGGTCCTCTCCAGGTTTTTACTGCCCGTCCCCGCTCTAAGGGTCAGTACAGGAGGCGGCGATGGCCCTGGGCAAGGCTCTGGCCACGGCACTGGCTTTGGCCTTGGCCGTGCTGGGGTCGCTGTCCCCTGGGGCCCAGGCGGGGGACTGCAAGGGGCAGCGGCAGGTGTTGCGGGAGGCGCCAGGCTTCGTGACGGATGGTGCTGGCAACTACAGCGTCAATGGCAACTGCGAGTGGCTCATCGAGGGTGAGTGGGGCCGCGTGGGTCACTCACTAATTCGCTGCTAGTTCATTCATGTGTGCATTCATCCACTCACCACATTCCCAGAGCTCGGTTTTGGTCCAGGCCTTTTGCTCTAAAATGCCTGACAGCCGGGGTTGCAGCCAGCCTGGGCCCTGCCCTGGAAGGCCTCCCAGTCTGGTGGGGGAGATGCACCTACACCCAGGTTTACAATTACAAGACAGGAGCATCAGTGTCGGGTCTTGTGAGTAACTGTTAAGAACTCAGGGTCTGGATCCAATCATCTGGCTTTGAATTTGGTTCTACCACCACTCCTTTTTTTTTTTTTTTTTTTTTTTTGAGGTGGGGGTCTCACTCTGTCATCCAGGCTGGAGTGCAATAGTGCCAACACAGTTTACTTACTGCAGCCTCTACCTCCTGGGCTCAAGTGATCCTCCCACAACAGCCTCCCAAGTAACTCGAGTGTGTAGAGACAGTCTCACCGTGTTGCCCAGACTAGTCCCGAACTCCTGGGCTCAAATGATTCTTGCACCTCAGTCTCCTAAAGTGTTGGGATTGTAGGTGTGAGCCACTGTGCCTGGCTTCTTATTAGTTTTGTGACTTTGAGCACATGACTTTCTTTCTCTGAGGTTCAGTTTCCTTCCCCCCACAAATGGGATAACAAGAGTACTCACCTCATAGAGTTGTTGCAATAAAATGAAAATGGGTATTTAACGTGCCTGATGTGTGGCATATAGTAACTGTTCTATAAATGGCATTAGGATTATTGTTGTTATTTGTAAAGTACTTCAATAAAAGCATTTTTCTTCTGTCATTCATGTGCCATACATTATGTTTCCCATTGGACATAGCCCAGACTGAGACAGCTCCAGCAATCCCCGGTGACTTAGGTCTTGAAGTCTAGTCAGGGAGACAAACACACTAATAGTGAGAGCCAAGAGTGGTCTGTGATGGAGGAACCCCACAGGCCTGGGAAAGCCCAGAGAAAGTGCCTGATTTGGGGCTAGGGAGAACAGAGAGGCTTCCTGGAGGAGGAAATGTCTAAGCTGAGACCTAAAGGACCAATGGGAATCTGTCAAGAGTGGGAGAAAAGGCCCCAGCCCTACCCTTCTGGACTCCCAGTCAGTGGAAGAGACAAACCCACTTCAAGGCTGTTTGTTTTCCTTTTCCATCCAATAAACTCCTATGCATGCCTCAGAACCCTGCCTGCCTCAGTGGCTCTTTCTCTGTGAAGACATGTGACTTAACCTAGGGTATAGCTGAGATCAGAGGCATCTATAGGAGGGAGCAGAATGGCATTCCAGGCAAGAATAGCTGTGCGAAGGTGGGGAAGCAGGAGAGTGATGCTTCTGAAGAACTAGAAATCCAGTGTGTTAAAACATAGAATACTGGCAGAGCATGGTGGCTCATGCCTGTAATCCCAGCCCTTTGGGAGGCCGAGGCCAGCAGACCACCTGAAGTCAGGAGTTTCAGACCAGCCTGGTCAGCGTGGTGAAACCCCGTCTCTACTAAAAATACAAAAATTAGCTGGGTGTGATGGCGCATGCCCGTAGTCCCAGCTTCTCAGGAGGCTGAGGAACAAGAATAGCTTGAACCTGGAGGTTGCAGTGAGCGGATGTTGCTCTGCAAAGCTCCAGTCTGGGCGGCAGAGGGAGACTCCATCTTAAAAGCAAAAACCTGGAATACAAGACAACAAATGAGCCAGAGGCTGCAGAGTGGGAGGAGCCAGCAGGTGAAGGGTTTTGTGATTTTGAGCTGTATCCTGAGGGCAAACAGGTGGAAGAGAAGTTGAAAGGCAGTACCTGCAGAAGCCCAGGAAGGCCTCACAGAGTAGTGGATGTAGAAACTGGCCTCCAGACAGGGGAAGTCTGGGGCAAAGGCAGGAGGTGTGACAGGGCCTGAATCATGCAGGGCCTCCCTTGGGAGGCTGTGAAGCTTTGTCTTTGGGGGCTCTGGGGAGCTATGGAAGGGTTTTGAGCAGGGAGGTGACATGATCTGATTTATGTTTTTTTTTTGTTTTTTTTTTGAGACGGAGTCCTGCTCTGTCGCCCAGGCTGGAGTGCAGTGGCGCAATCTCGGCTCACTGCAAGCTCCGCCTCCCGGGTTTACGCCATTCTCCTGCCTCAGCCTCCCGAGTAGCTGGGACTACAGGCGCCCACCATCTCGCCCGGCTAGTTTTTTTGTATTTTTTAGTAGAGACGGGGTTTCACCGTGTAGACCAGGATGGTCTCGATCTCCTGACCTCGTGATCCACCCGTCTCGGCCTCCCAAAGTGCTGGGATTACAGGCTTGAGCCACCGCGCCCGGCCTGATTTATGTTTTAGAAGATCTCTCTGGCTGCTGTGTGGGCTATGGATGAAGGCATGTTTCTTGGTGTTAGCATGTTTACCTGTCCCCAGTTTGGGGGCCATTCCTGTCAAGCTAGTGGGATGAGAACAGAATAGGAAGTGTGTTTGTATGTGCGTATGTGGCAAAGAGGTCTGTGTGCTGGATATAAATCACTCTCTGGCCTTAAAGAGTCCCAGACTGGCTAGGCCGGGTGCGGTGGCTCACACCTGTAATTGCAGCACTTTGGGAGACCAAGGGGGGCGGATCACCTGACATCAGTTATTAGAGACCAGCCTGGCCAACATGAAGAAACCCCCCCTCTACTAAAACTGCAAAAATTAGCCCAGCATGGTGGCGCACATCTGTGATTCCAGCTACTCAGGAGGCTGAGGCAGGAAAATCGCTTGAACCCGGGAGGTGGAGGTTGCAGTGAGCTGAGATTGCGCCACTGCACTCCAGCCTGGGTGACAGAGCGAGATGCCACCTAAAAAAAAAAAGTCTCAGACTGGTTGGGAATAGTCGGGCTGGACACAGATATTTAGTCCCCAGTGTGTTCACTGAGACAGTGCTCAGGGCTGAGAAGGGAAGTGGAGGGGTTGGGTGGATGTACCTAGGGAGGAAAGAGGACTGTGCTGGAGGTCACAGAGGAGGAGCCACTGAAACAGGGTTCTGAAGCATGTGTAGGAGTTTATTGAGTGGGAAAAGGGAGCAAACATCCTCTATGAAGACATGAGGGTGGCTGGAGTATCTCAGGATCCCTGTCTAGGTTTGTCTGGTCTGATGGCACTTTTGACTGGGAGGTAATGAGAGCCAGAAGCAGGGGAAGAGGGGCCTTGAATGTCACACTGTGCAGCCTGGCCTTCCCCTTGGGGTCAATGGGGAGCCACAGGATGTTTTGAGCAGGAGTAGGGCATTGCCCTCAGGCTGGGTGGGGGGCAGACTGGAGACTTGGTGAGCTGATCTGGCAAGAGAGGATGAGTTCCTAACTAGGGCAGGGGCTTAGAGGGGTGGAGAGGTGTAGAGAGTGCAATAGATGTTTGTGGAGTTTCACTGATGAGGCTTGGGGACCAACTGGGTAGATGTTGGGGTGAGGGAGGAGTCTGGGAGACCTCCAGACCCCCCTTGATGATCTTCTGTTCTTACCAATGCCTGTCACTTCTTACCTATGAGAACCAACATCTTCCTCCATCTATTATAAAATAACCGGCCAGGTGCAGTGGCACACGCCTGTAATCCTAGCACTTTGGGAATCTGAGATGGAAGGATTATTTGAGCCCAGGAGTTAGAGACTAGCCTGGACAACATGGTAAGACACTGCCTCTACAAAAAAATTGCAAAAGATTAGCTGGGCGTGGTTGGTGGTGGCATGTGCCTATAGTCCCAGCTACTGGCAAGGCTGAGGTGGGCAGATCCCTTGAGCCTAGGAGGCTGAGGTCACAGTGAGCAGAGATTGTACTGCTATACTCCAGCCTGGGCAGCAGAGAGAGACCCTGTCTCAGGAAAAAAAAAAAAAGATAAACAACCAACCCACTAACTTTTGTATTATGTTCACACTTTACCTAGTCCTAGACTTTTCTTTTTTTTTTTTCCCGAGACATAATCTTGTTCTGTTGCCCAGGCTGGAGTGCAGTGGCTTGATCTCAGCTCACTGCAGCTTCTGCTTCCCAGGTTCAAGTGATTCTCGTACCTCGGTTTCCTGAGTAGCTGGGATTACAGACATGTACCACCACGCCTGGCTAATTTTTGTATTTTTAGTAGAGATGGGGTTTCTCTATGTCAGCCAGGCTGGTCTCAAACTCCTGGCCTCGAATGATCTGCCCTGGGATTACAGACGTGAGCCACCACGCCCAGCCCAGTCCTAGTCCTTATAACATCCTCATGAATAAGAGGCATCCTGCTTTTGAGCAGGAGGGGTTTGGGATCAGATTTCTGTCTGGAATGGTATGGGGGTTGGGTAGAAACAGACTTTCAATTTAGGGAAGAACTTGGGGAGGCAGATGGTGAACTGGCCTCCATCAGGCACTTAACAAAGATGTACTTGTGATTCCAGGAACAGAGCTTTATAGTGTGGTTGAAGCTGGTAAGATTCTGGGAGGTCTGGTTGTGTGGCCCTGCTGAATGGTTCTTCTACGTTCCCCAGAGCATGGGTGGGGTCTGTGTCTGATGTTCTTGGGGTCTCTGGTCAGAGGCTGAGGGAGAGCTTCCAGCTTTAGTATTCTTTCTTTTGTGTATTTGTTCATTCCGTCATCCAGCATTTCCTGAGCCTTTGCCAAGCCCAGGTCTGGGCAATGCTGCAGAGGGAATTAGGCCCACATCCAGGCCCTGCTCTATGGGCCTTGTAGGCTGCAGGGAGACAGACCTGGACGTAGATGTTCCTGGCCCAGAGGAATGAAGGTTATAATGGAATGTGAGAACCCTGGAGAGGGGCACCTAACCCAGCTAGGGGGCATCAGGAAGAGGGCTGGTGGTGGGAAGAGTTAATATGTTGCAGACAGAGGGAGAAGCTTGTACAAAGGCCCAGATCCCATTAGAACAGTAAGCAGTGGAGTGATTTGAGACAAAGCAAGGGTTTGAACAGCAGGTTAGGGAACTGGACTTCCTTCTAGGGTGCTAGGGAGCCATGCAGGGCTTTGGGGCAGGGGAGGGATGGGGCCAGATGTTGAGTTGGGAAGATCACAGACTCATGTCAGGGCAAGAAGGAGGCTGGGTGAATGGTTCTGGTGAGACAGGATGAGGCTGGGCAGCCAGGGCACACCGTGGCTCTAAGCTGGCAGGCTGGAGTCATCATCTCGTTGAATGTTCACTCCAGCCTTTGTGGGTGGGGGGAATTATCCCCATTTTACAGTCATGGAAACTGAGGCTCAGAGAGCCCATGGAACTGGCCCAGGATCACCCAGCCATTGGCAGTGGTGGCTGAGTGTCTCCAGAATCTAGATAGACACACTGAGGGTCATGGGGGAAAGGACTGGCCCAGGGTCCTCCAGCTGGTTATGGGCAGAGCCAGAGCCAGAGCGAGAGCCTAGGCCTCCTAATTTCCCTCACCCAGAGGACTCCCCTGAGCTGCCTGTTCAGGAGCCTTCTCATGTGGGATGTGGAATGAGAGGGGCTTCCAGAAACAGGACTGGCAGAGAATAAGACAGTGATAGTGTTAGAGGTAGTGGCACTCACCACGACGATATGTGGGCCTCGTTGTCAGCATTTCTTTTTTTTTTTTTTTTGGAGCAGAGTTGCACTCTTGTCGCTCAGGCAGGAGTGCAATGGTATGATCTCAGCTCACTGTAACCTCTGTCTCCCAGGTTCAAGAATTCTCCTGCCTCAGCCTCCCAGGTAGCTGGGATTACAAGCATGTGCCACCACATCCAGCTAATTTTTTGTATTTTTAGTAGAGACGGGGTTTCACCATGTTGGCCAGGCTGGTCTCGAACTCCTGACCTCAAGTGATCCACCCTCCTTGGCCTCTCAAAGTGCTGGGATTACAGGCATGAGCCACCCACCCCACTCTGTTGTCACCATTTCATATGCATTATTGCTCCTCATGAGGTTGCAGTCAGATGTCAGCTGGGGCTGCAGTCAGCTGAATGTTCACCTTGGCTGGACATCCAGGAAGGTCCCTCCCAGGGCTGGCAGTTGATGGTGGCTATCAGCTGGAAGCTCAGTTGGGACTGTCAGCTGGAATGCCTGTGTGTGGTCTTTTTTGTGGCTTTTCTTTTCCTTTCTTTTTTTTTTTTTTTTTTTTTGAGATGAAGTCTCGCTCTTGTCCTCCAGGCTACAGTGCAATGGCACAATCTTGGCTCACTGCAACCTCCACCTCCTGGGTTCAAGCAGTTCTCCTGCCTCAGCCTTCTGAGTAGCTGGGATTACAGGCGCCTGCCACCACGCCCAGCTAATTTTTGTATTTTTAGTAGAGATGGGGTTTTGCCATGTTGGCTAGGCTGGTCTCAAACTGCTGACCTCGTGATCCGCCTGCCTCAGCCTCCCAAAGTATTGGGATTACAGGTGTGAGCCACCGCGGCTGGCCAGCTTTGGTTTTTCATGCATGACAGCTGTGTTCTAAGAAGGAGCGTTCTACGAGGCCCAGGTGAAAGGTACAAGTCCTCTTATGATCTAGCCTTGGAAGTTTCAGAATTTCTGCTGTTTTTTAATTGGTCAAGCAAGTCACTAAGGCTTTTCCCAGATACAAGGGGCAGGGAATTACCTTTCAGTGGCAGGAGTGGCCTGTAAGTTTGAATCCACTACAGTACCACTATATCCCACTTTACAGATGAGGAGACTAATCCAGAGAGGGTGGGTTACTTGGCCGAGATCACACAGCTAGTAGCTATTCGGTGACAGAGCCAAGACATAAGCTCAGGCAGTCTGGTTTCAGAGTTTGTGCTTGTAGCCATCACAATAAACAGAGGTGAGACTCTGGATGGGGACTTTCACCAGAGTGAGAGGTTAGGTTAGGCCACTCCAAGGTTAGGCCTCTGTTCAGGGGGAAGAAACTGGATTCTTCTCTTGAAGCTCTGTTCAGCGAGGGCCAGGGGACTGTCACAGAGGTGCTTTTCTCACTGGGATTATGACCTTGACCCTCCAGCCTGGACACGTCTGAAGCTCAGGCATGGACAGGAAGAGAGAGGCATCAGGAATACTGTGGCTTCTGCTCTGTGTGGCCACTGGGATGGGGTTTTCTCTCTGCACTTTATTTTCCCATCTGAATGGTGGAGTGTGCATTCTGATCTCAGGTGACCTTTCTAGAGGTCTGGAATATTGTGATTCTTTCTCTGGGCTCCTGTCCCTCTGGCTGTCACAGCCCTTGACTGCCCTAGGTTATGAGACTGGGAGCCCCTCCAAGGTGGGGTCCAGGTCTGACTCATCCTTGAGCCCCCAGCATCACCTGGAGCAGGGTTTGGCGTACCATAGTGGCTACAGGGAGGTGTAGGGAGAAGATCCGCTTTAGAGCTTAGTCCCTCTGTGCTCACCTCCCAGCCCCAAGCCCCCAGCACCGGATCCTGCTGGACTTCCTTTTCCTGGACACAGAGTGCACGTATGACTACCTGTTTGTGTATGACGGTGACTCCCCGCAAGGGCCGCTGCTTGCCAGTCTGAGTGGGAGCACCCGGCCTCCGCCCATCGAAGCTTCCTCAGGCAAGGTTAGTGGGGATGGGGCTGTGGGTAGATACACCGACGGAAATGGAAGAAGAAAGGAGGGACAGAGAGTCAGTAAGAGGGCGTCTGAGAGCAGAGCACAGGGACAAGGGAAGGTGGAGAGAGGCAAAGGAAGGAGGTGAGGCTCTGGGTCCCCCAGGATGGAAGGGGACAGGAGTGGGCTACCCTCCCAGGCCAGTCCCCAGGCTCTGCCCACCTTACCCAGCCCACTTTGTGCCTGCAGATGCTGCTACACCTCTTCAGTGATGCCAACTACAATCTACTGGGCTTTAACGCCTCATTCCGCTTCTCCCTGTGCCCGGGTGGCTGCCGGAGCCACGGGCAGTGCCAGCCGCCGGGTGTGTGTGCTTGTGAGCCGGGCTGGGGGGGTCCTGACTGTGGCCTACAGGAGTGCTCAGCCTACTGTGGCAGCCATGGCACCTGCGCCTCGGTGAGCTGGTCCCCAGCCCTGTTTCCCCTGGGGCCCTGATCTGTGAGCACACTCTCCACGCCTATCTCAGGTCTGACCTTGCTCCTGCATGAAACTACCCCCACCACCCCACCCTGCTCCATGATACCCACTTCCCTCTCCTTCCAGAGCTTGCCCCCAACCTGTTACTCCAACCCCACCCCACCTTCACCTGCAGGCCCTCCCCTGCTGAGCATACCCCACTCTCACCTGTGAACACCACCCTCCTTCCTCCAGCTAGGCCCAACTCCGTCCTCCCATCCAGTCACTCTGTGTGGCCTTGGACCCCCTGCCATGACTTCCAGCCTCGCACTGCTGACCTTACGCTGAAGTTGTGCACACCCAGCTTTCAATGTGGATTGTGCTTTGAGCCCTCCCCACCTTGACCTCCCCAGATCTGAGCTCTTTCACTTCAGGCTGAATGTCAACCATGCTGTCTGTCTTCTCCAGCCTGCCTTCTTTCTGTCTTTTCTCCTTTTTCTCTGTGTGTCTTTTCCTTTTTCTCTTGGTCTTTTTTCCATCTGTCTGCTTCCTTCTGGTTGTGTCTCTTTGTCTCTTGTTTCAGTCTGACAATTTGCCTTTCCCCTCTTCCTGTCTCTCTGTCTGCCTTTCTTTCTCTCTCTTTCCGTTTCCATCCTCTCCCTTCTTGTCTATCTCTTTCTCTCTCCCTTCGTGCCTGTCTCATTCTGCCTCGTTTTCTCTTTGTGTCTCCTTTGTCTCTGTCCTTGTCTCTCTCTCTCTCTCTTATCTCTGTCATTATGTCTCCTTCCCCACAGCCCCTGGGACCATGCCGCTGTGAGCCTGGCTTCTTGGGACGTGCCTGTGACCTGCACCTGTGGGAGAACCAGGGGGCTGGCTGGTGGCACAACGTGAGTGCTGGGGACCCTGCCTTCTCTGCACGTATTGGAGCAGCTGGTGCCTTCCTGTCCCCACCGGGGCTGCTGGCAGTTTTTGGAGGTGAGCAGATGGGATGAGTATCTGGGGTCTGGAGGCCGGGCAGCCTGTGGCCAGGGCATGAGACTGTCCACCCCTCCACAGGCCAGGACCTCAACAATGCCCTGGGTGACCTCGTCCTATACAACTTCTCCGCCAACACCTGGGAGTCGTGGGACCTGAGTCCTGCCCCGGTATGATCCCTCCTCTGCCCTGGAGGAGCCTATACACTCAATCAGACCCAGCTGGGGACCCCCAGACTGATCCCCTGTCACCCAGTGCTCCCCCAGTTCCCACAGCTTGATGTAGGAACCTACTTCTCCCTGTTTCTGCCTTTTCTCTCTGATTTTCTTTTTTCTTCTTTTTCTTCCTTTATCTGCCTTTGTGTATCTTATTTTTCCACGTCTCCTGTCGCTCGATCTGTCTCTTTTTTCATCTGTCTGACTTTTGGGCTTCTGTGTTCTCCGTTTCTGTGTCTCCATTTCTCTGGGTCTGTTTCTGTCTGCCATTTGTCCCTCTAACTCTGTCTTCTTGCCTCTTCCCTCTCTTATTGTGTTTCTCTGTTTCTATGGATCTGTCTCTTCTTTTCTCTTTCTGCTGGTCTCTACCTTTCTCTTTGTCTCTGTCTTTATCTCGCCTTCTCTCTATGTTTCTCTGGCTCTGCATCTCTCTGTCTGAGCCTGGCTCTGGCTCCCTTGCTGTGTCTTTACCTCTGTTTCTTGTCTCTTCCTCACAGGCTGCCCGTCACTCCCATGTGGCTGTGGCCTGGGCCGGCTCCCTGGTGCTGATGGGTGGTGAGCTGGCAGACGGCTCGCTCATCAACGACGTGTGGGCCTTCAGTCCACTGGGCAGGGGCCACTGGGAGCTCCTGGCACCACCTGCCTCCAGCTCCTCGGGGCCCCCAGGCCTGGCAGGTCATGCAGCTGCCCTGGTGGATGATGTCTGGCTATATGTGTCTGGAGGCCGCACCCAGCATGACCTCTTCTCCTCTGGCCTCTTCCGTTTCCGCCTTGACAGCACCAGCGGGGGCTATTGGGAGCAGGTGATTCCAGCAGGTGGACGGCCCCCTGCTGCCACCGGCCACTCCATGGTATTCCATGCCCCGTCCCGTGCCCTGCTGGTCCATGGTGGACACCGGCCCTCCACTGCCCGGTAAGTGACCTGTCCCATAACCCATGCCCACAGGCCAGGCCCAGGTGAACACCATAGGCCTTTAGTCTTTAGAGGTCTTTGCCCACTATTGGACTCCTGTGGTCTTTCAGTCATTCCTTCCTTTGTGTATTTACTTATTCCTTCATTCACTTATTCACTCACTCACCCACTCATGCATTCTCTGATGTTTTATTCAATCTCTTGGTGAATTGCCTCCCACACACTCCCACCCATGTATCCATTCAACAGAGCCCTGCTTGGTGTCCACCCCTTGCTAGCTTATGCAGGTAACCCAGCGATGACTCAGGGTCCTGCCCACAGGGAACTTCTAGTTTGGAGGGGACATAGAGGCAGTCATGATCAGTCTCATCCCTGGGTGATCACATGGCTCCTAAGAGCCTGAAGGAGGGAGAGAGACGCTTCCTGCCCTAAGCTCGTGCCCTGCTTCTCCTTTGATAGGTTCTCTGTGCGAGTGAACTCCACTGAGCTTTTCCATGTGGATCGGCGTGTGTGGACGACGCTGAAGGGACGGGATGGGCTTCAGGGCCCAAGGGAGAGAGCCTTCCACACAGCCAGTGTTCTGGGCAACTACATGGTGGTCTATGGTGAGGAGGCTCCCCAATCCTGCCTGCCTGCCGAGGGCCTGAGCCAACCCTGAGCTGAGGCTCCCTGCATGGGAGTCCCCACCTCCACCAGGCTTGCCAGCTATGCCCCTTTTCTTCTTTCTCAGGGGGCAATGTGCACACCCATTACCAGGAGGAAAAGTGCTACGAAGATGGCATCTTCTTCTACCACCTTGGCTGCCATCAGTGGGTGTCAGGAGCTGAGCTTGCCCCACCAGGAACCCCTGAGGGTGAGTGGTCCCTGTTCTTCCCTAGGGGCTCCCGAGGGTCCCACCTCCCTCCACAGTGATCCTGGACTCAAGCTACCTCAGTCCGTAAGGGTGAGCCTGACATCCAGGTCAGTTGGTGCCAGCCTCAGGAAGCAAGCCTGGGATGGAGATGGGACCAGGGCATCATCACTACGGAGATGGAGGCCCTTATGGCAATATCCAATGTGGGTTCCAATCCAGGTTTTGCCAGTTTCCAGCTGCCCCAGGGAAATGCCTAAGAGACAGCAACTTTTCCTTCTTTTTCATTTTCTTTTCTTTTTTCTTTTTGAGATGGAGTCTTGCTCCATCGCCCAGGCTAGAGTGCAGTAGCGTGATCTCAGCTCACTGCGACCTCCACCTCCTGGGTTCAAGCGATTCTCCTGTCTCAGCCTCCTGGGTAGCTGGGATTATAGGCATGCATCTCCATGCCTGACTAATTTTTTTGTATTTTTAGTAGAGACATTGTTTCATCATATTGGCCAGGCTGGTCTCAAACTCCAGACCTCAAGTGATCTGCCTACCTTAGCCTCCCAAAGTACTGAGATTACATGTGTGAGCCACCATGCTTGGCTTTTTTAACTTTCTTTTTTTTTGAGACGGAGTCTCGCTCTGTCGCCCAAGCTGGAGTGCAGTGGCCGGATCTCAGCTCACTGCAAGCTCCGCCTCCCGGGTTCCCGCCATTCTCCTGCCTCAGCCTCCCGAGTAGCTGGGACTACAGGCGCCCGCCACCTCGCCCGGCTAGTTTTTTGTATTTTTTAGTAGAGACGGGGTTTCACCGTGTTAGCCAGGATGGTCTCCATCTCCTGACCTCGTGATCCGCCCGTCTCAGCCTCCCAAAGTGCTGGGATTACAGGCTTGAGCCACCGCGCCCGGCCGGCTTTTTTAACTTTCAATTTAGGTTCAGCAGTACATGTGCAGGTTTTTTATATAGGTAAATTGTGTGTCATGGGGATTTGGTGTACTGATTATTTCATCACCCAGGTATTAAGCATAGTACCCAACAGGTAGTTTTTTCTTGTGTTTGTTTGTTTGTTTGTTTTGAGAAGGAGTCTTCCTCTGTTACCAGGCTGGAGTGCAGTGGCACAATCTTGGCTCACTGCAACCTCCACCTCCTGGGTTCGAGTGATCCTCCCACCTCAGCCTCCTAAGTAGCTGGGAGTATAGGGGCACACCACACCCGGCTAATTTTTTTTTGTATTTTTAGTAGAGACGAGGTTTCACCATGTTGGCCAGGCTGATCTTGAACTCCTGACCTCAGGTGATCCCCCAGCCTCAGCCTCCCAGAGTGCTGGGATTACAGGCATGAGCCACAGTGCCCAGCCCCAGTAGGTAGTTTTTTGATCCTCTCCCGCCTCCAACCCTCAGGTAGACCCCTCAAGAGTATTATTCCCTTCTTTGTGTCCATGTGCACTCGATGTTTGGCTCCCACTTGTGAGAACATGTAGTGTTTGGTTTTCTGTTCCTGTATTAGTCTGCTTAGGATATGGGTCTCCAGCTCCATCCATGCTGATGGAAAGAACATGATCTCATTATTTCTTATAGCCACGTAGTATTCCACAATGTATATGTACCACATTTTCTTTTTTTTTCTCTTTCTATATATTTTTTTGAGATGGAGTTTCACTCTTGTTACCCAGGCTGGAGTGCAATGGGGTGATCTCAGCTCACTGCAACCTCCACCTCCCAGGTTCAAGCGATTCTTCTACCTCAGCCTCCCGAGTAGATAGAATTACAGGCGCCCACCACCACACCTGGCTAATTTTTGTATTTTTATTGGAGACGGGGTTTCACCATGTTGGCCAGGCTGGTGTCGAACTCCTGACCTCAGATGATCCACCCGCCTTGGCCTCCCAAATTGCTGAGATTACAGGCGTGAGCCAATGCGCCCGGCCTCCATTTTCTTTATCCAGTCTATCACCGGTGGGCATTTAGGTTGATTCCATGTCTTTGCTATTGTAAACAGTGCTGCTATGAACATACACATGCACGTGTCTTTATGTTAGAACAATTTGTATTCCTTGGGGTATATACCCAGTAATGGGATTGGTGGGTCAAATGGTAATTCTGTTTTAAGTTATTTGAGAAATCTTCAAACTGCTTTCCACAATGCCTTAACTAATTTACATTCCCATCAGTAGTATGTAAGCATTCCCTTTTCTCTGCAACTTCACTCGCATGTGTTATTTTTTTAATTAATTAATTTATTTTGAGACGGAGTCTGGCTCTGTCGCCCAGGCTGGAGTGCTGTGGCGCGATCTCGGCTCACTGCAAGTTCTACCTCCCGGGTTCACACCATTCTCCTGCCTCAGCCTCCCGAGTAGCTGGGACTACAGGCGCCTGCCACCACGCCCAGCTAATTTTGTTTTTGTATTTTTAGTAGAGATGGGGTTTCACTGTGTTAGCCAGGATGGTCTCAATCTCCTGACTTCGTGATCCGCCTGCCTCGGCCTCCCAAAGTGCTGGGATTACAGGTGTGAGCCACTGTGCCCAGCCGCATGTGTTATTTTTTGACTTTTTGATAATAGCTATTCTGACTGGTGTGAGATGGTATCTCACTGTGGTTTTGATTTGCATTTCTCTCATTATTAGTGATATTGAGCATTTTTTTCATATGCTTATTGGCCATGTGTATGTCTTCTTTTGAAAAATGTCTGTTCATGTCCTTTGTCTACTTTTTAATTGGGTTGTTTTTTACTTGTTAGTTTATTTAAGTTCCTTATAGGTTCTGGATATTAGACTTTTGTTGGATGCATAGTTTCCAAATATTTTCTCACGTTGTTTTTTTACTCTGTTGATAGTTGTTTGTTTACTCTGTTGGTAGTTCTTTAGCAGCAACTTTTTCAAGATCACAGTAGATAAGTGACAGAGCCAGCATGGCTATCCCCAAACAACCATCTGTATAAAACTGTCACTTAAGGCTAGGTGCGGTGGCTCATGCCTGTAATCCCGGCACTTTGGGACACCATGGCGGGCAGATCATGAGGTCAGGAGATCGAGACCATCCTGGTTAACATGGTGAAACCCCGTCTCTACTAAAAATACAAAAAAATTAGCCCGTCATGGTGGCGGGTGTCTTTAGTCCCAGCTACTCGGGAGGCTGAGGCAGGAGAATGGCGTGAATCCGGGAGCCTGGGCGACAGAGCCAGACTCCATCTCAAAAAAAAAAAAAAAAAAAAATTTTGGCTGGGCGCAGTAGCTCATTCCTGTAGTGCCAAGGTGGGCAGATCATGAGGTCAGGAGTTCGAGACCAGCCTGGTCAATATGGTGAAACCCCGTCTCTATTAAAAATACAAAAATTAGCTGGCGTGGTGGCGGATGCCAGTGGTCACAGCTACTCAGGAGGCTGAGGCAGGAGAATCACTTGAACCAGGGAGGCGGAGGTTGCAGTGAGCCGAGATCACACCATTGCACTCCAGCCTGGGTGCTGTGCAGAGGGAGACTCCATCTCCCAAAAAAAAAAAAAAAAAATTTTTTTTGTAGCCATGAGACCTGACTATGTTGCCTAGGCTGGTTTTAAGCTCCTAGGCTCAAATCATCCTTCCATCTCAGCCTCCCAAATAGCTGTGACCATAGGCACACACCACCACACCTGGCTAATTTAAATAAAAAAAAAAAAAAAAA
>NW_016814114.1:1211547-1254600 GCF_001698545.2 Rhinopithecus bieti
TTTTTTTTTTTTTTTTTTAGAGATAGGGTCTTGCTGTGTTGTCCAGGCTAGTGTTGAACTCCTGGCCTCAAGCGAGCCTCATGAGACCCAGCCTCCCAAAGTGCTGGGATTACAGACGTGAACTACTACACTCAGCCATATTCTCTTTCTTATAGCAGTGAGGGTCCTGTCTCAGGGCCAGAGGGGTCACCAGGGAGGAGATATGGAGAAATGTTTCACTTTTATTAGATCAGACGCTGCTTTGAAATCGGATGAAAGCCACATGCCCTCTCTTCAGAAGATGCTTATACCCACAGGTTGGACATATCACTTCGGGGACATGTGGGCTTCCCAGAGTCCCATCTGTTCACTCCTCCTCCCTGAAAAGGAGAGAGAGGAGAGGGCAGGCGTAAGGAAGGAACCTTACCACTTAAGGGATGCGGAGGAGGAAAGGCCCTAGAGGAACCCTGTGTGACCATCAGTAATAAAGTCCAGACCCGGTGTCTGAGGCCCTCATTCTAGGTCTCGTCTGCCTATCCCTTGGTCCTTTTCACTGGGCAGGAGTCAGGAGTGTGATGTTTCTGGAGGCCTCTTCCTGCTTCGCAGTTTGTGATTCCCTGGGCCAAGTCCCACACGTTTACAGTGCATGCAGGTCGGTAAGAGGGTAGGGAAGTCACCATTCACTGACCACTTACCTGTCAGTCAGGATTCTTGGCTGTAACTGACAGAAACCCAACCCAGCTGGCTTAAGCGAAAAGGAGAATTTCCTGGCTGACTTGAGTGAAAACTATAGGGGCTGTCTTCAGGCTGGGCTGGATCTAGGTGCTCACAAAATGGCATCGGCCATTTCTCACTCCATTTTTCAGCTGGGTTCACTTCAGTCTCTTGCCTTGTGTAGATGGTCACAGGCAGCTCATGGATTACCTTCTACTGCTGTAAAATGCCCAGAGAGAAGAGAGTGTCTTTGCCCCAAGAATTGAGAATCAGGCCCTGTACTCCTCCCCGAGCCAGTCACTGAGACTGATGGGCCTGGGCTAAGGCCTCACTTCTGCCAGAACCAGGGACAACTCCACCTAAGTCTCATGGACTGGGAGAGGGAAAGGTTGGTTTTCCAGAGGAAAATCAGGCGCTATCATCAGAAGAGAGGCTGGTGCAGACAGACAAAAACAGGAGACTGAGGCAGCCTGCTGGGGGCTCAGCAGATTCTTCCGTCCTCCCAGCTCCTTGAGGACGAGATGATGGTTCTTTTTTATAGAGGAGGAAACCAAGACTCAGAGTTCAGTCTCCTGTCCAGGGTCACACAGCTAGTCAGTAGTTGATCCACAATTTGAACCCAAGTAAGTGGTAGACCCGGGATTTGAACCCAAGTCTTTCTGACCCTAAAGATCAGAAAGATGATTTGGGTAGGGGTGAGGGAGCTCAGCTTGTTCAGGGCCAGGTGGGCTGGGAGAGTGTCCTTGGGTAGGTGAGGTTGAAGCAGCCACCAGAATAGAAGGCTGGGCTGTGGCCCAGGAGAATCGGGAGCCATGGAGGTGGTGGAGGGGCTGAGAGTCTAATAATGTCATTGGGGTCTCTGTTCCCTTAGGCCGAGCAGCACCTCCCAGTGGTCGGTACTCACATGTGGCTGCGGTGCTTGGTGGCAGCGTCCTGTTGGTGGCTGGGGGGTACAGCGGCCGTCCCCGTGGGGACTTGGTGGCGTACAAGGTGCCCCCCTTTGTGTTCCAGGCACCTGCCCCTGACGTGAGCACTGGGGTGACAGGGAAAGGGTGGCTGGGGGAGGAGGTAGCAGGGTTTCCACAGGTGAGGGGAAAGGTAGGAGGGGATCCCTGGGAGAAGAAGTGGGGATCCCTAGGGCTATGAGGGAAGGGAAGGGGATCCCTAGGGCTATGAGGGAAGGGAAGGAGATCCCCAGAGCAGAGGAAAGAGGAGCTAGAGGTCCCTGGGCCTGGGGGAGAAATGGATGGACATGCTGAGCACTCAGGGTCCTCTGGGATAGCTAAAGCAAGAGGGGACTTGGGAGTCCGGCCCAGGTCTGAGAGTCTTGTCCTCCGTCCCCTTGTCTCCCTGCAGTACCACTTGGACTACTGCTCCATGTACACAGACCACAGCGTGTGCTCCCGGGACCCGGAATGCAGTTGGTGCCAAGGAGCCTGCCAAGCTGCACCCCCTCCTGGGACCCCCTTGGGGGCTGTAAGTGACTGCCCTAGACCCTCTGTTCCCTAGCACAGAGACCTGCCCTCAGTGTCTCCCTCTGCCTAACCAGCTGGACAAGGACTTTCCCTCAACTGGGAGACTTGTTTTCATGCCGAAGATCCTCCCTCCTGATTCCAGACCGCGGAGTCCTGAATCTTTGCCTGTCCCACCCAGCCTGACCCTTTTGAACCCGTGACCCCATCCCTGCATCCCCGGTCCTCTGAATCTCCCACATTCCAAGTCGTCTTTCAACTCCGTGTTCTTCAGTTTTTTGGCCCTTTCCATCGCAGGACCCTGTATCCACAGCCCTTCCTTCCCAGATCTCTTGAGCTCCAGTGGACAGTGAGCCCTTTACCCTCTCCTCTTCGCAGTGTCCAGCCGCCAGCTGCCTGGGCCTGGGCCGCCTCCTGGGTGACTGCCAGGCCTGCCTGGCCTTCAGTAGCCCCACAGCCCCTCCGCGGGGACCCGGCACCCTGGGCTGGTGCGTGCACAATGAGAGCTGCCTCCCTCGGCCTGGTGAGTGTCCACAGCAGTGGGCTGGGGGGAGGGGACCGGAGCACTCCACACTGACCCACCAGCCCACACCCACTGTCCTCTCAGAGCAGGCCCGCTGCCGAGGGGAGCAGATCTCAGGCACGGTGGGCTGGTGGGGGCCTGNAGTTTTTTGGCCCTTTCCATCGCAGGACCCTGTATCCACAGCCCTTCCTTCCCAGATCTCTTGAGCTCCAGTGGACAGTGAGCCCTTTACCCTCTCCTCTTCGCAGTGTCCAGCCGCCAGCTGCCTGGGCCTGGGCCGCCTCCTGGGTGACTGCCAGGCCTGCCTGGCCTTCAGTAGCCCCACAGCCCCTCCGCGGGGACCCGGCACCCTGGGCTGGTGCGTGCACAATGAGAGCTGCCTCCCTCGGCCTGGTGAAAGTACACAGCAACTGGCTGGGGGGAGGGGACCGGAGCACTCCACACTGACCCACCAGCCCACACCCACTGTCCTCTCAGAGCAGGCCCGCTGCCGAGGGGAGCAGATCTCAGGCACGGTGGGCTGGTGGGGGCCTGCGCCTGTCTTCGTTACGTCCCTGGAGGCCTGTGTCACCCAGAGCTTCCTGCCTGGCCTGCACCTGCTCACCTTCCAGCAGCCGCCCAACACCTCCCAGCCTGACAAGGTGGGTAGGAGGCGTGGCCTTGGGTGGGGCGTTGATGATGATCCTGATCCTAGGGTTTGTTTTTTCTCAAATGCATCTTTATCACTCTTGTGTTTACTCCAAAAGTCTTTACATTCAAGGGTCTGATTTTCCTTATGGACTTTATTCTTTATTTTTATTTTTATTTTTAGAGGGAGTCTCGCTCTGTCGCCCAGGCTGAAGTGCAGTGGCGCGGTTTCAGCTCACTGCAACCTCTGCCTCCTGGGTTCAAGTGATTCTCCTGCTTCAGCCTCCTCAGTAGCTGAGGTTACAGACGCCCGTCACTGTGCCCAGCTAATTTTTGTGTTTAGTAGAAGACGAAGTTTCACCATGTTGGTTAGGCTGGTCTTGAGCTCTTGATCTTAAATGATCTGCCTGCCTTGGCCTCCCAAAGTGCTGGGATTACAGGCGTGAGCCACTGCGCCTGGCCTCTTTATAGATTTTAAGGAGAATTTTTGCACTGTGGTAAAATACAGATAAAATTTTTCATCAGTGACGTTTAGCACATTTACAATATTGTGCAACCATCACCACTAGCTTGTTACAGAACATTTTCATCACCCCAGAGGACAACCCTGGACTCACTAAGTAGTCACTTTCTATTCCACTCTCCCCCGAGTCCCTGGCAGCCACTCATCTGTTTTCCATCTCTGGATTTGCCAGTTCTGGACATTTCATGTACATGGAGGCCTATGCTGTGTGGCCTTTTGTGTCTGGCTTCTTTCACTCAGCATAGTGTTTTCAAGGCTCATTCATTTCATAACTTCATTCGGAAAGGAACTCTGTTCCTTTTTATGATTGAGTAATATTCCATTGTATAGCTGTACCACATTTTGTTTATCCGTTCGTGTCAGCTGATGGACGTTTGGACTGTTTCTGTCTTTTGGCTATTGTGGATAATGTTGCTGTACACATTGTGTACACTTGCGTACACATTTTTGTTTGAACATCTGTTTTCAATGCTTGTGGCTGTATACCTAGGAGCAGAATTGCTAGGTTATATGGTAATTCCATATTCATCTTATTGAGGAATGTCCAAACTGTTTTCCACAGTAGCTCTTTATTTATTTATTTATTTATTTATTTATTTTTTTTGAGACAGAGTCTCTCTCTGTCTCCCAGGCTGGAGGTGCAGTGGCATGATCTCGGCTCACTGCACCCTCCAGCTCCCGGGTTCAAGTGATTCTCCTGCCTCAGCCTGCTGGATAGCTGGGACTACAGGCACCTGCCACCAAACCCAGTTAATTTTTTGTATTTTTAGTAGAGACGGGGTTTCACCATGTTAGCCAGCATGGTCTCGATCTCCTGCCTCGTGATCCACCCGCCTCAGCCTCTCAAAGTGATGGGATTACAGGCGTGAGCCACCACGCCCGGCCTCTTTATTGATTTTTATTTTTTTTGAGACGGAGTCTCGCTCTGTTGCCCAAGCTGGAGTGCAGTGGCCGGGTCTCAGCTCACTGCAAGCTCCGCCTCCTGGGTTCACGCCATTCTCCTGCCTCAGCCTCCCGAGTAGCTGGGACTACAGGCGCCTGCCACCACGCCCGGCTCGTTTTTTGTATTTTTTAGTAGAGACGGGGTTTCACTGTGTTAGCCAGGATAGTCTCGAACTCCTGACCTCGTGATCCACCCGTCTCGGCCTCCCAAAGTGCTGGGATTACAGGCTTGAGCCACCGCGCCCGGCCTACTCTTTTTTTTTTTTTTTTAACAGTTGTGTGATATTCCATTTACATTTGTAGTTTATTTAAATAGCCTCCCACTGGTGAACACTTGGACTGTTCCACTGTTCTGCTATTACAAAATCACACACCAGGAAAATAAATCTTACACTTTGTCTGTCACTTTGAATATTAGATCTGGGCTTTGAAGTGCTTAGCTGAAAAGGTGAGGAGTTGGATAAGAAGACACTAAAGTGTCCAGTCCTGGAGTTTTAATGTGAGATGGAAATGGCGAGAGGCCAGGGGTAAAGGTGGGCTCTGGGACCCTGTTGTCTATTGTCTGAATTTAGGTCTTGCCTCTTTTCCCAGAGTGACCTTTGACAAGCCACCTAACCCCTGTCCCTTGGCCTCAATTTCTCATTTGGTAAAATGGGGAAGAAAGTTGGGTTGACCAGTCTTTTCTGGCTCTGATGTGGCCTCAGGGGTGTGGAGACTTGGGGGCAGTCCAGAAAGGGACTCACGCATACACCCATCCCTGGTGGCACAGGTCTCGATTGTCCGCAGCACGACCATCACCCTGACACCCAGCGCAGAAACAGATGTGTCCCTGGTCTACCGTGGCTTCATCTACCCAATGCTGCCTGGAGGGCCAGGTGGGCCAGGGTCTGAGGACGTGGCTGTGTGGGCCCGGGCCCAGCGCCTACACGTTCTGGCCCGGATGGCCCGGGGCCCTGACACAGAGAACATGGTGAGGCTGCCTGGGACATTCAGGGGGGTGTTTATGGTAAATACGGGAGCTAGGGGTGTGGTACAGGGCATCTGTGGTGATTTGAAGGTTCTGGGGGAGGACTGGGGAGAAATCAGAGGCAGGAGATGGATTTTTTTTGTGTGTGTGAGACAGTCTCACTGTGTTGTCCAGGCTGGAGTGCAATGGCGCGATCTCGACTTACTGCTACCTCCCCCTCCCAGGTTCAAGCAATTCTCCTGCCTCAGCCTCCTGAGTAGCTGGGATTACAGACATGCACCATCACGCCCGGCTAATTTTTTTGCATTTTAAGTAGAGATGGGGTTTCACTGTGTTGGCCAGGCTGGTTTGGAACTCCTGACCTCAGATGATCTGCCTGCCTCAGCCTCCCAAAGTGCTGGGATTATAGGCGTGAGCCACTGCGCCCGGCTGGGGATGGATCTTTAGTAGAGGAGGGAGGGTGCTGAGGTTTTCAATTGTGAGCAGAATTTGAGGGAAACTTTGAAGGAGATGAGGAAGGTCTGAGTCAGACCTGAAAGGCCCCTGAAGGCCGGGTGTGGAGGTATACATCTATAATCCCAGCCCTTTGGGAGGCAGGGGCAGGTGGATTGCCTGAACCCAGGAGTTTGGGACGAGCCTGGGAAACATGGTGAGACATCATCTATCCAAAAAATACAAAAATTAGCTGGCCATGGTGGCATGCACCTGTAGTCCCAGCTATTTGGGAGGCTGAGGTGGGAGGATCACTTGAACCTGGGAAGTTGAGGCTGCAGTGAGCCATGATCGTGTCACTGCACTCCAGCCTGGGTGATGGAATGAGACCCTGTCTCAAAAAAAAAAAAAAAGCCCCTGAGGAGGAGGAGGGTCCCTGGGGGTCTCACCTCAGAGGTTCTCAGGATCTAAGGAGCTCTGAGGCCCTCTTCTTAGGAGGGGGTGGGGTGCAGGGTGGGTTTGGAGGTATCAGGGGTCTGAGGAAGGAATGAGAAGGGTTCTGAGGCCCCTGCCTGTCACTCACCCCTACCCCAGGAGGAGGTGGGGCGCTGGGTGGCTCATCAGGAGAAGGAGACGCGGCAGCTGCAGCGCCCTGGGTCTGCTCGTCTCTTCCCCCTGCCTGGGCGGGACCACAAGTATGCAGTAGAGATCCGGGGCCAGCTGAACGGCTCGGCAGGCCCTGGGCACAGTGAGCTCACTCTGCTGTGGGATCGGACTGGTGTGCCAGGAGGCAGCGTGAGTACCCAGGACCCACCTCCAACCCTAGCCATAGGCCCCAGCTTCAGATCACCTGGGCTTTCTGAATGCCAGGTCGCAAACTCTGAAATCCCTAGATTCTGGCCTCGGACTACTTAACTCTTCGCCTCTGAACTCTGAACCTCCCCTTGAACCCTGTGGCCCCTGACCTCTGCCCATAGACCCTGACCTGATCCCATAGTTTGACCCTCGTCTTCTGACTCCTCACCCTTGACCCTGCTGACCCTGACCTCTGCCCTCCATACTTTGACCTATAATAATCTCCAGATTCCTCCAGACCCTAGACCTCTACTGATTTCCTAAATCCTGACTTCCTATGTGCCTGAGTTCTCAACCTGAGTTCCAAACCCTTACTTTCAGTTAGCCCCAGACTCTGACCCCTGCCCCAGACCTTGACTGCTGCCCCTCCTGTGACCCCTTCCTCAGGAGATCTCCTTCTTCTTCCTGGAGCCCTACCGCTCGTCGGCCTGCACCTCCTATTCCTCCTGCCTGGGCTGCTTGGCAGACCAGGGCTGTGGCTGGTGCCTGACCAGTGCCAGCTGCCACCTGCGCCAGGGTGGAGCCCACTGTGGGGATGACAGGGCTGGTGGGTCCCTGCTGGTGCTGGTGCCTACCCTCTGCCCACTCTGCGAGGAGCATCGGGACTGCCATGCCTGCACCCAGGTGCCTGTGGGACCACCAGGGGAGGTCACAAGGTGGAGGCAGCCAGAGCAGGCAACACGCAGCCAAGGGAACCCCTGGTGGGGGGCGTGGGGGAAACAGCAAGGGCTTTTGTCATTCATCAGCAGAGCCTGGTGGGGAGGGTGAGATGGAGCTAGAGAGAGAGGCACCTGGGAGTCAGGACTCTCCCTGTTGCAGGGGCCAGAGAATGCAACTCCATCCTTTTCTACTAGCGGGGAGTTTCTCAGCACAGGCACTGGAGCCCAGGAGTAGGCCTTCAGGCCTGCCAGCTCCTAGTGATGTCAGGCAGCCCTCGACACCCTGCTTCCTCTTGTTCCCTGGGAGGGTTTGTTTCCTTGTGAGTTAAGGCTCCAGGCTCTCAGTCCTTGTTCTGTCTCAAACAGTGAGGCTTTCTGTTTCTCTCCCCTCACCCCACCACCATCCAGGAGCTCAACAGAAGTCCCAGGATTGTACTTCAGTGGCTCTGGTTGGGCCTTGTGCAGGCTCCTGGGCCAATGACTGGAGTAGAGGGGAGGGAATGTGGCCCCTTGCCCACCTCTGGATCCTGAGGATTGAATCAGCCCCACCCGGACCACACAGAAGGGGCGCTGTTGCCCAAAAGAGAGAGTCGGTGCTGAGCAGGCAGAACTATGGGTGTCTGTGGCTGAAGGGAGGGGTCCAGAGACGCAGGCAGCTGGGGAGGGAGATGGCCTTGCAGGGACAGTCTGCAGGGTGGGGCACTGGGATAGGCACTGGGATCCCAAAGGAGATGGCTGAGTGGGGTTTTGACTCCTCTGCCCAACTGACCCCCAGGACCCCTTCTGTGAGTGGCATCAGAGCACCAACCGCAAAGGAGACGCGGCATGCAGCCGGCGGGGCCGGGGTCGGGGTGCCATAAAGAGTCCAGAGGAGTGTCCCCCACTCTGCAACCAGTGAGTCTGGCTGGGTCCAGGGAGTGGGTGGGTGGATGTGCCCGTGGATGTGGGCTGGCTGTGGAGTGACCTGGCCACCCGCTCCCCGCCCCAGGCGACTGACCTGTGAGGACTGCCTGGCCAACTCGAGCCAGTGCGCCTGGTGCCAGTCTACCCACACCTGCTTCCTGTTTGCTGCCTACCTGGCCCGGTACCCACACGGGGGCTGTCGAGGCTGGGATGACAGGTACGGTCCCTGGGGCAGGGTTAACAGAGGAAGATCCCCACCAGCAAGGGGCCGGGGCTCTGACCCCCACCCCTGCCATCCTGCAGTGTGCACTCGGAGCCACGGTGCCGGAGCTGCGATGGCTTCCTGACCTGCCACGAGTGTCTGCAGAGCCACGGGTGTGGCTGGTGTGGCAATGAGGACAACCCCACACTGGGACGGTGAGCCCAGGCGGGTGGGTGGGCAGGGTGCCCGGCTGTGTCCTTCCTCCATGACCGGTCATTCTAATAGCCTCTTTGCTTCTCTGCCCTCTTGCCCTGACCCCATCCCATGGCCACCTTCCCTTTTCCGTATTTTTTTTCTGTTGTTTATTTTACCCTCCCGCTCTTTTTTCTCAATTTTTCCTCCTTTGCTGGGTCTCTGCGACTCGTTTTCTTTGTCCTTGTCTGTTTCTGTCTCTCTGCTCTCCTTTTCACTGCATCTCCGTCTATGTCTCTCTTCTGTCTTCCAAAATTGTTTTTGTCTTCGACTTCTCCTGGTTTCTCTGTCTTTCTTTCCAAATCTATATTTTCGTCCCTCTCCTTGCGATTGGCCTCCTCTCTCCCTGTCATTGTTTCTATGTATGGCTCCTGTTTCTATGTTGTCCCCTGCTTCTTCACTCTCTCACCCCACAGGTGCCTACAGGGAGACTTCTCGGGGCCCCTCGGTGGGGGTAACTGCTCCCCTGTGGGTGGGGAGGGCCTGGGGCTTCCCGTGGCCCTCCCTGCCGCTGGGCTATGCCGCTGTCCTGACGGTGGATGGTGCTGGATGAGTGTCGCCTGGCCCTGGCCCGGTGCCATCCGCGGGGGCGACCTGCCTGAAGCCCGCCCTCAGCTACGGTGTTCATGCCAGCGGGGGCTCCAGGGTGATGGCATCTCACACTGCAACCGCACGTTTTGGTGAGGCAGTGGGTTGCTATTGGGGATGCAGGCTGGGGCACATGGAGGTGGAGGGAGGAAGCCATCATGGCACTGGGTCCCTTCCTGTGGAACCAGCATCCCCAGTTAGCCAGGGGTTTACCTTGCACACTAGGTCCTCGTTAGAGTGACAGGGTCCCCAGTGTAACCCTGGTTACCATGGAAACAGGGCACCCATAGGCTGTGGGCCAGTCTTCAGCGTTGCCATGGAGGCAGAAGACGTAGTTGAAAGAGGTTTTCACAGTGGTGCTATGTGGTTGCTATAGAGACAGGCATGGTGATGCATGGAGTTACCTTGGAGACAGGGTCACCCACGTAGCGCAAAACCATGGAAACAGCCAGTGGCTTTGATGGTGTCATGAGGTGGGTGGAGGTGATGAGGTGCTTTAGGGGCTCTGGGCCTGCCTGGCGCTTTCCCCATCCCCAACACGGCCCCTCAGGTGCTTGGAGGACTGTGGCCATGGTGTGTGCAGCGGCTCCCCGGACTTCACCTGCGTGTGTGACCTGGGCTGGACATCAGACCTGCCCCCGCCCACACCTGCCCCGGGTCCCCCAGCCCCCCGCTGCTCCCGGGACTGTGGCTGCAGCTTCCACAGCCACTGCCACAAGCGGGGCCCTGGCTTCTGCGACGAGTGCCAGGGTGAGCAGCCCTCGTCCCAGCCCCAGCCTGGACCCAGGGAGCCTCCTCCCTTCCTGGGGCTCCAGCTTGCTCTTCTTGGAGGAGGCCTCAGTGTCCCCTCATGCAGCTCTGGGTCCCCTGCCCCATTGCTGTTCCTGACTCAAACAGGTTTCAGTGCCACCCATTACTCTGGCTGGGCTTCACTTCCCCCTCTTGGGACTTGCTATTTACCCTGATCTGGGTCTTGGTTTCTCACCTTTGAAGCAGCTGGGTGGGGTCAGGGTTTAGCTGACCTGGTAGGCCTGGGCCTGTTTCCACCCTTGACTTGACTCTGTCCCACCTGCTGGGGCCTCCACAGACTGGACATGGGGAGAGCACTGCGAACGATGCCGGCCCGGCAGCTTCGGCAACGCCACGGGCTCTCGGGGCTGCCGGCCCTGCCAGTGCAATGGGCACGGGGACCCACGCCGTGGCCACTGCGACAACCTCAGTGGGCTCTGCTTCTGCCAGGACCACACCGAGGGTGCCCACTGCCAGCTCTGCTCCCCAGGCTATTATGGGGATCCCCGGTGAGCCAGTGGGCCAGCCAGGGCTAGGTAGGGTGTGCTTGGGGATACAGTAGGGAGGGGCAGGACTGGTCTGACACTAGCTCTTCTCCATCTCCCCAGGGCCGGTGGTTCCTGCTTCCGGGAGTGTGGAGGTCGCGCCCTCCTCACCAATGTGTCCTCAGTGGCACTGGGCTCACGCCGGGTCGGGGGGCTGCTGCCTCCAGGTGGCGGGGCTGGGAGAGCCGGGCCTGGCCTGTCCTATTGTGTGTGGGTTGTCTCAGCCACTGAGGAGCTACAGCCCTGTGCTCCCGGAACCCTCTGTCCCCCACTCACCCTCAGCTTCTCCCCTGACAGCAGCACCCCCTGCACGGTGAGCACTGAGAAAACAAGGGTTCAGGCCCATGAGCCAGAACCATGTCCCCTGACCCAGCCTGCATCCCCAGACCCTGACCCCAGTGTTGCTTGTTTGTTTGTTTTTGTTTTTTTAATCCTTCAAAACCCAAACTCCTCCTCAGATCCCCAGCGCTTTGTTCCTAGGCCCACAGACAGACCCTCCCATTTCCCAGATAGCTTCCTATTTCCTCAACTCCCATCTCCAGTTCTCCAGATCCTCAATCTCCCCATTCCCAGACCAGGAATGGTAAATTGTTACACCTTGTGCACCAACTCTGATTGACTGGTACTGACTGCCAGGAGCTGCATGTGGAGAAAGAGGCTTAATGCAAGAAGTGCCTGATAGATGAGCCATATCTACTTTGGACACATGAAGGGGAGTCGTTGCCTCCCTGCCATAGTTTGACAGTCTCCCCTGGATGTTCAAACAGCCCATTTCCCAGTCTCAGATTGCCTCCCCTCTTGAACCTCTCCTTCTCCCAGACTCCAGGTGCCCTCGTTCTCATCCTCATTGTCTCCTAATCCTCGATTCTGCACCCCTCTAGCTGAGCTACGTCCTGGCCTTTGATGGATTCCCACGCTTCCTGGACACTGGTGTTGTCCAGTCGGACCGCAGCCTCATAGCTGCCTTCTGCGGCCAGCGACGGGACAGACCCCTCACTGTTCAGGCCCTGTCTGGTACGGGGGCTAGGGGAAGTGGGACCTCTTAGTCCTGGGCTATGTATCCCTTGCCCCCGAACTCATCACCTGAAGTGGGCACAGGACCCGGGTCTGCCACTGCTTGTGGGGTGATGTAGTCCCTCACCGTCTCTGGACCTCCTTGTCCTTAGTTGAGAGGAAAATAGGATTGGGCTGGCTGAGCTACGTCTGCAGAGAGAAAGGCTGAATGAGACATGTCTCTGGGGCACATAGAATGTGGCTGGTGTGAGGACCCCACACCACTCACTCTTTCCAGCTAGTCTGGAGTATAGTAGCGCAATCTCAACTCACTGCAACTTCTGCCTCCTGGGCTCCAGCGATTCTCCTGCCTCAGCCTCCCAAGTAGCTGGGATTACAGGCATATGCCACCATGCCTGGCTACTTTTTGTATTTTTAGTAGAGATGGGGTTTCAGCATGTTGGACAGCCTGGTCTTGAACTCCTGACCTCAAGTGATTCGCCCACCTTGGCCTCCCAAAGTCCTGGGATTACAGGCATAAGCCACCGCGCCCGGCCTATATATATAACTTTATTGAGGCTTTTATTTTATTTTATTTTATTTTATTTTATTATTTTATTTTTTTATTTTATTTATTATGTTTGAGATGGTAGTCTTGGGCTCTGCCAACAGCTGGAGTGGGGGCAGTGCCCCGGATCTCAGCTCACTGCAAGCTCCACCTCCACGTTTACGCCAATTCCTCCTGCCTCAGGCTCGCGCGAGTAGCCGCGCGACTACAGGAAGCCCGCCTCCGTCGCCCGCCTAGTTTTTGTATTTTTTTTTTTTTTTTTTTTTTTTTTTTTTGAGATGGAGTCTGGCTTCTGCGCCGGCAGGCTGGATGTGCAGTGGCCGGATCTCAGCTCAGCTGGCAAGCCTCTGCTTCCCCAGGTTTACGCCATTCTCCTGCCTCAGCCTCCAGAGTAGCTGGGACTACAGGCGCCCGCCACCTCGCCCGGCTAGTTTTTTGTATTTTTTAGTAGAGATGGGGTTTCACCGTGTTCGTTAGGAGGGTCTCGATCTCCTGACCTCGTGATCCGCCCGTCTCGGCCTCCCAAAGTGCTGGGATTACAGGCTTGAGCCACCGCGCCCGGCGAGGCATATTTTATATATAGTAACATATCAAGTAATTCCTGTCCCACCTGCCCCTAAATCACTATCTTTTCTAAAGAGATCCAGTCTTATGTAAGGGCAGTAGGAGTTGTAGAAGATTTGGAGCTTGCTGAGGACAGGGCCCAATTCATGTTTTGAGGATCACTGGGCCACCGTGAGTGGGGAGTGTAGGCAGCCAGGAGGACCAGTAGGGGATGGGTACCAGTGTCCAGGTGAGACGGGACTTGGGCTTGGATAGCAGCTCAGGAGGTAGCTATCAGTTGGTGAGAGATTTAGGCTTGAAGATCAATCTTGATGGGTTGGTCGAGGGAGGGGCTTAGACTGGTTCATCCTGGTGATGATTATGAATAATATGGTGCCTTCCTTCCCTGCCCAGTCACACTGGGTTTTCTCAGCATCTGGGGTTGGATGGGGCCAGGAGCGTGGCTTTGCTGCCAGCCTCTGGCCTCTCTCCCAACAGGGCTGCTGGTGCTGCACTGGGAGGCCAATGGCTCCTCATCCTGGGGCTTCAATGCTTCGGTGGGCTCTGCCCGCTGTGGGTCAGGGGGCCCTGGGAGCTGCCCAGTCCCCCAGGAATGCGTGCCCCAGGACGGTGCTGCAGGTGCGGGGCTCTGCCGATGTCCTCAAGGCTGGGCTGGCCCACACTGCCGGATGGCTCTATGTCCTGAGAACTGCAATGCCCACACTGGGGCAGGAACTTGTAACCAGGTACAGGTGGGAGAGGTCAAGCCTGGTGGGACAGGGCTGGTGATCAGGGCTCCCCTGAGTCCCTTGTCATCCCCCAGAGCCTGGGTGTGTGCATCTGTGCCGAAGGCTTCGGGGGCCCTGACTGCGCCACCAAGTTGGATGGCGGGCAGCTGGTCTGGGAGACCCTCATGGACAGCCGCCTCTCAGCCGTGAGTTGCGGGTACCCGCTGTCTAGGGATGATTGCCCCCAGATCGTTCTCCCACCTCCACTCCTGGTACCACCCCTACACCCTACACCCTACACCCAGGCCTGGCACTTTGTCCTGACCCTAGCCTGATCCCTGACGTCCCCACCCACCCCTAGGACACTGCCAGCCGCTTCCTGCACCGCCTGGGCCACACCATGGTGGAGGGACCTGATGCCACCTTGTGGATGTTTGGGGGCCTGGGCCTGCCCCAGGGGCTGCTGGGAAATCTCTACAGGTGAGGACTGCCCTAGGCAGGTGGGATTCGCAAATGAGAGAAGGTCACCTCGGGATGCTAAGAGTCACCTCAGAGGAGTGCAGAAAAGCCTCTAAGGTAAAGGACAGCCCAAAGGATGCTGGGACAGTTGTCACAGGAGGCTCACCCGGGGACACTTGGTGACCAGGGTACTTCTTTAGGTGATGCTACCCCAGGGAATGGTGAGAGGACTGTCAGAGGAAGGTCACCCCACGGGATGCAGGGACATCTGTCAGGCAGGGTCACCTTGAAGGATGCTGAGATGACTATAATGAGGCTGCTTTTTTGCACCCTGGCCCCAGGTACTCAGTGAGTGAGCGGCGGTGGACACAGATGCTGGCGGGAGCTGAGGACGGGGGCCCAGGCCCATCGCCCCGCTCCTTCCATGCAGCTGCATATGTGCCCGCTGGCCGTGGCGCCATGTATCTGCTGGGGGGACTCACCGCTGGGGGTGTCACCCGTGATTTCTGGGTCCTCAACCTCACCACTCTGCAATGGCGGCAGGAGAAGGTGAGCAACTCTCCCCAGCCCACTTCCCAGCCCTTCTGCTGGGCCCTGACAGAGACAGCTGTGGTAGCTCCTGCCAGCTTCACCCCCAGAGGAAACAGAAGCCCTGGACTTGAATTTCCTCAGCCATCCTGGGGCACACTGTTGTCCCGAGCCAGTCCTGGGCTGGGACACAGCTTCACTCAGCAGCAGAGAGAGGCCAGGGGAGCAAGGGCTTCCCAAAGCCACACTTCCCAAAGCCACACCAGGCTTGGGCAGGTGGAAATGCCAAGGGGCCCACTGTGCACCTGCCAGGACCCAGGCTGGTCTGACTGGCCCCTGGGGGGTCACTCCTTCCTTAGTACTTCAGGGAGGACTCTGGGGGGCTGAGGATCGCTTCTACCCACAAGGTGACCCCTGACCTCTAGCCCCATCAGTGACCTTGGCCCTCCATCCCTCAGGCCCCCCAGACCGTGGAGCTGCCAGCCGTTGCTGGTCACACCCTTACTGCCCGCCGAGCCCTATCTCTGCTCCTGGTGGGCGGTTATTCCCCGGAAAATGGCTTCAACCAGCAGTTGCTTGAGTACCAGCTGGCGACCGGCACCTGGGTGTCAGGAGCCCAGAGCGGGACACCCCCCACAGGTGGGGCTGGGGACCGGGAGGGGACAGCTCCCATGGACCTCCCGGGCATCCAGGCTTCCTGTGGGCTCTCCGTCCACTCCTGTGTTCTGTGGCCACCTGTTTCCCTCTCTTTCCTGCCGCCACGCAGATTCTCAGGACCCCCTCTTGAATGCTCATGTTCTCTGTCTGTCCTTCCCAGACTCCATAATTAACTGCCCACTCCTGGCCACATGTGGCCACCAGCCCCCGCCCCTAGGCTCTGAGCTCCCTGCTCCTCAGGGTTTCTTTCTCAATCTCACCTCCTTTCTTTGATCACTGACCCTAGACATTCTGGATGCCCTGTCTCCCTCCCAAAAGCCTGGTAGAACTTCCTGCCAGTTGAGGACTCCCTTCTCTTTCCCAGAGTCTCTAGTGATTGTCTGTTCGAACCCAAGTGAGAGGGATGGGTGGAGAGGGGCTCCCAGGCCTCCAGCCTCAGTGGTCACTGAACAGGGGGACCAGGAGGTCAGCGGGATCAGTGCTGTTGTCAGCCCCTCCCCCAGCCTGTCACCCTGCCCCCCACCAGGTCTCTACGGTCACTCCGCCGTCTACCATGAGGCCACCGACTCCCTCTACGTGTTTGGGGGGTTCCGATTCCATGTGGAGCTGGCGGCCCCATCCCCCGAGCTCTACTCCCTGCACTGTCCTGACCGCACCTGGAGCCTGCTGGCCCCTTCTCAGGGGGCAAAGGTCAGAAAAGAGGCCCAGACCCATGGGTGTATGGGGCAGGAGGGAGGGGCCCTCTTTCCCAGTGCCCCAGGGACTGGCTCCATCCCAGATTCCTGCTTCCCCTCCTTTCTGTGTTCCCTAACTAAGCTGATACCTCCACATCTCCCCTGCTTCCATTCCTGATTTGGAGAAGAGAACCCGAGGCCGGGAGGTCAGAGGCATGAGCTCTGCCCAGCTCTGTCCTGACTTGGTGTGGCCCCGGCAGGCCCCTTCCTCGTCCTGGGTTTTTCCACTCATACAAAGCAGGACTGAGCCTTCAAGGCCAAGGAGAATGTGTGTGGGAGGGCAGGGAGCCCTGTCTGCACTGGTTCAGTCTACATGTTTCCAAGCTCGTCTTGGGAGCAAGGGGCTAGAAGCATGAGACTTGAGCCTCACCCCCAGGATGCCCCCACTGTCTCTAGGGAGACTGTGTGAGGAATGTGGGTGGCTCATCTCAAGGGGTCTGGGCTAAGTTCCTAGTGAGCAGCCTGGGTCATGGGGGTTCCAGGAACTCAGGAAGGAGATGGTTCTGTGGGCTGCTCTTGCCGGCACAGGAGGTTTCCTGGAGGAAATCTCACCTTACCTAAAGGAGGTGAGATTTGATGAGAGTTAGGATTGGGTGGGCTGCGGGGGGCAGGTAGAGAAGTGCAGGGGTGACTGGAGGGCTGAGAGGGAGCAGAGGACAGCTCTGACAGGCTGTCCTGCCCGCCCCCCCACCCCGTCTCCCCAACAGCCCCGTCCCCGGCTTTTCCATGCCTCAGCCCTGTTAGGGGACACCATGGTGGTTCTTGGGGGGCGCTCGGACCCTGACGAGTTCAGCAGCGACGTTCTGCTCTACCAAGTCAACTGCAATACCTGGCTTCTGCCCGACCTCACCCGTAAGTCCCCATTGTGGCTCCCAGGAGGCTGAGGGACATTCAGGAGGAGCCCCATACCTGTCCTGGGACTCCCACTCCTCAGGAGTCACTGGGCCCCTGTAGACCCACTGGTAGAGCTCCCTTCCTTCTGTATTATCTAAATACCAGGAGATGCCCTCCTTCCTTTTTTTTTTCTTAGAGAAGTTTATTTTTTATTCTGACTGTAAAAGTAACAATGTTACTATATATAATTTGTAAAATAGGAAGGAAAAAAATACCTATAATCCCCCTCTCTAGAGACAACCACTATTAGACATGGGGGTGTTTCCTGCCAGTCTTTGCTGTTCATAGGTTAGAAGCGTGCCTGTCACTTGCCTTTTATTTCAATGTTGTGAGTGACTTTTTTTTTTTTTTTTTTTTTTTTTGAGACGGAGTCTCGCTCTGTCGCCCAGGCTGGAGTGCAGTGGCGTGATCTCAGCTCACTGCAAGCTCCACCTCCCGGGTTTACGCCATTCTCCTGCCTCAGCCTCCCGAGTAGCTGGGACTACAGGCGCCCGCCACCTCGCCTGGCTAGTTTTTTGTATTTTTTAGTAGAGACGGGGTTTCACTGGGTTAGCCAGGATGGTCTCGATCTCCTGACCTCGTGATCCGCCTGTCTCGGCCTCCCAAAGTGCTGGGATTACAGGCTTGAGCCACCGCGCCCGGCCGTGAGTGACTATTGTGAGTGTGCTTCTGAGTCTGTCTTCTTTTCTTTTTGCTTCTCTCTCTGATCCTTTGTTTCTTTTTCTGTTTTTGTTAGAGGCAGGGTCTCACTCTGTTGCCCAGGCTGGAGTACAGTAATGCTATCTTGGCTCACAGTAGTATCTGTCTTCCAGGCTCAAGCAAGCAATCCTCCCTCCTCAGCCTCCCGAGTAGCTGAGACTACAGGCACGCCACCAGGCCTGAATAATTTTTTTTTTTTTTTTTTGTAGAGACAAGTTTTTGCTGTGTTGCCCAGGCTGTTCTTGAACTCCTGGGCCCAAGCAGTCTACCTGCCCCAGCCTCCCAAAGTGCTGGGATTTAATTCCTTTTTTCTCTTAATCTGTCTTTTCCACTACTTCATGTCTCTCTCTCTCTCAGTTTTGTTTTTGAGGATTTAAAAAAATTGAGGTGAAAGTCACATAACATAAAATTAACCATCTTTTTTTTTTTTTTTGTGATGGAGTCTTGCTCTGTCGCCCAGGCTGGAGGGCAGTGGTGCGATCTTGGCTCACTGCAAGCTCCGCCTCCTGGGTTCACGCCATTCTCCTGCCTCAGCCTCCTGAGTAGCTGGGACTACAGGCACCTGCCGCCACGCCCGGCTAATTTTTTGTGTTTTTAGTAGAGACAGGGTTTCACCGTGTTGGCCAGGATGGTCTTGATCTCCTGACTTCGTGATCCACCCGCCTTGGCCTTCCAAAGTGCTAGGATTACAGGCGTGAACCACGTGCCCGGTCAAAATTAACCATCTTAAAAATGCATTGGTGGGGCCGGGCACGGTGCTTCACTCCTGTAATAATCCAGCCACTTCGGGAGGGCCGAAGGCTGGTGGATCACGAGGTCGCGAGATCGAACATCTTGGCTAACACGGTGAACCCCGTCTCTACTAAAAATACCAAAAAATTAGCTGGGCGTGGTAGGCAGTTGCTGTAGTCCCAGGCTACTTCAGGAGGGCTGAGCAGGGAGGAATGGCGTGAACCGGGACGGAGCTTGCAGTGAGCTGAGATTGCACCACTGCCCTCCAGCCTGGCGACAGAGCGAGACTCCATCTCAAAAAAAAAAAAAAAAAAAAAAAAAAAATGCATTGGCGGCCCTGGCGCAGTGGCTCTTCCCCCTTTTTTTTTTTTTTTTTTTTTTTTTTTTTTTTTTTTTTGCTTGCTGTCTCTCCTTCATGTGTTTCCTCTCTGTTTCTCTCCTTTTTTTTTTTTTTGAGACATGGTCTTGTTCTGTTGCCCAGGCTGGAGTGCAGTGCACTGCAGCCTCAACCTCCTGGGCTCAAGTGATCCTTCCACTTTAGCCTTCCAAGTAACTGGGGCCACAGGTGCATACCACCATGCCCCACTAATTTTTTATTGTTTATAGAGACGGGTTCTTTCTATGTTGTCCAGGCTGGTCTTGAACTCCTGGGCTCAAGCAGTCCTCCCGCCTCAGCCTCCCAAAGTGTTGAGATCAGAGGTGTGAGTCACCACACTCGGCCTTGTTTCTGCTCTCCTTTGACCCTGTGTTTCTCCTCTCTCCCTGCATCCTTCTCTGACTGGCATCAAGGTGTGGGTCTCTTCCTGGAGTCTCCTGCTCTCTCTTTGTCTGAATACCCCATCTTTCCTTAGGCCCAGCCTCTGTGGGACCCCCAGTGGAGGAGTCTGTGGCCCATGCTGTGGCAGCAGTCGGGGGCCGCCTGTACATCTCCGGGGTTTCGGGGGAGTGGCCCTGGGCCGCCTGCTGGCACTGACCCTGCCCCCTGACCCCTGCCGCCTGCTGTCCTCACCCGAAGCTTGTAACCAGTCTGGGGCCTGCACCTGGTGCCATGGGGCCTGCTTGTCCGGGGATCAGGCCCACAGGTAACCATGGCGACCATGGCAGGCAGTGGGGAGTGGAGCCCTCTGAAGGGGGTCCTGTGGTAGGCCACACCAGGACAGAGGCCTCAGGAGTATACTGTCTGGTTCAGGAAAGGGGTTAATCACCGCAGGCAGGGTGGCCGGGGGAGCTCTGAGTGGGGACACCTGCCTGGGACTGGGGTCTCATGCAAGAATGCTTGCTGGAGGAGCTGAGTCTGAGCTGGGCCCTAAAAGAACTGGTAGAGTGGAGATCATCAGCAATTTAGAAGTGAGGCTGAGACTGGAAGCCAGAGGGGGTCAGCTCAGATAGGGCTTCCCGTGCCTGGCAGAGACACTGGCTCCGTCCAGCTCCGCAGACCCCTCAGCTGCGGTTCTGGGAATCCAGACATCCTGGATACTGAAAGTGCTTTCCTAAGCTTAGCACAGACTCACCTGGCTGCCCAGTCACCCTCACTGACGTGAAGCTAATAGTGAGCCTTATTCGCCTGATGGGTGTGTTGTCAGTTACTACAAGAATGTTTATGGTTTGATTACGGGGTGCTCCTTCCCCCAGACCCCACTGGAGGTGTTGTGTAACAGTGGGCACACCCACTGCTCTTCTAAAATCCACAACAGTTTGAAACATGTGTACCTCTTGGGATTTGGGGTAAGGGATTGTGGACCCCCACTGTGCGGGGCAGGTAGCCATGGAAGAAGGCCTGAGCAGGACAGGGATGGACCTAGGGATGGACCTAGGCAGTGAGATCCCTGAAGCTGTTGTGAGGGGCAGAGTAACGAGAGGCTGCAGGTGGGGACCAGGTTGGGCAAGGGGCTGCAGGAGTGGGGAAGGGGGGATGGTCAGAGAGAAATCCAGGAGGCAGAAGGCTTCGGTGGCTGCATGGGCGGGAGGACCTGTGGTGTGGTCCAGCATCTCTGGTCTGGGTGACAGGTGGATGTGGGACCATCTATTACCAAGTGGGGGTGGGGAGAGCCAGGCTCAGGAGGCCTGTACTGTGTCCAGCTTGGGATGCAGGGTTGGGGGCCTGCAGGACAGTGTCTGGGAGGCAGAAGGAGGGGGTCTGGATGGGTGTGAGTGAGCCAGGCCTCATTCCCTTTAGACTGGGCTGTGGGGGCTCCCCCTGCTCCCCAATGCCTCGCTCCCCAGAAGAATGTCGACGTCTCCGGACCTGCAGTGAGTGCCTGGCCCGCCATCCTCGGACCCTGCAACCTGGAGATGGAGAGGTGAGTGGTGGGGGAGGCGGGGATGAGAAGCGGCAGGTGTAGGGCAGGGAGGTCCTGGTCTCCACTCTGGTCAACTGTCCCACCCACCCCAGGGTCTCAGGAACCACCGAGCTCTCAGCTGGCTCAGGAAGGGTGCTAAGGGCCCCATCCAGCCTGTCTTCCCTCACCAGGCATCCGCTCCCCGCTGTAAGTGGTGTACCAACTGCCCCGAGGGTGCTTGTATTGGACGCAATGGGTCCTGCACCTCTGAGAATGACTGTCGGATCAACCAGCGAGAGGTCTTCTGGGCAGGGAACTGCTCCGAGGCTGCGTGCGGGGCTGCCGACTGCGAGCAGTGCACACGGGAGGGCAAATGCATGTGGACGCGGCAGTTCAAGAGGACGGGTGAGCAGTGGGCCCAGTTCCTGAGAGGGGAGTCTTGGGGCCTGGACTCCTGGGTCTGAGGGAGGAGGGGCTAGGGGCCTGTACTCCTAAGTCTGAGGGAGGAGGGACTGGGCCTTGATTCCTGGGTCTGACGGAGGAAAGGCTGGGGGCCTGGACTCCTGGGTCTGAGGGAGGAGGGACTGGGCCTTGATTCCTGGGTCTGAGGGAGGAGGGGCTGGGGGGGCTGGACTCCTGGGTCTGAGGGAGGAGGGACTGGGCCTTGATTCCTGGGTCTGAGGGAGGAGGGGCTGGGCCTGAGCTCCTGGGTCTGAGAGAGGAGGGGCTGAGCTGGTTCTAATCCCTGTGCCCCACCTCCAGGGGAGACCCGCCGCATCCTGTCCGTGCAGCCCACCTATGACTGGACCTGTTTCAGCCACTCTCTGCTGAATGTGTCCCCCATGCCGGTGGAATCATCACCCCCACTGCCCTGCCCCACCCCTTGTCACCTCCTACCCAATTGCACCTCCTGCCTGGACTCTAAGGGAGCGGATGGGGGCTGGCAACACTGTGTCTGGAGCAGCAGCCTGCAGCAGGTACTGTACCCAGCCAGGACCGTGCCAGGCAAGGGCCTGGGCAGGTCTCCCTCCTCTCTGCCCTGCAGGGACCTTTCTTCCACCATATCCTCCACCCTCCTCCTTCCATCTCCCTGGCTCTAGCCACAGTCCTGCTTCCTTCTGGTGCCACCATCTCTTTCCTCCCTCGTTGCCTCGTGAGGGTCCCTGCTGTGTCCTCCAGCCATGCTTCTGTGTGTGCCACTTTCCCAGCCCCCAGCCTCTGCTTCTTCAACTCTTGTCCATGGTATCATGGTCTCCTCATCCTTTCCATGATTTTAAACATTTTTAAATTTAATTTTTATTGTTAATTTTGTTGATATAATTCAGAGGTTCACATCCACGACTCTTAATACTTTCCCCTTCAACCTCCCAAACCTTTTCTGTTTCCCTCCTCTCTCTCTTTCTCTCTCTACTGATGGAACTTTTGGTTGTAAGAAACAGACACTCCCTCGAGCTGGTTTTGTTATAAGGAAGTGGGGGTATTTGATGGACTCTGAGAGCAGGAAGTGTTGATGCTCTGCCGCTCTCAGGCCACGTGACCCATAATCTCAGCTGTTCTCTGCACTTCTCCATTGTCTGCTTTCTCTCGGCCTGATAGTCAACACACATGGCCTCAGATGGCGGCCTTGACCCCCAGTCTAGATGCCTTCTAATTCCAGAGACCACGTTCATCTCCGTGTTTGTCGGTTAGCTCACATTCTCGAGGAGAAACTCTGACTTAGTGCACGAGCTACATGTCCAGCCTTGGTGTAGTGGGGTGTGGCCAGGGAGGGCTAGGAGCACGCAGTTCAAACGTGGCAGGTCAGATCTAGGCCTCTTCTAGGCTGTGGGGTGGAGAGATCATTCCTGAAGGTGGGTGTGGCCTAGGCAGGCATGTGTGTACCCGTGACAGTCTGCCCCTTGGACTGCCCAGCACATGCTCTCTTGTTTCCAGAAAGTCCATTCCAAAGATGCTTCCAGCTGACATGATTAAACTGTTGTGGTGGCGGACAAAGGCATTCGCACCCCACCCCACTGCCCCCCAGTGGGAGATAAGACACATTCACCTCCCACTGTAACATGTGGAAGCACTGTCACTCAGCCAGAGTACACTCCTCATTCATACTTCGATTGTGCAAGACCCACTGGAGGCAAAACTACTCACCATCCCACAACCCATGAACTAAGTGATCAGTCCAGCCACCCAGACACTAGTAGACAACAGTGCAGGGATGTGGGACACTTGCCATTTTGAGAGGTGGACTAAAGAAACCAACAATGCGGCCGGGCGCGGTGGCTCAAGCCTGTAATCCCAGCACTTTGGGAGGCCGAGACGGGCGGATCACGAGGTCAGGAGATCGAGACCATCCTGGCTAACACGGTGAAACCCCGTCTCTACTAAAATACAAAAAAAACTAGCTGGGCGAGGTGGCGGGCGCCTGTAGTCCCAGCTACTCGGGAGGCTGAGGCAGGAGAATGGCGTAAACCCGGGAGGCGGAGCTTGCAGTGAGCTGAGATCTGGCCACTGCACTCCAGTCCGGGCGACAGAGCGAGACTCCGCCTCAAAAAAAAAAAAAAAAAAAAAGAAACCAACAATGCTTCATGGAAATCCGAGACCAGGAGGGCAGGGTGTGGAGGACCAAGAATCCCACAGACCTTGGCATCCAGTGCTAGGAGCCCTGCCTGGGAGTGGTACATTAGCTCTCACCCGGAGGTAGTTTGCCTTGTGATCAAAAGCTCAGGCTGTGAAGTCAGTGGGGTCTGGGTTTGACTCCAGCTTGGCCACTTCCTGGCTGTTTGACTTTGGATGAGTGACTTCCCCTCTCCGAGACCTCAGGGAGAGTTAGCTAAAATGGGAATCATTTCACTAGATCCTGTCCCCTAGGGAGGTTGTACCATTTAAATGGGGGATAATTTACTTAGAGCATAGAGCAATGCCTGCCATTCAGGAAGGACTAAAAAATGGTTAATGATCATGATCATTGTTACTGTTTTTTTTTTTTTTTTTTGAGACAGAGTCTCGCTCTGTCGCCCAGGCTGGAGTGCAGTGGCGCGATCTCAGCTCACTGCAAGCTCCGCCTCCCGGGTTCACGCCATTCTCCTGCCTCAGTCTCCCGAGTAGCTGGGACTACAGGCGCCCGCCACCACGCCCGGCTAGTTTTTTGTATTTTTTAGTAGAGGTGGGGTTTCACCGTGTTAGCCAGGATGGTCTCAATCTTCTGACCTCGTGATCCGCCTGTCTCGGCCTCCCAAAGTGCTGGGATTACAGGCTTGAGCCACCGCGCCCGGCCGATCATTGTTACTGTAATGAGCAGTGGTGAGAGGGCCAATCTGGCTGACCCAAGTCCTGCCACTGGGAGGGTTCCATTGTATGGGACACACCAAGAGGGTGACTGCGGGAGTTCCCCATGGGGGCTCTCAATGTGGCCAGAAGGGCAGAACCCCCTGTGATTTTGGTCTGTGGTAAAGCAGGGGCCTCTTGTCTCCAAGCCTGGGGTCCTACTGGTGGTGTGGGTACTCCCCAGATATTATTGAAATTTCCATCATTTATCCTTGTGGGAGCTCCAGGGAGCAGAAGGCATACCCACAGTCCTGTGGGCATGTGCTGTTCCCCCAGCCTCTTGGTGCCTGCCAGGTTCTCACATGCCTGAAGAGCTGGGATGGCTAAGGAGATTGGGGAGTGGCCAGGAGGGAGGCAAGGGGACAAGGTGGGGCCAGTGAATTGGAGAACACAGCCTGCTCACAGGGGCCAGATGAGCATAGTGTTGATGGTGTATGTGAATGTGAGAGGGGACTTTTGCCAGACTTTCTATGAAACCTCCTAGCTTTAAAGTGATGGCTTAGCTGGGTGTGGTGGCCTATAACCTCAACACTTCAGGAAGAATCTCAACACTCAACCTATAATCAGGCCTATAATCTCAACACTTCAAGAAGCTGAGACAGATGGATTGCTTGAGGCCAGGAGTTCGAGATCTGCCTGGGCAACATAGCAAAACCCTCATCTCTACAAAAAAAAAAAAAAAAAAAAATTAGCCAGGTATGGTGGTGTGTGTCTGTAGTCCCAGCTACTTGGGAGGCTGAGGTGGGTGGATCACTTGTGCCTGGGAGGTTGAGGCTGCAGTGAGTCATGATTACGGCACTGCACTCCAGCCTAGGTGACAAAGCGAGACCCCATCTCTAAAACAAAAGAAAGCAAAACAAAAAAAATTAGTCTGGGCGCTGTGGCTCACGCCTGTAATCCCAGCACTTTGGGAGGCCAAGGTGGGTGGATCATGAGGTCAGGAGTTCAAGACCAGCGTGACCAATATGGTGAAACCCTGTCTGTACTAAAAATACAGAAATCAGCGAGGCGCGGTGGTACATGCCTGTAATCCCAGCTACTCAGGAGGCTGAGGCAGGAGAGTCGCTTGAACTTGGGTGGCAGAGGTTGCAGTGAGCTGAGATTGTGCCACTGCGCTCCAGCCTCGGTGACAGAGTGAAACTCTGTCTTAAAAAAAAAAAAAAAAAAAAGAAGTGTTGGCTTAGATTCCACCACACAAATCAAACATAACAGGTGAGACCTGTTGTGATTTGGCTCAAGGGCTACCTGATTCTAACCTTCCAGCATTGTTCTTTTTTTCTTTTTTTGGAAACGGAGTCTTGCTCTGTCGCCTAGGCTGTAGTGCAATGGTGCGATCTCGGCTCGCTGCAGTCTCCACCTCCCGAGTTCGAGTGATTCTCCTGCCTCAGCCTCCTGAGTAGCTGGGACTACAGGCACACGCCACCACACCCGGCTAATTTTTGTATTTTTAGTAGAGACCGGGTGTCACCATATTGGCCAGGCTGGGCTCGAACTCCTGGCCTTTTGATCCACCTGCCTTGGCCTCCCAAAGTGCTGGGATTACAGGTGTGAGCCACTGCCTGGCCCAGCATTGTTCTTTTTAGTAACTTTGGCCTATGAGTCTGGGGCAGGCAGCGGAGACACCCTTCTCCCGTCTGCCTTCTTCCTCCCATCCTCCCTCCCTCTCTTCAGCGAATTTATCATTGAGCACCTTCTTTCTGCTGGGTGCTTTGCTAGGCTGGAGGGAATATCAGCAGACGAGCTAGAGTCCTGCTCTCAGAACTTATGTTCATACACCTTTTCCATAAACTCAGGAAATGCAGTGTATGGTGTTGGGCGTCTTTGCATTTGGTCACTAGGGAGATCACAGCAGAAAGTGCTGTCCAGGACTGAGGATTCAGGGTGCTCTACCCCTCCCAGATTGTCCCACCATCTGCCAACAAGTGTCCTAAATTTAGATCTGGAAGCCCAGCCCAGCAGAGAATTTGCCTCTGGCAGTTCAGCAAGTCTCAGCTCTTTGCAGGCCCCTCAGTGGGCTCAGAGCTCCAGCCACAGCAGTCAGGGTTTTCTATTTTAGGATTCCATGGTTGCTTTGCCTTTTCCTAAGTGCTTTCAGGCAGCCGGCCCAGATTAATCTCTTTCCTCTTATACTTCACTTATGGCCCAAGCAATAAATAAAATGCCTTATGCACTGAGGTAAGTTTCCAAGAGCCTGAATCTCATTGTGCACATTTTTGGGGTCCTGACATATAAATATGGCTTGTGAGTTGCTACCCACCCCCTTACCAAGGACTCTTCAGCTTCTCAGTGTGGGGTGGGAGAAGCGTTTTTTTTTTTTTGCCTCAGCAGCCACATTTTTTCTTCTTTTTCTTTTCTTTTTTTTTTGAGACGAGTCTCACTGTGTCGCCCAGGCTGGAGTGCAGTGACACGATCTCGGCTCACTGCAAGCTCTGCCTCCCGGGTTCACGCCATTCTCCTGCCTCAGCCTCCTGCGTAGCTGGGACTACAGGCGCCCGCCACCACACCCGGCTAATTTTTTCTATTTTTAGTAGAGATGGGGTTTCACCGTGTTAGCCAGGGTGGTCTCGATCTCCTGACCTCGTGATCCACCCGCCTCGGCCTCCCAAAGTGCTGGGATTACATTTTTCTAAGAAACTGGTTTGCAACCCCACTCCTGAGACTCTTTTCTGTCTCCTTCTCGGATCGTTGCCATTGTTCCTTTACCTTGAAGAAACAGAAACTCTTAGTGAGGAGGGGAACTCCCTCCACCAATACAATGGTACCTGTTGGAATCCAGGGTAGAAAGTACAGCAGGGCCTCACGAGGAACTGGAGACAGAGCCTGGACAGCTGCCTTTCCATCTGTCTTTGGGGCACGTGGTTCTCATCTCTGTCTCTTTCTGCAGCCTGCTCTTTTCCTGTCTGTCTGCGTCCTCTTTCTTTGATCATCATTTGCTTATCTAAACAATCCCTTCAACCCAAGTCTACATGATCTTCCAGTTTATTTTCTTTTTTTGAGACAGGGTCTTACTCTGTTGTCCAGGCTGGAGTGCAGTGGTGCAGTCATGACTGATTGCAGCCTCCACCTCCCGGGCCCAAAAAATCCTTCCACCTCAGCCCTCCAAGTAGCTGGGTCTACAGGTGTGTGCCACCATGCCCAGCTAATTTTTTATTTTTTGTAGAGATGGTGTCTCACTGTGCTGCCCAGGCTGGTCTGGAACTCTTGGGCTCAAGTGATCCTTCCACTGTGGCCTCGCAAAGTATTGGGATTATAGGTGTGAGCCACTGCGGCCAGGCAACCTTCCAGTTTCAAGATCCTCCCCAGCCTGACTTCCAGCCTTGGAGTGTAGTTACAAATGCTTGAGCGGGAAAACTTGAAGACCCCAGTTAGTGTCCACTTTGCTCTACCTGTCTGTGGCCAGGGAGGGGCGAGACCTCAAAGAGGGTGTGGTATGGGAAGATACCCAGAATGTGTTTGTTTAACCTTATTTCCCCACCTCTCTCTTTCCTGCATCCCCATCCCCCTCCCCTCCCCATACAGTGTCTGAGCCCTTCCTACCTGCCGCTGCGATGTATGGCCGGAGGCTGTGGGCGGCTACTCCGGGGACCTGAGAGCTGCTCCCTGGGCTGTGCTCAAGCAACCCAGTGTGCCTCGTGCCTGCGGCGCCCCCATTGCGGCTGGTGTGCCTGGGGGGGCCAGGATGGAGGCGGTCGCTGCACGGAGGGTGGACTCAGCGGCCCTCGTGATGGTGAGAGGGCTTTGGGCATGGGGGAGAGGGGCTGGCCCTTGGCTGGGGTCTGATACAGTGAACATGGGGGTACTGGGCCAGACCCAGAGGTGGGACTCAGAGGAAGTAGGAGGGAGGGCCTAGGCGGCTGGGGCAGGTGGTACAGACGTCCAGGTAAAACGCTGTATCCCCGGTGTTAGGGCTGACGTGTGGGCGTCTGGGGGCCTCCTGGGCCTTCCTGTCCTGCCCCCCTGAGGACGAGTGTGCAAACGGGCACCATGACTGCAACGAGACGCAGAATTGCCACGACCAGCCCCATGGCTATGAGTGCAGCTGCAAGACAGGCTACACCATGGACAAGTGAGGCTGCAGGTGGCGCGGGGGCCAGACAGGCTAGGGTGGGAGAGTCTGTGGGAGCAGTAATGGATGAGGCCTAGAGCCAGGCAGGATGGAAGAAAAGAAAGCTCCAGGCATGAAGGCTGTGGGATTGATCCCGGAAGGGCAAGTGTGGTGAGACTGAGCAGGGAAGAATGAGTTTCATAGGGTACCCCAATGGCCAGGCACAGTGACTCATGCCTGTAATACCAGCACTTTGGGAGGCCAAGGCAGGTGGATCACTTAAGGCCAGGAGTTTGAGACCAGCCCATAGGGAGACCCCATCTTTACAAAAAAATAAAAAAGAGAATAAGGTACCTTCAAAAGAGGAGAGCGGGTTGTGAGCTACACCTGGAGCAGGTGGTGGGCTAGATCCTGAAGAGGAGATAGCAATGGGACAGAGCAGGGATGAGCAGCCAGTTGAGAAGAGGGTGGGGTAGTGGGTTGGGTGCTAGGCCATGGAGCCATGAGGAGGGTGGCCACCTGCCCTGACCCCCACTTTGCCCCTGCAGCGTGACAGGGCTGTGCCGCCCTGTGTGTGCCCAGGGCTGCGTGAACGGCTCATGCGTGGAGCCCGACCACTGCCGCTGCCACTTTGGCTTTGTGGGTCGCAACTGCTCCACAGAATGCCGCTGTAACCGCCACAGTGAATGTGCTGGTGTTGGGGCGCGCGACCACTGCCTGCTCTGCCGCAACCACACCAAGGTGGGCCTTCTGGGGCCTCAGACCCCCGACCCTGGGACCCAGGCCCTTGCTTGCCTTCATCCCACACTCAGGCAGCTCACATCTCATTCTGAGCCCTGATAAACCAGGAATAGATAAGGCAGAGCCTTGTCCCAGGGAGATGTGTGGAGACTTGGGGGATGCTGCCTGGGTTTGGATCCCAGAGGATCTGCCCTGGACTAGTGGACAGAGTGGGAGCTGGGCCAGGAGGACAGGCACGTGGAGGAGGATTTGAGATAATGGAGGGAAGGGCTTTTGAGCTCAGGACTTTGGGCTGCAGGTGTGCAAGGGAAGGCAGGGGCTAAATCCCAGGGAGGCTGGGATTGTCCAAACCAGGTAGCCGAGCCTCTGCTGCCCTCCCATGAGCTCTCAGAACCTGCCCCTGTGCCCCCCATGCCCTCCTACCCCAGGTGACTCTCCAGTCTCTCTGACCACCCTGTCCTCGGTTCTCAGGGCAGCCACTGTGAGCAGTGCCTCCCACTGTTTGTGGGTTCAGCTGTCGGGGGCGGGACCTGCCGGCCTTGCCACACCTTCTGTCGTGGAAATAGCCACGTCTGCATCTCCAAGAAGGAGTTCGAAATGGCCAAGGGAGAGCCACAGAAGTACTCACTGGACCCAGAGGAGGTGAAAGAGAGTGGGGTCAGATGCCTGGGTCTGAGGGAGGAGGGGCTGGGGAGCTCCTGGGTCTGAGGGAGGAGGGGGCTGGAGACCTGGACCCTTGGGTCTGAGGAAGGAGGGGCTGGAGGCCTGGATTCCTGGGTCTGAGCATAGAGGCGGGAGTCTTGGACTCCTGGGTCTGAGGGAAGAGGGGCTGGGGCCTGGACTCCTGGGTCTGAGGGAGGAGGGGGTGGGAGCCTGGACTCCTGGGTCTGAGGGAAGGAGTGGGCTGGTCCATGCCTTTCTGTGATCACACTGTCCTTCCTTGGCCAGATTGAAAACTGGGTGACAGAGGGTCCTAGTGAAGACGAGGCCATGTGTGTGAACTGCCAGAATAACAGCTATGGGGAGAAATGCGAGAGCTGCCTGCAGGGCTACTTCCTCCTGGACGGGAAGTGCACCAAGTAAGAGGAACGGGGGTGCCAGAGATCCGGCCCTTCTCACTGGGAGTAGCTCTAGAGCCAGACCCCCTCCTTAGTCCTCTGCCCCCAGTCAGGAGAGGATGACATCCCCAGGGAGCACCCAGGCTAAGGTCGGGGTAGGGAAGGATCTGGAATGTGATGCCACTCCCTACCTCCAAGGCTAGTGCTGAAGTGCAGGCCACAGAGCGGCCCGATGGAGAACAAGATGGGACGGCTGAGGGCAGAGGCCTTGGAACAACCTCCCCTTTCCATCTCCTTCTTTCTGGGTGTTCAGTGAGTACTGGAGTCTGTGCAACTTGGGTTCTAACCCCAATGGCAATTTAACTGCTTTGTGGCCTTGGGCAAACAGCTTGACCTCTGTGAACCTCAGTTTCCTCTTCTGGCCTGTTGCACAGAGTTGAGCTCACATAGAGGGTGTCCATCCTGGACCGCTGCAGGCCATGGGGGCTCCGTAACCCTCAACTTCTTCCCCAGATGCCAGTGTAACGGCCACGCGGACACATGTAACGAGCAGGATGGGACGGGCTGTCCGTGTCAGAACAACACAGAGACAGGCACATGCCAGGGCAGCTCCCCCAGTGACCGTCGAGACTGCTACAAGTACCAGGTGCGGCTGCAGAAGTGAGTGATAGGCCAAGGGCCTTACACCTTGTAGAGGTCAGGGCTGGGATGAGGTAGCCAGGCTCGGGCAGGACTGACAACATGGTTCTGAATCAGTAGTTTTGGGATCAAGGGCAGCTTGACAGACTGTTCCTGAGCCCCGTTCAGTTATAGGCCCTGGGCGGTGATGCTGGGCACCCAGATATGAGCCTCTGGGGGACTCTCAGACTGGTGGGGAGACAGTCTCCATTACAAGTAGTCACAGCTAAAGGTGGCACATGCCAGAAAATCTATCTCATGGTAGCTGCACCGAAAAAAGAAAATGGGCTGGGCATGGTTGCTCATGCCTGTAATCCCAGAACTTTGAGAGGCTGAGGCGGGAGGATCACTTGAGCCCAGGAGTTCAAGACCAGTCTGGGCCACATAGTGAGACCCCATCTCTGAAAAAAATTTAAAAATTAGCCTGGCATGGTGGTGCACATCTGTGGTCCCAGCTACTTGGGAGGTGGAAGTGGGAGGATTGCTTGAGCCCAGGAGGTCGAGGCTGCAGGTTCTGTCTCCAAAAAAAAAAAAAAAAAAACAGAAGACAAGAAAATGTATTGACTCTTAGAACTGAGGGTCTGGGGTCTGCCTTCAGGACTGGCTGGATCCAGGTACTCACACAATGCCATCAGGAGTCTCTCTGCATCTTGATTCTGCTTTCCTCTGCATTGGCTTCATTTTCAGGCAGATTCTTCCCAGTTGGCAGACCCCCTCTGATGAACTGAGGCTAGCAGAGATCTCATATCATTTAATACCCAGATTCAAATTCCCCTGGAGTGCATTTCCCTTTTTCTTCTGCACAGAGGCTCCTGGAGTGCCTGCACTGGCCACCTGGGTGGCTGCTGTGTTCCAGACTTGCCTCCATAATGTCCCAGGCTCCCTCCTCAGAGTACAGTTCCCGCCACCTGTCTTCTCTCTCCAGTCCCAGAGGGATGAGAAAGTCCCTTGCTCTCAGTCTCCCTTCCCCATCTATGGAAAAATAATAGCTGCAGAGATGCAACCCCACCCCAAATGGCAACAGTTTTACAAGCCTTACCCCTAACATTTCTATCCTGGGCCAGAATTTCTGCTTTTTTATTTTATTTTTTTAATTTTTTTTTTTTTTTGAGACGGAGTCTCGCTGTGTCGCCCAGGCTGGAGTGCAGTGGCGTGATCTCGGCTCACTGCAAGCTCCGCCTCCCGGGTTCCCACCATTCTCCCGCCTCAGCCTCCGAGTAGCTGGGACTACAGGCCCCCCCGACCTCGCCCGGCTAGTTTTTTGTATTTTTAGTAGAGACAGGGTTTCACCGTGGTAGCCAGGAGGGTCTCGATCTCCTGACCTCGTGATCCACCCGCCTCGGCCTCCCAAAGTGCTGGGATTACAGGCTTGAGCCACCGCGCCCGGCCTTTAATTTTTAATTTAATTTAATGTTTTTGGACACAGAGTCTTGCTCTGTTGCCCAGACTGGAGTGCAGTGGTGTGATCTTTGCTTGCAGCAACCTCCACTTCCTGGGTTCAAGTGATTTTCCTGCCTCAGCTTCCTGAGTAGCTGGGACTACAGGCATGTGCCACCATGCCTGGCTAATTTTCTATATTTTAGTAGAGATGGGGTTTCACCATGTTGCCCAGGCTAGTCTCAAGTCTCTGAGCTCGGGCAATCCGCCCGCCTTGGCCTCCCAAAGTGCTGGGATTACAGGCGTGAGTCACCACACCCAGCCCAGAGTTTCTGCCTTCTTGATAAGGGAAAGGCCTATTGGCTTTTACCAGGGAGTCTCAGAGATTAAATCAGACCTCCTCCTCTACCATGTCTGTTGGCTGCTCAGAAGTAGCAGTTTTTCTTGGTTCTTTTTTTTTTTTTTTTTTTTGAGACAGTCTCACTCTGTCACCAGGCTGGAGTGCAGTGGCTCAATCTCAGCTTGCTGCAACCTCCACCTCCCAGGTTCAAGCGATTCTCCTGCCTCAGCCTTCTGAGTAGCTGGGACTTCAGGCGCACACTACCACGCCTGGCTAATTTTTGTATTTTTAGTAGAAACGGGGTTTCACCATGTTGGCCAGGATGGTCTCAATCTCTTAACCTTATGATCTGCCCACCTCAGCCTTCCAAAGTGCTGGGATCACAGGCGTGAGTCACTGCACCTGGCCGGTTCTTTTTTTTTAATGTATTTATTTTTGAGATAGGGTCTGGCTCTTTCACCCAGACTGGAGTGCGGTGGTGCGATCTCGGCTCACTGCAACCTCTGCCTCCCCAGTTTCCATCATTCTCCCACCTCGGCCTCCTGAGTAGCTGGAACTACAAGCATTGTGCTATCATACCTGGCTAATTTTTTTTTGTAGAGATGGGGTTTTAGCCATGTTTCCCAGGCTAGTCTTAAACTCCTGAGCTCAAGCAATCCACTCACCTTGGCTTCTCAAAGTGTTGGGATTATAGGCGTGACCCACTGTGCCTGGTCAGGCTTTTGGTTTTTTTTTTTTTTTTTTGATACTGGGGTTACTCTGTCACCCAGGCTAGAGTATAAGGGCGCAATCATAGTTCATTGCAGCCTTGAACTCCTGAGCTCAAGTGATCCTCCTGCCTCACCCTCCTGAGTAACTGTAACTATAGGCACACACCACCATGCCTGGCTAATTTAAATTTTTTTTTTTAAAGATGAGGGTCTTACTGTGTTGCCCAGACTAGTCTCGAACTCCTGGGCACAAGCGGCACTCCTGCCTCAGCCTCCCGAAGCAGTGGGATTACAGGCATGAGTCACTGCGCCTGTTTTCTCTTGGTTCTAATAGTGATTGCAGTAATAACTAGAATGCCAGGAGTACCTGCCACAGAGCTGGATATGTGCTGTGTAGACAGTGGTGACAGCATAGATATGAAAGGCTTTGCAAGACTGTGCTGGGGCCTCAGTGGGGTACAGACTTAAGAGGAAGACAGATTCAGACATTAAATGTCCTAGCTGGGCACAGTGACTCATGCCAGCACTTTGAGAGGCTGAGGCAGGCAGATCACTTGAGGTCAGGAGTTCGAGACCAGCCTGGCCAACATGGTGAAACCCCTTCTCTACTAAAAATACAAAAATTAGTTGGGCGTGGTGGCAGGCGCCTGTAATCCCAGGTACTCGGGAGGCTAAGGCAGGAGAATCACTTGAACGTGGGAGGCAGAGGTTGCAGTGAGCCAGGATCACACCACTGCACTCCTGCCTGGGCAACAGAGCAAGACTCTGTCTCAAAAAAAAAAAGAAGTATCACCCCAGATCACATGGTCAGTTAGGCTTGGAGCCTGGAGTGACCCTGATCTGATCTCAGAACTTGAGTGGTTTCCACTAAGCCACAGGAATCATAGCCGTTATCCATCCAGCCACACATTCATTCAGCACACAGTCATTGAGCACCTAGTATATGGCAAGCACTGTGTGGGTTTCTGGGGACACAGTAGGGAACAAAGCAGGCAAATGTTCTGTTTTTAGGGGTTTGTATTCTCATAGAGGCATCCAGAAATGAACAAACAAGTCAGATGCTCATGTGTTAGACAGTGATGAGCGCTAAGGAAAGTTAAGTAGAAAGCAGGGGCTAGGGCTGTTGGGGAGTGGGAATGGTAGACACAGGACATAGTGGCCAGGGAAGGCCTACGTGAGAAGGAGGCTCTTGAGCAAAGACCTGAAGGAGGCAAGGGGGCCTGACAAGCTGGCAAGTGAAAGGAGAACCATGCAGGCAGAGGGTCTGTCAGTGCAAAGGCCCCGGGGTGGGAGAACGCCTGGCACAGTATAGAAGCATCCAGGCAGGCGGGCGAGGCTGGCTGACCCTGCGCCAAGTGCCATGCACATGATCTCAGCGGTCCTGTGAGCAAGCCATGGTTGCTCCCTATGTGCAGAGCTCATGGGTTAAGTCTGTGTGCTGAGGCTTATTGAGGTTAAGTCACTAGTCCAAGGCCACACAGCTAGCAAGGAAGTAGAGCCGGAATGCAGCAGCGTTCTTTGTTGCTGTGCCTCAGAGTGCCAGAGGCCTCAGTATCAGGGTGCTCAGGTTACTAGGATGACACCAGGGGCAGCAGTGCTGGAGTGTCAGGTCCTGGCAAGGTCTACACTGTGACAGAGAAGGTCCGGGGGTCACAGGGAAGTGACTGGGGCAGTGGGGGTGAGGCCCAGGGCAATGGCTACTTAGCAGTGGATATAGAGTATTCGTCACTGCTGCTTGGGGGACAGGCTGGCACCGTGCTCAGCCCTGATGGCCACCGCCTCTAACCCTGCCCGCAGTGTGCCAAGTGCCGAGAATCATTCCATGGGAACCCGCTGGGTGGCCAGCAGTGCTACCGCCTCATCTCAGTGGAGCAGGAGTGCTGCCTGGACCCCACGTCGCAGACCAACTGCTTCCATGAGCCCAAGCGCCGGGCACTAGGCCCTGGCCGCACTGTCCTCTTTGGTGTGCAGCCCAAATTCACCAACGTGGACATCCGCCTGACGCTGGACGTGACCTTTGGGGCCGTGGACCTCTATGTCTCCACCTCCTATGACACCTTCGTGATCCGTGTGGCCCCTGACACTGGCGTCCATACTGTACACATCCAGCCACCCCCACTTCCGCCACCCCTTGCAGATGGTGGGCCCCGGGGGGCCGGGGATCCAGGAGGAGCAGGAGCCAGCAGTGGCCCAGGCACCCCAGCAGAGCCACGGTAACGGGAGCTGTGGCCACGGGGTGATACCTACGTGACAGTGACCGGAGCCGTCAGCATGCTGGTGGCTCCGCAGTGTGCGGGACCGGCTGGTCATCACCTACCCACATGAGCACCATGCCCTCAAGTCGAGCCGCTTCTACCTGCTGCTGCTGGGCGTGGGAGACCCAAGTGGGCCCGGTGCCAACGGCTCAGCCGACTCGCAGGGCCTGCTCTTCTTCCGGCAGGACCAGGCCCACATCGACCTGTTTGTCTTCTTCTCCGTCTTCTTCTCCTGCTTCTTCCTCTTCCTCTCACTCTGTGTGCTCCTCTGGAAGGCCAAGCAGGCTCTGGATCAGCGGCAGGAGCAGCGCCGGCACTTGCAGGAGATGACCAAGATGGCCAGCCGCCCCTTCGCCAAGGTCACTGTCTGCTTCCCACCTGACCCTACTGCCCCGGCCCCTGCCTGGAAGCCAGCTGGACTCCCACCGCCCGCCTTCCGCCGCTCTGAGCCCTTCCTGGCACCCCTGCTGCTGACAGGGGCCGGTGGTCCCTGGGGACCCATGGGAGGGGGCTGCTGCCCGCCAGCCATCCCTGCCACCACTGCTGGGCTGCGAGCTGGGCCCATCACCCTCGAGCCCACAGAAGATGGCATGGCCGGCGTGGCCACCCTGCTGCTCCAGCTGCCTGGCGGGCCCCATGCACCCAATGGCGCCTGCCTGGGGTCAGCCCTCGTCACACTGCGGCACAGGCTGCATGAGTACTGTGGGGGTGGCGGGGGTGCTGGGGGCAGTGGGCATGGGGCTGGTGTGGGCCGGAAGGGACTGTTGAGCCAGGACAACCTCACCAGCATGTCCCTCTGACATGCCGAGGGTCCTCATCCACAGCAGCCAGGTCACCCAATGGGGCCGCCCTGGACTTGGGGTCCCTTCACCTGGGGGCCCCTGGACACTGTCTCCTTGGAGACCACTGGCTCCCTTCCCCCAGGGGTGCCCCGACGGGGCCTCCTTTGTTCTGCATTCAGCAGCTATTTATTGAGTACCTACTCTGTCAGGCACTGTCATAGGCGTGGGGCAAAGCAGGAAAGGAGAGACGAGGTTCCCTGATCTCATGGTACTTAGGTTCTAGTGAAGGGAGACAATCAGTTCACACGCACACATCCCACATGCACACACACATGAACACTTGCACATGTGCACACATGAGTAACATGGTTTCAGAGAGGGAGAAGTGCTGTGAGGCTTCAGAGGACGTGGCAGTGAGGGACGACGGGGTGAAGTCAGCTGGACATTCAGAGAAGCTAGACTGAGAACGCTTGGGAAGAACCAGCCATGGGAAGAGCTTCAGGAAGTGAAGGCAGAGGCCCTGGGGTGGGAGCAGGCTTGTTTTATTGGAAGGACTGGAAAACTGGCAAGTGTGACCCAGATCAAGTGTGAGGAGATGAGACTGGGGACAGGCAGGGGCTGGATCACCCAGGGCCTTGTGGACCCCACCCCGGGTTTTGGGTTTTATTCTCAGGGCAACGGGAAGCCGTTGGATGGTTTGATGAAGGGGAGTGACAGGATCCGATGTACCTATTTCAGAATTTAAGAGGGCTGGGCGCGGTGACTCATGCCTGTAATCCCAGCACTTTTGGGAGGCCAAGGCGGGCTGATCACAAGGTCAGGAGTTCGAGACCAGCCTGGCCAATATGGTGAAACCCTGTGTCTACTAAAAATACAAAAATTAGCCGGGCGTGGTGGCGCACACCTGTAGTCGCAGCTACTTGGGAGGCTGAGGCAGGAGAATCACTTGAACCCAGGAGGCGGAGGTTGCAGTGCAGCAGTGCACTCAGATTGCACCACTGTACTCCAACCTCAGCGACAGAGCGAGACTCCATCTCAAAAAATTTAAGAGGTCACTTAGTTGTGCTGTGGAGAATGAACTGGAGGGACAAGAGGGGCAGCAGGGATGGTGGACTGGAATAGGGTGGTGGCAATGAGTGAGTCCGGCTCAGATGCGGGATGTGTGTGGAAGAATGTAATGATGGTGTGGACGTCAGGGTGAGGGAGGAGACGAATCCACGATGACCCCTAGCTTTGTGGCCTGAACTGTGGATGGCTGAGGGGGTCATTAATTGAATGGGGCAGAGTGGGGCTTGTGAGGAAGATCAGAGTCTGGTTCTTGACATGAGATGCCCTTCAGACATCACTCAGGTCCAACTAGGGATACAGAAACACTGAATATTTCAATAGCAGAAATTGAGTGGGGGGATTGGTAGTGCTGGTGAGGGAAGCGGCTGGGAAGAGACAGATGGCACCATGAGACAGCCCAGAGGTGAGCAGGATCCCCAGGCTGCAGGGACAAAGCTCAGCAGTGGTGTTACCTCACTAGGACCAGGGTCACGCAGCGAATGCTGGAACAACAGAGGCGTGTTCAGGGGGAGCCTCAGAGGGGACAAAACCTCTGCCTGAGATCCCACCCCAGGTGGGCATGGGGGACACTGAGGTTGGGGATGAAAATGTCGGTACCGTCACTGCACAGCCCTCTTCCAGACAGTGCTATCTGGAAGATTTCTGGGCTCTCCCGAGGGGCCACGCCACACCTGAGCCACCTCCTTGGACTCCTGTTCTCTACCCCTTGAGGACCTCCCTCCCTTTAACCCTAGCTATCTTCTTGAACTTGGGACTCTCCCAAGACTTCCATCACTAGCTCCTGGAGAAACTGGACTCTGCATCTTCCCTTCACGTGGAGCCTCAGTGTGAGAGGCCCTGCCAATGCATGCATGTCAGAGGTGGCTGGGACCATATCGGAAGAAGAGGGGAGCGACGAAATTAACAAATAAAAAGTATGGGCAAGACCCAGGTGTCTGAGTGCATCTGCACATGTCTCGGGAGGGCTGGGTCTCAACTCTGATGCAGCCCCGAACACTGGATAACTTGGATAATTGCCCTTATGATGGTACCACTTCCAAGCTGGGATGGCTTTGTTCCTGACTGCCCCTCCTAAAGGTGGAAGGGGGAAGGGTCTGCCATGACAGAAGCGTAATAAATATCAATAAACAACTCGTTTCCCAGAAGGGATGCGCCAAGGGGAGACGTGGGCAGTGGCTTTTGACCCTTCCCTAGATCTTCCTCAGGGAGACCCCAGTTTGGCTCAGGAGGGGAAATAGGCTGCCTTGGTCCCAGCTACGGCTTTTTGTTGTTGTTTTGTTTTGCTTTTTGAGGGGACAGAGTCTCACTCTGTTGCCCAGGCTAGTGTGCAGTGGTGTGATCTTGGCTCACTGCAACCTCCATATCCCAGGTTCAAGTGATTTGTGTGCCTCAGCCTCCCAAGTAGCTGGGATTACAGGCATGCGCCACCATGCCTGGCTCATTTTTTTATATCTTTAGAGGAGACAAGGTTTCACCATGTTGGCCAGGCTGGTCTCAAACTCCTGACCTCAAGTGATCCACCTATTTTGGCTCCCAAAGTGCTGGGATTACAGGCATGAGCCACCGCACTTGGCCTTGGTTTTTTTGTTTGTTTGTTTGACACAGGGTGTCTCTTTTTCTGTGACACAGGCTGGAGTGAAGTGGTGCAATCATTGCTCACTGAAGCCTCAGCTTCCTGGGCTCAGGCGATCCCCGAACTTCAGCCTCCCAAGTAGCTGGAACTACAGACGTGTACCACCTCACCCAGCTAATTCTTGTAATTTTGGTAGAGATGAGGTTTCACCATGTTGCCCAGGCTGGTCTTGAATTCTGGAGCTCAAGTGATCCTCTCCTACCTTGGCCTCCCATAGTGTTGGGATTATAGGCGTGAGCCACCATGCCTAGCTCAGGCACAGATTTTATTCCAGGCCCCCGATAGAAGGGTTCAAACCAGACAGGGCCGAGAATGAAATGAGACCCTAGAACAATGAGCTTTCTCTACTTCGATGAGAGTCATAGCCAAAACCAAAAGCATTGTGAGAGCTGCTTTACCTGGCATGCACCTGGGCAAACAAAAGCCCTGATTCCTCCCAGGTGGGAGCTGGAGATCTCTCTCCTCCATCAGCCTCAGCAGCATAGGCATCTTGCTGGGTGTGTTAAACAATGTATCTTTTCTGCACAACCCGGCTCCTAAGTGCAAGCCATCAGGTGCTCAGCGGAGGACGATGTGTTGGACTCAGAGGGTGTGTGAGTCTCCGTTATGGGCCAGGAATAACATGGTATTTTCTTTTTCTTTTTTTTTTTCGGAGATGATCTTTATCACTCAAGCTGGAGTACAATGATGTGATCTTGGCGCACTGTAGCTTCAACCTCCTGAGCAGACGATTTGCACCATGACTGGGCCTTTTCTCTGGGATGCATAGCCACGCTCCCTGACTCTCACAAATGCCCTGTGGTACGTGTTCCTCCCTCCACGTCAGCCCTCCACCATCACTTCTGCCTGCACATACCTGAGTGCAAGTGGCATATGTTGAGGCGGGAGAGAGTCTGGGCATGGAAGGCTGGATGCCTGAGTTCTAGACTATGTGTGGCTCCCAACCCCTTGGGGATTTCAGGGATAGAGGGAATATTTTACTGAGAGCCTACAGCCCTCCGGACACTGTGCTGGGTGCTTGGTGTGAGTCTTAATCTTCCCAACGTCATCGCTGGGAGGTGCCGTCTTGGTTTTCCATTTTGCCTATTCAAAAGCTCTGTTGCCTAAGAACTCAGGGCTAATTAAGAGATGAGCCAGATTGTGACACAAGCCTGTCTCCGTTGCCCCACGCATTACCTCCAGAGTTGCTTCTCTTTTCTAAGCCAGTGTCTTCTGATTGCCTACAATGGGCCCTGCATTGTGCTGGGAGCTGGGGACAGAGTAGTGAACAAGGTCTCTGCCCTCATGGAGCTGATAAGCCAGTGTGGTCCCCAATAATAAGTAAATGATACTGCATGCTGGAAAGTGATAGAAAAGGCAGTGAGAGAGCAGGAGGTTGGCACTTGCTTTTTTTTTTTTTTTTTTTTTTTTGAGACGGAGTTTTGCTCTTGTTGCCCAGGCTGGAGTGCAATGGCGTGGTCTCAGCTCACTGCAATCTCCGCCTCCCGGGTTCAAACAATTCTCCTGCCTCAGCCTCCCAAGTAGCTGGGATTACAGGTGCCTGTCACCACGCCTGGCTAATTGTTGTATTTTTAGTAGAGAGAGGGTTTTACTATGTTGGCCAGGCTGGTCGTGAACTCCTGACCTCAGGTGATTCATCCACCATGGCCTCCCAAAGTGCTGGGATTACAGGCTTGAGCCACCACGCCCGGCCTGGGACTTGTTATTTAACATAGGTGGGATGGGAAGGCCTTTCTTATAAGACGACACATGAGCAGAAATAAGGGAGTGAGCCAGAGGGACATCTGAGGGAGGGAGGAGCATTCCAGGCTGAGGGAACAGCCAGTGCAAAGGCCCAAAGGCCCAAAGGCCCTGAGGTTGGAGTGTGCCTAACATTTGAGAGAAACAAGACTCATGTGGTTGGAGCAGAGAGGGAATAAGGGGAGATAGGGAGACAAGGTCACAGAGGGAACAAGAGCCATGTCCTGCAGGTCCCTGCACCATGGTGAGGACTCAAGCTTCCGCTCTGTCAGGGATGGCACCATGGGAGGATTCTGAGCCTGGGAGGAATGGGCTCTGATGTAGGTGTTCACAGGATTCCCCTGGGAGGAAGAGGCTAAAGGGGTAGGAGAGGGTGGGAAGCCCAGTGAGGAAGCCCCTGTGTCCGTGTTGAAGAGGAGAGTGACTGGAACAAGGTCGGGATAGCAGAGCAGGGAGAAGTGGTGAGATTCTGGATATATTCTGAAAGGAGAACCAGCAGCATTTGTTGACAGATTGGACCCTGGGTGAGAGAGAAAGTGACTGAGCAACAGAACGGGTAGAGTTTGCTGTTTCCTGGCATGGCAAAGACTAGGCGGTTTGGGGATTGGGGTACATCAGCAGTTAGGTTTTATATATGTTAGATTTGAGATGGTTCTTAGATATCCCGAGGGAAGATGTCACTCAATGACTGGATACAGCTCCAGAGAAAGAGAGAGAGAGAGAATAGCAAATAATAGTAATATGTTAATATTAGAATAGGCCGGGCATGGTGGCTCATGCCTGTAATCCCAGCACGTTGGGAGGCCGAGGTGGGTGGATCATGAGGTCAGGAGATCGAGACCATCCTGGCTAACACGGTGAAACCCCATCTCTGCTAAAAATACAAAAACATTAGCTGGGCGTAGTGGCGGGCGCCTGTAGTTCCAGCTACTCAGGAGGCTGAGGCAGGAGAATGGCATGAACCCGGGAGGCAGAGCTTGCAGTGAGCCGAGATCAGCCTGGGTGACAGAGCAAGACTCTGCCTCAAAAAAAAAAAAAAAAAAAAAAAGAATAGTTGCTATATTATACATATTATAATAATAATAACAATGATTTTGGCCAGGTGTGGTGGCTCGCCCCTGTAATCCCAGCACTTTGGTAGGCCAAGATAGGCGGATTGCTTGAGGTCAGGAGTTTGAGACCAGCCTGGGCAACATGGTGAAACACTGTCTTTTTTTTTTTTTTTTTGAGACGGAGTCTCGCTCTGTCGCCCAGGCTGGATCTCAGCTCACTGCAAGCTCCGCCTCCCGGGTTCACGCCATTCTCCTGCCTCAGCCTCCCGAGTAGCTGGGACTACAGGCGCCTGCCACCTCACCCAGCTAGTTTTTTGTATTTTTTAGTAGAGACGGGGTTTCACCGTGTTAGCCAGGATGGTCTCGATCTCCTGACCTCGTGATCCGCCCGTCTCGGCCTCCCAAAGTGCTGGGATTACAGGCTTGAGCCACCGCGCCCGGCGGAAACACTGTCTTTAATAAAAATAGAAAAATTAGCCAGGCATGGTGGCACATGCTTGCAATCCCAGCTACTTGTGAGGCTGAGGCATGAGAATTGCTTGAACCCAGGAGGTGGAGGTTGCAGTGAGCTGAGATGGTGCCACTGCACTCCACTTTGGGTGACAGAACGAGATTGTCTTAAGAAAACAAAAAACAGGCCGGGCGCGGTGGCTCAAGCCTGTAATCCCAGCACTTTGGGAGGCCGAGACGGGCGGATCACGAGGTCAGGAGATCGAGACCATCCTGGCTAACACGGTGAAACCCCGTCTCTACTAAAAGACAAAATCTAGCCGGGCGAGGTGGCGGCGCCTGTAGTCCCAGCTACTCGGGAGGCTGAGGCAGGAGAATGGCGTGAACCCGGGAGGCGGAGCTTGCAGTGAGCTGAGATCTGGCCACTGCACTCCAGTCTGGGTGACAGAGCGAGACTCCGTCTCAAAAACAAACAAACAAACAAACAAACAATGATTTTGTTTTGTTTTGTTTTGAGACAGGGTCTCTCTCTGTTACCTGGGCTGGAGTGCAGTGGCGTGATCACAGTTCACTGCAGCGTTGACTTTCTGAACTCAAGCGATCCTCCTACCATAGCCTCCAGAGTAGTTGGAACTATAGGTGTGAGCCACATGCCCAGCTAACTTTTTTTTTGAGACGGAGTCTCGCTGTGTCGCCCAGGCTAGAGTGCAGCGGCGAGATCTCGGCTCACTGCAAGCTCCGCCTCCTGGGCTCACGCCATTCTCTTGCCTCAGTCTCCCGAGTAGCTGGGACTACAGGCGCCCGCCACCATCCCCCGCTAATTTTTTGTATTTTTAGTACAGACGGGGTTTCACTGTGTTAGCCAGGATGGTCTCGATCTGCTGACCTCATGATCCGCCGGCCTCGGCCTCCCAAAGTGCTGGGATTACAGGCGTAAACCACCAAGCCCAGCCTTGCCCAGCTAATTTTAAGAAATTTTTTCTTGGCGGGGCGCGGTGGCTCAAGCCTGTAATCCCAGCA
>NW_016814114.1:1257525-1271690 GCF_001698545.2 Rhinopithecus bieti
AAAAGAAAGAAAGAAAGGAAGAAAGAAAAATAAAGTCTCTCTCTGTCATCCAGGCTGGAGTGCAATAGTGTGATCACACGGCTCACTGTAGCCTCCATCTCGTGTGCTCAAACAATCCTCCCGCCTCAGCCTGCCGAATAGCTTGGGACTACTGGTGTGCCACTACCCCGGGCTAATTTTATTTTTTATTTTTTTGAGATGGAGTCTCACACTGTTGCCCAGACTGGAGTGCAGTGGCACGATCTTGGCTCACTGCAACCTCTGTCTGCCGGGTTCAAGCAATTTTCTGCCTCAGCCTCCCGAGTAGCTGAGTTTACAGGCGCCCACCACCATGCTCGGTTAATTTTTTGTATTTTTAGTAGAGACGGGGTTTCACCATCTTGGCCAGACTGGTCTTGAACTCCTGACCTCGTGATCCACCTGCCATGGCCTCCCAAAGTGCTGGGATTACAGGCGTGAGCCAGTGCACTGGGCTGGGAGTTAGGGTTTGAAGAGGGAGTTGGGCGTCACAGTGAGGAAAGCTGGGAGTGCAAGGGGGAGGTTGAGGGCCCGAAAAGTTGAGTGTAGGAAGGCATGAGGTAGTATCCTAAGGAGTGTTGGGAGTCTGAGGAAAGGGTGAGTGTTAAAGAGTGGGAATTCCGAGTCCAAGGAAGGGAGGTTGGAGTGGGGTTAGCAAGCGGTGGGAGGAGGTTGGAGGTGAGCTTCCCTCTCCTAATTTCCCCCAAACCCGCCTTCCACTGGGCCTGGAGAGGGAGCAGGCAGGCACTCACAGACAGGCATGTCGTTGCAGCAGTCCGTGAGACCTGTGTGCCAGTCACTGAGCTGGGTCTGGTAGCAGCTGGTGGTGGCGCACTGGGGCTGGCTGGTCACGGGGTAGGACATAGCTGCAGAGGTGGGAGGGTAGGGGTCAGCTGGCAGCCTCGCAGCACCTCCTGCGCCCTGCACTTCTGCCACCCTTCCCTCTGCCGGGCAATCTGGGCGGGGCCACAAGGCCGCCACTGAAGGGGCACCACTGTGCCTCCCCCTTCCCTTCTGCCACATCTGGGTACTGGCAACCCCAGTCTGTCCCTGTTGCTGCTGGGTCCTGCACGTCTGGTTAGGCTGGGCGTGGGGGTCTCCTGTACATCCAAGGAAGGGTGGGAACCACATCTGGGTGGGGCCTGGCAGTGCCTCCTCCTCCTCCACGTCTGGGCCTGGGTTCTGGGTTGCAGCATTTCTGGGGTGGAAGCAGGCGCCATCTGTCTTCGAAGCAAGGGTGCCCAGGGGAGGGAGGCGGCCAGGTTCCAGTACTGAGAGGGTTGCTGGTCCACCCAGTGATCCCACCTTTGCCTTTCACGTTGTCGTGCATCTCAAACTGCATCTTGCTGGCCCTGAGGAGGTGGCGTTGGGGACGGCAGAAGTGGCTGCAGCGACAGTGGCAGAGTCTGTCCAAGGGATGCTGGATACTGGGGAGGTGGGGGCAAGGGACTGGGGCATGGGGGCTGGTCTCTCAGGGGAGAGGAGCTGGGGAGAAAGAGGCCAAATCAGCCTGCTGACCAGGAGAGATAAGGAATAGGGAATGGATAGGGTGGGGGCGAGAAACTCGCCCATCTCTTTCCAACTGCCCGACAGATCGCAGAGGACCCTCCCCGTAACCGAGGTAGAGCTTGAGAGAGACTAAGAAATGGAGATGGACAGAGTCAGAGACAAGGGGAGAAATATCAGAGCCAGGTGCCCACAGCGATGTCACCAATAATGCCCACATATGCCCAGCACTTTGACTCCTCTGCAAGCCCATCTCACAGATAAACACTGAGGCTCAGAGACATGAGGAGGAACGCCCCACGTCTGATGGCCCAGGCCAAGGGGGTTCATAGAGGTGATGCTGGGCCACAGGACTTCTAAATTCAGCTCAGCCCACCCCAGTTAAGAAGGAGGGATTTGGGGGCATTGGGAAGGACAGAGATGTCCCGAGAGACAGACAATCAGAGATACGAAAGGAGACAGAGTGATATGAGGAGGAGGGAGATCAGAGCAGAGGTGCCCAACTTCAAAGAAGAGGGCTATGGAGGGGTTGCTCCTACCTGCAGGACCGCGAGGCAGTGATGGAGACAGAGGTGTGGAGACACAGGCACTGACTTCTCCCTCTCAGCCCAGAGCCACTTATATGGGCAGCCACGCAGCCCTGGGCGGGGCTCTGACAGAGGTGCCCAGGAAGCCAAGCCGGTCCGGTCGACCCTCTCCCCGCACTGGGATTTCCTGCCCTCCCTCTCCACTCCCATCACCCCACTTCCCCTCCTGCCTCAGCTCCCAGGACTGAGGGGAGAGAAGGCGGCGGGGTGGGGTGGGGTGGGGTGGGGGTGTGGGGGGCCACAGCTGCGTCAGTGTGCAGAGACCAAAAGAGAGGGAGAAACAGAAACACAGTGTCAGAAGGGCAGGCAGAGAAGTCCCTCTATACAGAAGGGAGAGAGAGAAGGAGATTCAGAGAGATGGAGAGACACAGGGAGATGTAGAGAGATGGAGAGGTGCCAAGAAACAGAGGAGCACAAAAATGTGAAAAGAAATAACAAGAAGAAGGGAGATGGGCCAGGCATGGTGGCTCTCACTGGTAATCCCAACACTTTGGGAGGCTGAGGCGAGAGGATCGCTTGAGCCCGGGAGTTGGAGACCAGCCTTGGCAATAATGGGGAGACCCCATCTCTACAAAAAATACAAATAAAATTAGCCGGGCATGGTGGCATGCGCCTGTAGTCCCAGCTACTTGAGAGGCTGAGGCAGGAGGATTGAGTCCAGAAGGTTGAGTCTGCAGTGAGCTGTGTTCCTGCCACTGCACTCCAGCCTCAGTGACAGAGCGAGACCCTGTCTCAAAAAAAAAAAAAAAAAAAAAAAAAGGGGAGATGGGAGACAGAAGAGAGATGGAGATGGAAAAGTGGAGAGGTGGGTGGGGGAATCACTGAACAGGCTTAGAGGGTAGGGAAATGGGGAGAGGTGATGGGTGGGGAGAGAGAAAGGCTAGGTGGAGTGGGAGAGAGTGCTGTGTGGGACTCCCCTTTCAGGGTCTCTCTCATCAGACTCTCAGTGATGTCCCCACTTTACTGAGAGAGGGGGACAATGTCCTCCCCATTCAAGCCAGGAGACACATGGGGGGCAGTGTGTTTTGGGGAATGACTCATGTTGGAACCAAAGTAAATAAACACACCTCACCCCAGTTCCAAATTGGAAAGGGAGGAGGCTGGGAACTGAAAAGCCGCAGTTCCTGAAGGACATGGACGTCATCCAGGACTCCTGGGTCCTAATGGAGCAAAGGACTGGGGACTTGGACCCCTGGGTCTGAGGGAGGAGGGGCTGGGGCCCTGGACTCCCGTATCTCATGAGGCCAGGCACACATCCCTCAGTAAGGTAGGGGTCCTGGGATTCCACACTGCTGGGCTCCTGAGCAGGGAAGGAGCTGGGGGCCTGGGTGCCTGAGTCGCCAAAGTCTCCCCCCAACAGGCCTGACGGGGTTGGGAGGTGACTCAGTGAGGGAAGCAGTGTTAGAGCTGGGTGGGGTTCTCAGCACGGGTGTCACCCCAAAAATGTAGGAGGTACTAGAAAACTGGGGTGTCATCTGCAGAGAAGGTGGTGTCATCATCCTATGGTGTGGGGTGATGGCAGGTGGATCGCCCTGCTAGCCTGGGATCCCAGGTATCCCCTCCCTGCGTCCAACACATTAGGACCCAAGCCTTGGTCTCCCAGCACCACCCAGATGGTTGGGTCTCCTTGTCCCCAGAACTCCCGGCAGCGCTCACTGTCTTGCCGGTGCACGTCCATCATTGGCCCTGGAGCTTGGATATCTGGGGAACATCTCCTTCCCACTTGTGTCCTGACATCCCTGTCTCCCCATCTCTGAATCTTTGTCTCTCACCCTGCATCTTCACCTTTCCAGCTGTGAATCTCTCTTTCTTTCCTCATCTCTGCAAATCTCTTTCCAAATCTGTCTCTCCATCTCTGGGTCCCTCTCCTTCCAGGCTCTGTGTCTCTATGCCCTTATCCCAGGGTCTCTGTCTCCTAAGTCAAAATCTCTTCTGAATCTCGCTTCCCATCTCTCTTCATCTCCAGACCTGCCCCGTGGAGGCAGCCACAGGGCCCCATCCCCCCTGCTGTCCAGACTAAGGGTGCAGGTGACTCAAGGTCAGTCATTTCCGAGGACCCTAGGGCTCCCAGGATGACACTCTGAGTTGTCCTCAAGTTTCCTCTCTCACTCCTGACACAGCCTGGGGGCCCCAATTAGATCTAGCAATTCATGCAGGTGAGGAAATAGAGAATGGGGAAGCTGTGAGGTGGCCTGCTTGGGGGCGAGGAGGGCCATGAGCAGGAGGAGGAGCTCCTGGGGTGCTGAGGAGTGATGGTGGCCCAGTCACCAGGCATCGGCCTACATCCTCCTCAAACAGGGTTGCCACATAAAATACAGGATGTCCTGTAAAATCTGAAATTCAGACAAGCAACAAACAGTTTTTTTTTAGTATAAGTATGTTTCATGCAGTATTTGGGACATATTTATACTAAAAAAAAGTATTTGTTATTTATCTAAAATTCAAATTAAATTGGGCTTCCTATAGTTTTATTTGCTAAATCTGGAACCCTACCATCAAAGACAGAGGAATCCAGGACTCCAGCCCCCTCTTTTCCCAGAATCTAGGAGTCCAGGCCCCAGCCTTCCATTCTCAGGATCTGAGAGTCCAGGTCTCAATCCTCCTCCTAGCCCTTAGAAGGAATGGGGCACCCAACCCCCTCCTCCTTTGGAAATACAGGAGTCCAGGCTCCCAGCCCCTTTCTCCCCAGAACCCAGGCATCCAGACCAGGTCTGAGTTCAGTTGCCCAACATGGGTCAGTCATCACTTGGGTTTCACAAGGTGGGTTGTGCCATCTGTGGCCCTGGTGGAACCGGTCGGGCTGAGCAGACAAGTGGGGTGGCCCCCCTTCCCATCCTCAACCTGCTGTTTCCTTGAGGTCCAGCCCAGCGGGGCTGGGAGCGGAACAGGAGGGACTTGGGGAGCTCTGGGTGTGCCCCTGTGTTTCTGTGTGTTATGTCTCTGTGTGTGGTTGTGACCACTTGTCATGACAATCCTCAACTGTCATGATGTGTCTCTGTGCTTTTTCTGTGGTCTGTGGTGTGATATGAGAGGGCCTCTTCTATTTGTGTGTCTGTATTGCCCTCCTGTGAGTCCACACACTGTGCACTGCCGTTTGGGTGTGTTCGCAGTTACTGTGATTCTGTAATTCTGGTGGATTAAGGCAGCAATTATTTATTGAATGGTAGCCTTATGTGATGGACTCTGGAGCCAGAAAGCCTGGGAAAGCCTGGGTTCAAAATCTTTTTTTTTTTTTTTTTTGAGACCGAGTTTCGCTCTTGTTTCCCAGGCTGGAGGGCAATGGTGAGATCTCAGCTTACTGCAACCTCCGCCTCCCAGGTTCAAGCAATTCATCTGCCTCAGCCTCCCGAGTAGCTGGAATTACAGGTATGCACCACCATGTCCGGCTAATTTTTTGTATTTTTAGTAGAGACGGAGTTTCTCCATGTTGGCAGGCTGGTCTCAAACTTTCAACCTCAGTTGATCCACCTGCCTCTGCCTTCAAAAGTGCAGGGATTACAGGCGTGAGCCACCACGCCCAGCCTCAAATTCTTTTTTTATTGAGACAAAGTCTCACTCTGTTGTCCAGGCTGGAGTGCAGTGAGTGGGAGGACTCCCTACAGCCTTGACCTCCCCAACTCAAGCCTCCTGAGTAGCTGGGACCACAGGTGTGCACCACCATGCCAGCTAATTTCTAAAATTTTTTTGTAGCGACGGAATCTTGCTATGCTGCCCAGGCTGGTCTCAAACTCCTGGGCCCAAGCAATCCTTCTGCTTCTGCCTCTGAAAGTGTTGGGATTAAAGGCATGAGCCACTGTGCCCAGCCTGGGTTCAAATTCTGATTGCTGGCTTGGCATGGTGACTCACACCTGTAATCCCAGCACTTTGGGAGGCTGAGGCAGGCAGGTCAGTTGAGGTCAGGAGTTCAAGACCAGCCTGGTCAACATGGTGAAACCCCGTCTCTGCTAAAAATGCACACAAAAAATTAGCCGGGTGTGGTAGCATGTGCCTGTAGTCCCAGCTATTCGGGAGGTTGAGGCAGGAGAACTCCTTGAACCCAGGAGGCGGAGGTTGTATTGAGCTGAGATCGCACCATTGCACTCCAGCCTGGGTGACAGGACGAGTCTCCATCTAAAAAAAAAAAAAACCCCACCAATTCTGACTGCCTGTCAGTGGCTGTGAAACCTTGGGCGAGTCACTAAACTTCTTTGGATCTCAATTTTCCCATCTATAAGATGGGTTGTTGCAAATAAGGTTGTTGAGAGCGTTAAATAAAAAGTGTGGCTGGGCGCGGTGGCTCACGCCTGTAATCCCAGCACCTTGGGAGGCTGAGGTGGGCGGGCGGATCACCTGAGGTCAGGAGTTCATGACCAGCCTGGCCAAGATGGCGAAACCCCGTCTCTACTAAAAATACAAAAACTAGCCGGCCGTGGTGGTGTGTGCCTGTAGTCCCAGCCACTTGGGAGGCTGGGGCAGGAGAATCGCTTGAACCCAGGAGGCAGAGATTGCAGTGAGCCGAGATCGCGCCACTGCACTCCAGCTTGGGCAACAGAGTGAGACACTGTCTCAAAAAAAAAAAAAAAAAAAAAGTGCTTGGAATTGTGCCTGTCACATAGGAAATATTTTTTGTTGCTGCTGCTGCTGACGATAATGTGTTTTTTCTTGTTGCCGGGGATACAGTAGGGAATTAACCCAGGTCTTTGCTCAGTTCCTTCTGGTAGGAGCTGGATGAGTGGCCTGTCAGTGACTGGTCATGTAATTTCATCCCTGGGGTGTCTGTTTTGCATGTGGAATAGGATATTTCTTGTGTGCTGTGATCACGGGTGATTCTGTGATTGTGTGCCTGTATTTGTGTTTGTGCTTATAGGTGATTGTATTACTGTGTGTGTGTGATTCTTTGTGTGGGTGTAAATGCAAGATCAAATCTAATACAAACTGTGAAGGCACATGTTTGGTGTGATCTTGCATTTCTGACTGCGGTGCTGCGAGTGTGTCTGTAATTGGAATCTTGAGAACCCTTCTCTCAGCTGTGAGGCCACTCCCTTACATAATGTCCCGTACGTGACCCCTGGGAGAGAGATCTTCCAAAATGAGCCTTGGTTTCTCCCTAATGGGGATAGTGGGCCCAGTGGCTCGAGGAGAAAGGTGAGGTTGAAAGGGAAGGTGGGAGGAGACTGGTGAGGCCAGGGGGAGGCTAAGAGACGTGATGGTGACACAGAAAAACGTAACTGGATGGGGACAGAGGAAGAGCTACGCAGAGATGGGGATCTCCATCCATTCATTCCATGAGCATTTCCTGAGCCCCTGCAATGTGCCAGGACCTCTGGTCGGTTCAGGGTCTGGGAGAAAGCAGAGAGACCCAGAGAGATGAATGCCCACCAGGAAAGCTGTTGCTGCTCCAGGGTGGCCCACTGCCTCCACAATGGGCCTCAGTGACAGTTCTGAGTGACGGAGATGCAGCGATGGGGAGGGACAGAAAAGGCCAGATCTGTCCAGATCAAAGAACAGAGGCCATGGGGGAAGGTCCCTTCCAGGCTGAGGGCACTGTCATGAATCATTTTCTTATCACCTCCTAATAGGCTCATGATGCATCTGCACCTCCTAATCACTATTTTCGACCCCAACCAGGGTCACACCCACAGCCAGAAGGGTTGGACAAGCTTGGTATTATGGATTCGCAGGGGAAAATACCTGGGAGACCCCATCCTTGGCCCTGCCTTCCCCAGGACCCAGGAGTCCGAGTCCCCAGCTCTCCATTCCCCCAGTCCCAGGAGTCCCAGCTCTCGGCCCCTCCCCTTTTGTTTGTTGCCTGCATTTTCTTTTTTCTCTCTGGGCCTGTAACTCTTTGTTTATCTCCATCTCTGTTTTGTGTCTCTCTTGTATCTTTACATCTGTATTTTGATTCTCCCTCACTGGGCCTCAATTTTCTCACTTGTAAACTGGGGATAATAATAATAATAATAATAATCCAATCTCTCAGAGCTGTGACGAGGAAGACATGAGATAATTATGTAAAATGCTCAGCACAGAACCAGGCCACAGTAAACTCAGTACAAGAGAGCTCTATTATTATTACTGTTTTATTTTTGCTATTTCCCCTTTGGTATCTCTGTTTTTCTCTTGGTCTCACGTGAGTCTCCAGTCTCCTCCAGTTCTGGGTTCCTTTTGCAGACAGCACCTGCCTCTGACTTCCCTTTTCGGGATGAGGAAAGGGCATATCCACGCCAGAGCTTCCCCTGAGCCTCTTCCTTCTCCCTCTCTATTCCAAGCTCCACCTCATTACCTCCACGTGCCTAGGGGTAAGGCCTGGCTCCCTTCCCATAAATAGCCTTATAAAATCCTGAACCCCAAACCTGTCATCCCTGGGCGGGCGAGTGACTCAAGATCCCGTAGTTCCCGCTCCTAGACATCAAACCTTTAGGTTTGCAGCCCCCTCCTCCCTCTGGCCCAGGAGTCCGGGCCCCTAGTCCCTCCTTCCTCGGGTCCCAGGCTTCTCCTCCTTCAGAACCAAGGAGTCTGAACTCTCAAATCTCCAACCTTCCTGAAGACCCAAGGATCGGGTCAGCAAACAGCCTAGGTATTGGGGGCCAGAAACTCCATTCACGGCCACTCGGCGACCGTCTACGCCAGGGCTCCCATCCCGACTCAGTCCCTCCGGAGGCGGGTCCGACACGCCAGGCGCCCCTTTGGAGTCTGGCTGCGATAAGCTATCCCTGACGTCAGTCACTATCTTCCAGCCAATGGACACTCGGCCTTCTACCTCCCTGGGCCACTCAGGACCCTTTGCCTAGTAGGCGGGGCCCATAGCCCAACGCGGTCAGCGATAGGCTTTCGGAGACGCCAGTCTCTGCCAGGCCCCATCAGTCGGCCAATAGACCCGGAACCTGAGAGATCGGAATCCGGGTCCACTCCGCAGAGGCCAGAGCGGGCTCGCGAGGGAACCGGTTCTGCGGGTGTGGCCGGGTAAGCCCTTTCCAGCACTCCTGGTATTGGGATTCTGGACATAGCTCGGGTGGGAAACCGTGAGGCTTGGTGAGGCTCGAGGCGGAGGGGGGAGCTCAGTCCCGGCGAACCCATCTTGCTTTCTTGGAGAAACTGAGACCGGGATGCTGGATCTCAGTTATTCATCCGTTCCTCCCACCCTAAGCCTGATTCTCGTCTGCTCCTGCCTTCCTGCTCCTCATCCGTTCAGCCTTTCCTGCCCTCCTTAATTCCCTCACTCACGGATTCCCTCGTCTAGCCACTCACACACTCTCCCACCTATTACTTAGACAAACATTTCCTGAGTCTTCTGGTGTGCCAAGCCTTGTGCCGGGCGATGCTGGTGACCAAGATGAGTCAGGCGTGGGCCGTGCCCTCAAAGAGCCCGGGCCAGATGGGAGGACGGACATCGATGGGCATGGGTGTGCAGAGATGGTGGGGAGCCCAGGAGAGACTTTTTTGAGTTTGGCGTGGTCGGGAAAGGGTTTCCAGGGGAGGGGCCATTGGGGCTGGATCTTGGAGGAGCAGGAGGTGCCAGGCAAAGTGGAGGTGCCAGTTTGCAAAGTGGTTGTGGGGAGGGTGTTTCAGCGTGACCCAAGACAGGGAGGCATGCAGGAGTAGTACTGTGTGCAGGTGCCCAAGCGGAAGGCCAGTCAAGTCTGTGTGGCCAGCAGGGGAACTGTAAGGCTGGAGGAGGCTGAAGAGATGGGCAGAGGCCACGCTGAGGAGCTTGGAGTTTGTCCTGAGGGTGAGGGGGTAGTGGAGAGCCATGGAAGGACATGGTAGTGGAGAGTAGCGAAGGACAAGGTCGTAGTTGGACCAGAACTGGAGGAATGAGACTGGAAGCCAGTAGCCCAGGAGGTGGCTGTGGCAGGGATTCAGGCAGGAGAGAGTGGAGCCTGGATCAGGGAAGAGGCCAAGGGGATAAGATAAGATAGAGATTCAGGAGGCAAGACTGGGTGCCATGGCTCATGTCTGTAATCCCAGCACTTTGGGAGGTTGAGGTGGGAGGATCACTTGAGGCCAGGAGTTCAAGACCAGCCTGGGCAGCACAGTGACAGCCTCATCGCTACAAAAAATTAGCTGGGTGTGGCTGGGCACGGTGGCTCATGCCTGTAGTCCCAGCACTTTGGGAGGCCAAGGTGGGTGGATCACGAGGTCAGGAGTTCAAGACCAGCCTGGCCAAGATGGTAAAACCCCCTCTTTACTAAAAATACAAAAAATTAGCCAGGCGTGGTGGTGGGCAGCTGTAATCCCAGCCACTTGGGAGGCTGAGGCAGAAAATTACTTGAACCTGGGAGTCGGAGGTTGCAGCAGTGAGCCGAGATTGTGCCACTGCACTCCAGTCTGAGCAACAGAGTGAGACTCTGTCTCAAACAAACAAACAAACAGACAAAAAAACTGGGTGTGGTGGTGCGTGCCTATGGTCCCAGTTACTGAGGAGGCTTAGGCAGGAGGATCACTTGAGCCCAGGAAGTCGAGGCTGCAGTGAGCCAAGGTCATGCCACTGCACTCCAACCTGCACAACAGTGAGACCCTGTCTCAAAAAAAAAAGGAAAAAAAGAAAAAATAGGCCGGGCACGGTGGCTCACGCCTGTAATCCCAGCACTTTGGGAGGCCGAGGCGGGCGGATCACGAGGTCAGGAGATCGAGACCATCCTGGCTAACACAGTGAAACCCCATCTCTACTAAAAATACAAAAAAATTAGCTGGGCATGGTGGTGGGCGCCTGTAGTCCCAGCTACTCGGGAGGCTGAGGCAGGAGAATGGCATGAACCCGGGAGGCAGAGCTTGCAGTGAGCCGAGATTGCGCCACTGCACTCCAGCATGGGTGACAGAGCGAGACTCCGTCTCAAAAAAAAAAAAAAAGAAGAAAAATAAATAAATAAATAAGGAGATTCAGGAAGCAGAGAGAACAGAAAGTGGGGATTGATGGGCGATGGGACAAGGGGGTGTCCAGGATGAGACCCAGAGCTCTGGCCTGGAGGACAGTGGAGCCATCCCTGAGGTGGGGACAGGAAAGAGGAGCAGGTTGATGGGTAGTGACTGTTTTGACAGAGGTGAACAAGGGGTTCTATGAGTTGGACAAGGGGAGCAGTGACTCAGGCCAGTGGATCTGGACCTTCAGGAAGAGTTCTGGGCTACAGCTCCCTGCCCCAGCACAGGCCCTGACTCAGAAGTCACTTGTTGGTGAATGAGGACCTCTGAGCTGAGGCTCCCTTGCTTCTCACCCACCCACCAGGAAACCGCTTTCTTGTTTCTGCAGCTTCAGTCTCTCCCACCCCTCCAGCATTCAAACATGTCCATCATCTCTAAACACACGCGCCTTGTATCAGGCTCCCTTGTGGTGCCCACTGGCTCAATCCCTTACCTTCCACCACCCTCTTCAACCCACTATGTCTGGCTGCCCAACTGCCATGACCCTGCAGTGGCTCTGGACAAGGTCACTGAGGTCACCTGCTTATTGCTGAGACCTGAGGATAACATTTTAATCCTCATCTGACCTGGTCCACTCCCTGAAACTCCCTTCGCCCTATATCCTCCTTCCCGGGCAGCTTCCTCTCTCTCCGGCTGCTCCTTAGAACCCTCCAGCCTTGCCTTCCACTGCCCACCCTTGCCCACCCCTTTACTGAGGACGTGATCCTCAGGGCTCTCTCTGTCCTGGCCCTCTTGTTGCTTGTCCTACCTGCCCAGGCTTCCTGGAAAGGTTCCAGTCCCTTGGCTCCACCTAGATTGCATTGCGTTTTTTTTTTTTTTTTTTTTGAGACAGAGTCTCATTCTGTCGCCCAGGCTGCAGTGCAGTGGCATAGTCTCGGCCCACTGCAACCTCTGCCTCCCAGGTTCAAGCGATTCTCTTGCCTCGGCCTCCCAATTTGTTGGGATTATAGGCATGTGCCACCACACCCGGCTAATTTTTGTATTTTTAGTAGAGACAGCGTTTTGCCATGTTGGCTGGGCTGGTCTTGAACTCCTGACCTCAGGTGATCCACCCACCACGGCCTCCCAAAGTGCTGGGATTACAGGCATGAGCCAGTGCACCCAGCCCCAGGCTGCACTTCTGACCCTTGTTGCCTCCTGGATTGTCTTCCTGAGACCTTCCAGCTCATCATGTCCAGAATGGCCCTCAGCAGGTCTCACCTGTCACACACACACCTGAGCCTCCTCCTATTGAAGAGACAGCTTCACTGTCCACCTGCTCCCATGGCTAGCCTGGATGTCATCTCTGTCCCCTTGCTCTCCTGTAACCTCATCAGTAAGTGCTGTTCTTCCCAGCTTTTATGGCTCTGGGATGCTCCACCTCCACTCCCTACCCTCACAGCTCCTGCCCCAGCTCAGGCCTCCTTCTTGGCCTGCAGGACTCCAGTTTTGCCCTTCTCTGTCCATCCCCCAATGTCCCAGCAGAATCTTTCAGTGCCCTGAGCTGACCCTGGCCCTTTCCTGCTCAAAGCGCTCCGGTGGCTCCCCACTGCCCTCCAGTTTAGTCCAAATTATGAAGAGTCCAGGCTCTTCAGGCCCTGCTCCTGCTGACCACACCAGGCCCTTCACGCCCCTCCCCACTTTGCACCTGACCTTCTGGTCAGGTGGAAGCTTTTTCTAGCCAGGTGGCAGCTTTGATCACTGCCAGCTGGCTGTCACAACCTGGAATGTTTTTTCTTCCCAGCAGACTTTTGTTCATCCTTTAGTGTCAAGCTCAGATCACCACCTCTGTGAAGCCCTCCCTGACTACCACAGGTGGAACCCCGGGGACTGTGACAGCCTTTGTCTGTTCTTCCCCCATCTCTGAATCCAGGATCAAAAGCCCTTTGAAGGCACGTCCTGGGTATAAATCATCTCAACTCCAAACTCAGGGCTTACAAGGGGCCAGAGAGTTGGTCCAAGAGCTGATTGTCACAGCTGGACAGAGCTCGCATTTCCAGTTTTTGTTTTTTTTGGAAAAAGGGTCTCACTCTTGCCCAAGTTGGAGTGCAGTGGTGCGATCATAGCTCACTGCAACCTCGAACTCCTGGGCTTAAGTGATCCTCCTGCCTCACCCTCCTGAGGAGCTAGGACTGCAGGGGTGTGCCACCATGCCCGGCTCATTTTTAAATGTTTTTGTAGAGACTGGTCTATGTTGCCCAGGCTGGTCTCAAACTCCTGGACTCAAGCCATCCTCCTGTCTTGCCTCTCAAAGTGCTGGGATTATAGGCGTGAACCTCTGTGGCTGGCTGCATTTACAGTATTTTGAGCGCCAGTTTGTTTCCGGTTTCCTGCTAACTTTGCTCCAGTTCTGTAGGGTGTTTGGGTCATTGGAGCCTTTGAGACCCAAGACATTAAACTTTTATTTCCCCCGATGTATGCAGAGCCTGGTCTCCCTGGGACCACCAGAGTGAGTCCAGCTAACCGAAGGTCTTCAAGGGGAGGAGCTGAGGACCCAGCATCTCCTGGCAGTGTACCTGGATGAAGTCCGAGGGGAGGTGGGTCTGGGTTACCAGGGAGTCCACTCCCTTCTGGTACTAAGAATCCAGGCCCCCACACTCCTCATTCCAGGTTTCTTGGTTCCCAGCCGCTTGAGTCCGATGCTGCCCCCTGGTGGGCAAATACCCCACCGTATTTGAGAGAGGCCAAACTAATTAAATACTTTTATTTACAACAAACAGACAAACCGACCTGCAAGGGAGGGCCAGTCCCCGTCCCTGCGGCGGTCACAGCAGCAGCAGAAGGTAGCGGTGGTGTGCAGGTCCAGCCGTCTCGGTGACCGGTGTGTGTGCGCGTCCCCTCCCCGTGGCGGGGTCTCAGCTTTCGGGCCCCGCCCCGCCCCTTGCCACCCCGACTTAAGTAAGGCACAGCCCGCGCCCCCTCCCGCCCGGCCCGGAGCGCATTCATGACGGAGGCCGGCGCATATGGGAACAGCAGGCTTTTAGTGTCGTCCCCGCAGCCCCTTCTCCCCGCGCAGCCCAGATCCGGCAGGCGGCTCAGACCAGAGGTGGCGCGGGCGCGGCGGGCGGAGTGAGGACGAGGCGGATGCGCTCCACGCACAGCTCCGCGGCCTGGCGCGTCTCGCGGCACAGCGCCGCCAGGGTCAGGAAGCCGTGTGGCAGGTCTTCCACCACGCGC
>NW_016814114.1:1272962-1283168 GCF_001698545.2 Rhinopithecus bieti
GGGGGGCTGCCGGTCTTTGCAGTGGGGCTATGTGTCCTAGTGAAGGATGTGTGTGTGTGTGTGACTGGGAAGGTGAGGTGCAGTTTACCTCTAGGAACCTATTTTTTCTTCTAGATCAAGGAAATGAAAATAGTCCTTGGTTCATAGTTGGCAGGACTCAGTGGTTTAAGATGTGGGATTAGGTACTGCTACCCACTGGGAATCACAGTATATCAGGTTTTTATTTTTTGGAGACAAAGTCTCGCTCTGTCACCCAGGCTGGAGGGCAGTGGCTAGAACATGGCTCACTGCATCCTCCACCTCCCAGGTTCAAGTGATTCTCGTGCCTCAGCTTCCCGAGTAGCTGGGACCACAGACATGTACCACCATGCCCGGCTAATTTTTGTGTTTTTTTTTTTTAGCAGAGACGGGGTTTTGCCACGTTGGCCAGGCCTCCCAAAGTGCTGGGATTACACTTACCACCGGGCGTAAATGGATCAAAGTGATTTGAATAGTGAGCAGGCCCAGTGGCTTGAAGGGAGGCTCTGTTCACAGGGAGCTAACAAGTCTCTAGGGTGTATCAGATTCCTAGGGGTCTGGCACCTGTAGCCAACATGGATCTGCTTCCCCAAATTTCCTTTGTGTTCTTCCGTTTTATCCCTTCACATGACTAGGCAAGCAAGTGCCCAAATGATGCTAAAGATACACTTCCAGCCCACCCGGTGTGCCCAGCTTAGCCTCAGATCTGTTCATTTTATCAGACCCACACTGCCTACCACGAGGGCCAAGACCCTACAGCTTCAGTTTTTTACTTCTTTTTCTTTTTTTTTTTTTGAGATGGAGTCTTGCTCTGTTGCCCAGGCTGGAGTGCAGTGATGCGATCTCAGCTCACTGCAACCTCTGCCTCCCGGGTTCAAGCAATTCTCCTGCCACAGTCCTCTGAGTAGCTGGGATTACAGGCGTGCCACTATGCCCAGCTTTTTTTTTTTTTTTTTTTGAGACAGAGTCTCACTCTGTCACCCAGGCTCGAGTGTAGTGGTGTAATCTTGGCTCACTGCAACCTCGCCTTCTGGGTTCAAGCGATTCTCCTGCCTCAGCCTCCTGAGTAGCTGGGATTACAGGCGCCTGCCACCACACCTGGCTAATTTTTGTATTTTTAGTAGAGACAGGGTTTCACCATGTTGGTCAGGCTGGTCTTGAACTTCTGACCTTGTGATCCGCCCGCTTCGGCCTCCCAAAGTGCTGGGATTACAGGCATGAGCCACCGCGCCTGGCCAATTTTTGTATTTTTAATAGAGATGGGGTTTCACTATGTTGGCCAAGCTGGTCTCGAATTCCTGACCTCAAGTGATCCGCCGGCCTCGGCTTCCCAAAGTGCTGGGATTATAGGTGTGAGCCACCACACCCGGCTAATTTTTTTGCATTTTTACTAGAGATGGGGTTTTGTCATGTTGATCAGGCTGGTCTTGAACTCCTGACCTCAAGTGATCTGCCCACCTCGGCCTCCCAAAGTGCTGGGATTGCAGGCCTGAACCACCATGCCCCGCATCTTCCCTGGGACTTCTGCTGTGCTAGGCTGTCCCTTCTGCCCACCCTGGCTGGGCAGGTGATGGGAGTGAATCACTCACCTGCTATGGGCTCTGACATCTTTTGGGACTTGCGCCCACTTAACTCCAGGAAGGAGTTGAGCCATGAGGAGGCACCCAGACGGAAGTCTCGAAGGAGCAGGGCTGTGTCCCGCCGCACCAGCCCCATCATGCCTAGGGCTTTCTGGTCTGAGTTGGAGTGGTCCTCTGTCTTTGCACCTGCAGAGTATATGTGGGGAGCTGAGTTGTTTTCCTCTCTTTCTGGGTCCAGTCTTAACACGCAGAACTTCAGGCATCTGTGGCCCCAGGGACGTGAGAATATCCAATTGCTTCAAAAGGGATAAAGAGTCTGGGCGCAGTAGCTCACGCCTATAGTCCCAGTACTTTGGGAGGCCAAGGCGAGAGGATGGCTTGAGCCCAGGAGTTCAAGACCAGCCTGGGCAACATAGCGAAAAACACAAAAATTAGCTGGGCGTGGGTGTGGGCGTGGTGGTGCACGCCTGTAGTCCCAGCTACTTGGGAAGCTGAGGCAGGATGATTGCTTCAGCCTGGGAGGTCGAGGCTGCAGCGAGGTGTGTTTGAGCCACTGCACTCAGCCTGAGTGACATGAGACCTTGTCTCTCCCTCTCCCTCTCTCTCTCACATACACACACACACACACAAAAGGGACAAGGAGTCTTAGATTCCTCCGCCTGGCTTCTCCTTCCTCAGTCACAGGAGTCCTGGTCCCCAGCCCATCCCTGCAGGACCCAGATATCCATGCAGTCCTGTTTCCCTGCTGAGAGTGTAGGCCTCACCAGCATAGGCACTGACACACTTGGAGAGCACGCTGAGGGGTAGCAGGGGGTCCATGAGGCTCAGCAGGCGGGAGGGAGAGGCGGCAGGCTGCAGCATTGTGGCCGGGTAGGCTGCCATGATGCCATCTGGCACCCGCACCCCGTAGGCTGCTGCCCGGAGAGCCACGGTGAAGCAGAGGTTCCCGCCTGCACTGTCCCCCGCAAGGCAGATTCGTTCCCCTGTTGAGCCTGGTTTGGGAGAGGGGTGGTTGGTTACAGCCTGGCAGGGGCAGGAGACTGGGGAGGGAGGGCAGGGAGGAACTCAAGCTGGGAGAACTGGGCTCTCCAAGGTGGGGTGTGGGGCACTCCAAGGCCTAGCAGACTGCAGTTTTAGAGACTGGCAGACTGAGGCACAGATTTGGGCTCATGTGGTAGACAGAGGATCAGGATGACTCAGGACCTGGAGAGGCGCAGGGAAGTGCCGGGAAAGTCTGTCGGGGCTGGAGGTTGGGAGCAGCGAGGGCAGGTGGTGGGGAAGGGGAGCTGAGCTCAGGCCTGTTGCAGGAGGGGGGCCTCAGAGGGTGGGAATGGAAGGTCAGGGTTCAGGCTCAGCACAGAGGGACTGGGCTGCAGGCTCTGTGCTCTGGGGCATGGCCACAACCTGCTCTGTGCCTCAGTGTCCTCCCAAGATGTTGATCTTCAAAGAGGGAGGTCAGAGAAGCTGGACTGTGGGCCAGGAGGCTGGCAGGACAGGAAAGCAGGGCCTGGAGCTACCAGAGGGGGATGGCAGAGGCCCAAGGAGACAGGACGGTGGGTGGGAAGTGGAGGTGGAGATGGAGAGTCTGGGTGCCACAGTCGGGGACAGAGGATAAAGTGGCTGAGGCGGAAGACTGGGCAGGACCTGGGTGAGCAGGAGCTGGGAGGGGTGGGGGAGGAAGGTAGAAGGTGTGAGGCTGAGGCTGGAGGAGCTTGAAGCAGGCTGGGCAGGATGGGAGCAGGTGCAGGTGGCTGTGGGAGTCTGAGGCTCACCAAGGAGGGCGCAGTGCTTGATGGCCCAGCAGTAGGCGAAGAAGCACTCCTCCAACGCACGGGGGAAGGGGGCCTCGGGGGCCAGGGAATAGTCGATGGAGATGATGGGGGCGCCCAGCTCCTGGGCCCAGCTCTTGAGGTAGGGCTCATGGGATTTGGAGGTCTGGGCCACGAAGCCACCACCGTGGAAGTGCACTATCAGGGACTGCGAGCGGGGTGCCTGCTGGGGGCGCGGCCACAGCTCCAGGCTCCGTTGGCCGTTGGATTTTACCAGGCTGCTGAGCTCCTCACTGTCCTGGGGGTGAGGAGGGAGGCGGTGTGTGAGGTTGGGGAGAGCTGGCCAGGGCTGCACCCCTCCATGGGCATGCCAAGGCAGGGGCTGCCCGTGCTTCTCGGCTGTGTCCCTATCCCTGGCTGAGGCTGGAACCCTACCTGTCCTTCACGCAGGTCGTAGGAGATGAGCCTGACTAGGACGGGCCCGGGGCCTGTGTGGGCCAGTGGGGGTGAGATGGTGACCGTGAGTGTGGGGTCAGCAGTCAGCGGCATCTCAAAGGCTTCGGGTGGCAGGCTGAGCAGGCGGCTTACTCTCACGGTGGCCGATGCCATGTTGGCCAGAGACTGGAGGGAGGAGACAGAAAGGGTACTGGGGAGGGTCTGCCAGCAGGGGTGCCCTTCACCCCTCCCTCTGATCCCCAGTCTTTCCCCTTGTGTGCCATCCCTGGGCCTGGAGCCCCACAGAGACCTACTGTGGCCTTAGATGGGTCTCTGGGCCTCACTGTCCCCATCTATAACAGGCCCTCACCGATAGCACTTCCATCTCGGTGATGTTCCAGAAGGCTTTCCAGAAGTGCACGTCCAGGTTCTGTGTGATCCGCTCAAACTCAGCCCCACGCAGCTCGGGGTCAATGGCAAAGCGGCCGCTGGTGAAGAGGGAGCTGGCGGCCACACCTGGGGTTCGGAAGGGGTGTCAGGGAGCCCCAGTGGGTCAGGCTACTTGGGCAGGAGTGGGGAGGAGGGCCAGGAGGGTAGGCTGCGAGTAGAACCCGGCTGGGACTCACTGAGGCCTGTCTCGTTGCGTTTGTAGTGCTCTCCGAAGGACACCAGCCCAATGGAGATGGTCTGCAGGAATGGCCGGATGGCAGGTGTGAACTGTGGAGAGACGCGGCTGTGTCACCTACCGCTCAGGAGAGGGATGGGGACAGGGCAGGAGCGAGGCACAGGGATGTGTGGGGAAGACACGTTCATTGAGTAAATGTTTCATGAGCTCCTACTGTGTGCTGGGCATAGCCCTCACCTGGTTCAAGGACCTGATGTTCTCAAACGGAAAACAAATGATCAGCAGATAAGCAAAGCCATGCACAGTATCACAACAAGGAATGACGAATGATTTGAAAAAAAAAAAAAAGGCAGTAGGTGGAGAGGACACGAGCGATGACTAGGGGTCAGGCTACTTAGCGGGTCTCGGAGGAGAGATCTGACTGAAGTGAGGGGAGGGTGTTCCCTGCACAGGGCACAGAGAGCGTGAAGGCTTAAAGGTGAGCTCATAGGAGACTGAGGCAGGAGAATTGCTTGAACCAGGGAGGCAGAGGTTGCAGTGAGTGGAGATCACTGCACTCCAGCCTGGGCAACAGAACGAGACTCCGTCTCAAAAAAAAAAAAAAAGGTGAGCTCATGCTTGGTGCTTGACCTGGGTAGCGACAGCCAGGGAGCCAGTGTGGCTGGAGCAGAGTGAGCAGTGGGGAGAGGGGCAGGCGGTGACACTGGAGAGGCAAAGGGGGCTCATGCAGGGCCTGGGCAGAGGAATTCGGATTTCATTCTCAGTGCAGGCTGGTGCCACTGGTAGGCTGTGAGGTGGGGAGTAGGATGGTGCAGAGACTTCCTGAAAGTCAGAGAGAGGATGGATGGGGAGAGGGGGCAGCTGGAAGGCAGGAACAGGGAGATGGCCAGAGACAGCCCCCCAGGCACAGGGACCTGAGGCAGAAAGACAGCCAGAGAGGGTGACTGAGGCCTAGACATGGGGCCAGCCGGCCACCACAGGGGAAGGGGGAGACAGTGTCTGACAGAGCAGACAGGCAGTTAAGGAAAGATGGTGGGGGCCGGGTGCGGTGGCTCATGCCTGTAAACCCAGCACTTTGGGAGGCCTAGGTGGGCGGACCAGTTGAGGTCAGGAGTTTGAGACCAGCCTGGCCAACGTGATGAAACCCCATCCCTACTAAACAAAATACAAAAAAAAAAAAAAAAAAAAAAAAAGACAAGACAATGGGGACACAGGATCAGAGGAAATGAATGGAGCCGCAGGAGGCCAAGGCAAGGGACTGGTGCATTCTTGTGTTCACTCTACATTGGCTAAGGTCCTACTGCATGCTAGACACCGGGCTGGTCCAGTGACCAAGACAGAGGAGGCCTCTGCTCTCCCAGAGGCTAACATTTTAGAGGGGAGACTGCCCTGTACCAAAGCAGAGCTGGGCCCTGCCCCTGGCCAGGTGCCCAGTAGGCCAGAGGGCACCTGAATGCCTGGCTATTATGGCTGGGATGCTGGTTCAGGCAGCCCTGGGATCTCTTTCTCATGACTCTAGGGTCACGGCTGGGACACAGGGAGGAGCTGGCTGGCCCCGCTGGGCTGATCAATACTCGTGGGTTCAGCCCTGGCGAGGGGAGGTTTCCAGGAACACCTGGGCTGGGTTGCTGAGAACAGGCTAGCCCTCAGGGAAGCCTGGAGACATGGGGTGGGAGGGGGAGGCTGAGGTGAAGGGAGGCCCAGAGAGGGCCAGAAAGACTACAGGGTCACATGGCTGCAGATCCCTCCCTGAGGGGTCTCAACCTCAAGTGACTTCAGAGGCCAGACAGGTAACAGAGTGGATGTATCTCCTGTGTGTAGGATGACAGAGAGTAGTGGATATCCTGGTGAAAAAAGCTCTGCAAGTTGGATTTCTTACTACCCAGCAGATATGACCTAGGGCCCATGAGTTTGAGACCCCTGGTGCAGCTCTGTCTGAGCTCCAGCCAACTTCCCTTTTCTGTACCTGCTGTTTGCTGAGTCCGATAATGCTGACCACTGTGGTTACTTTACCATATTATAGGCCAGGCCAGGGGCCATCAGGTGCCTTCATCGTGGGCCCAGAGGGGCAGGGGGCTCACCTGGAAGCCCAGGCAGCGGCCATAGAAGCATCCCTTATGCAGCGTAACATACTCCCGGAGGAAGTCGGCGGTGAGCCCCTCGTCGCCCTCAAAGAAGAGCACCCCTGGCTGATTGGTAACCAGCAGGCGCTGGGCGTAGTAGACCAGAGCGCGGAGCTGGGTGAGGGCAGCCAGGTAAGCCTCCAGCTCGGCCAGGTTGTGGTTGGTGCGGAAGAAGATGCTGCGGCGGTTGGAGGCCACATAGCGGGATTTGTGCAGGAGGTGTGCCACGCAGCAGCGGGCTGTGTGCACCAGGCTGCGGTACCCATTGGCGGGTGTCTCTGGGTCCAGGTCAAAGAGGTGCGCCACACCCAGCAGGCGGCCAAGGGCCGGCTCCAGCCCCAGTGCCTGCTCCCGCACACCGGCAAAAACGCCTGACAGCCTCTGGGCCGTTTCCCCAGGACCCTGGCTCGAGAAGAAGGCTATGTTGTCCTCCGCCAGAGTCACCAGCGACTGTGTCATTGTGCGCAGGTCCATGTTGTAGATGAGCTTTGAGGCTGTGGGTAGGTGGGGAGGCCTGTTAGGCTGGGCTGGACCAAGCCTTGCTCAGCTGGAGCCCAGGAGTCTGGGCCATAGCTTATCGGCTCCTCCTTCAGACCCCAGCACTGTCTTCTTTCAGTTCTAGGAGCCCAGGACCCCAGGTTCCTCCTCCTTTCGACACGAGGTCACCCTCTTGTCTCTAGGAATCAGAAGTTTGGGGCCCCAGTTCCCAGTGCCTTTGACCCTCCTCAGGAGCCAGGAGTTTGGGCCCTCAGCTCCTCCTCCCTCAGGCCCAGGAGTCCGAGCCCCAGACCCTTCCTCTTCAGGACCCAGGAGCCCCTGCTGTCACCTCTTTGGGACTCAGAAACTTGCTGCCCTGGCCTCCTATCCCTCGGACCCAGGAATCCAGACATTCCCTGAGCCCACACAACTCTGCTTCCCTAACTCATTCATCTCTCCTATGATCCAGGAGGCTGCCAGTCCTTCTTTCTTCAAACTTCCAGGGACCCAAGAGTCCAGGCACCTGTCTCCATGAACTCTCCTGGGGCCCAAGACTCCTTCTCCTAGATTCCAAGAAGTCTAGACCTCCAGTTGGTCCCCACTCTCAGGACTCTGGAGTCCAGGTCCGCCATCCCATCTTTCCTTCTTAGGCCCCAAGTGCTACCCACAGGCCCTTCCCCTCCAACAACATTTGGGAGAGTTCAGCCTGAGTCCTCCCATTCCCATCTCTCCGGACCCTGGTCCCCAAGCACAGCTCTCCCTGAACTTAGGAGTTCACAATTCTAGACTTCACTGATGAGTCATTCCTCATTCTTCAAGTCTGGCTGTGGAAGCCCCTCCAAATCCCAGTTCCCTCCCTGTTTCTCTGAGAGATCCCAAAAACTCAGTCTTGCTTCTCCCCCAGTGCGGTCCCCTGGCCTTCAGGCTTGTCCACTGGTCCTGGGTTGCATGGCCGGCCCTGCTCCCCTGCCTGGAACAGCGATACTCATTGCTGTTATCGACCTTGAGCATACCCGTGCAGGTCCCGGGCTGAGAGCTTTCTGTGTGTTTGCTGCTTTAGCGCGCTAACCCGCTGGGACCCATGTCACCTAGGTTCAAATCTCTATTGTTGCCAGCATCCCCATTTTATAGGAGAGGAAACTGAGGCTCAGGTTTTTTTTTTCTTTCTGAGATGGAGTCTTGCTCTGTTGCCCAGGCTGGAGAGCAGTGGCGCGATCTCAGCTCCCTGCAAGCTCTGCCTCCCGGGTTCACGCCATTCTCCTGTCTCAACCTCCTGAGTAGCTGGGACTACAGGTGCCCACCACCATGCCCGGCTAATTTTTTGTATTTTTAGTAGAGACAGGGTTTCACCGTGTTAGCCAGGATGGTCTCGATCTCCTGACCTCAGATCTGCCTGCCTCGGCCTCCCAAAGTGCTAGGATTACAGGCCTGAGCCACCGCGCCCTGCTGAGGCTCAGGTTTTAAGTGAGGAGGTTAAGGCTGCACTTCAAGTGGCAGAGCTTTTGTAAACCCAGCTCTCTGAGTCCACAGCCACACTTACGTGGGGCTCCCCGCTAGGACTCTGGAAACCACATCTCAAAATTTGCCCTGGACTACGTCTGATTCGCCATACTTCCCGGTCCCCAGTGATCTTCCCTCTGAGATCCTTTCCCAGGCATTCAGGCCGTCCTGTTTCTTGGATGCCTTGTCACTCAGGTCCTGAACAAGCTGCCCTTGGTGGAATGCTACCATCTGCTCCAGGGACTTCCCTCCCAAAGCCCAGCACCTTGCCTGTTCCCCTAGAAGAAGGTATTTCCTTTCCCTTCTAGGTCCTGGGGCCTGGCAGCAGCCATTCCTGTCTCTCAGCTGGCTGCACACTCACCCCTCCTAGGCATCTTCCGAGCTCCCCCGGGCTGAGACTGCTGGTCTGTGGCTTGTGCCAGTAGCAGCCTGGGGCTATAAACCCGGGGGCGGGGCTGGCCTGCCCAGGGTGTAGCCGCACAAGCCACCTCCCACCCAGAAAGATCAGTGAGGACCACGTGCTGTAAACAGAGTAGAGGGCCCAGCTCCCTGCCCTGCCCCCCACCTGCTCCCAGACTCAGCTCAACTGGTAGTCCTGCTACAGGCTCCTCTGCCTTAGAACCCAGGAGTCCACACCCACAGCCCCTCCTCCCTCAGACCCAGGAGTCCAGGGCCCCAGCCCCTTCATCCTTTAGGACCCAGGAGTCCCAGCCCCAGTCCTGAACAAACTGTCCCCTCTCACCCAGCCAGGGGCTGCCCTCTCTCTCCCTAGAGAGGATTCAGGGAGCCAAAGGCCCAGTGATCTCAGCTCCCGCCTCCTAGTCTGGCCCTGGCACAGCCAGCCCCAGCTGTTGGGGGGAGAGAGGAGGTAGCCAGCCCTGCCTGCCCCTCCTGGAAGGACAAAAGCCGATTAAGGGCAGTGCCAGGCTCAGCTAGGGGCCTGCCTGCTGGTCCTACTGGGTGGTTGAACACACCGGGTACCCTGGATCTGCCACTTACCCCTCTCAGCCCACCCTGCTGTGATTGGCATCCCCACCTCACACATAGGGAAACAGAGGCTCAGAGAGATGCTTCACCCATGTCATTCACCTGTGTCATTCCACACACTCCTTGTCTGGCCTCAGCTTGTCACCTCAAAGAGGTACTCCCCAGTTGCTCCTCCCCATCTAAGATATGCATGCCACCATTATTTTCTGCCATGATACTTAGTTCTGTTCCATCCTGCCATTTGACACTTTATAATTCGTCTACATGTTTGTTCATCTCCCCCAGGACAGGACTAGGTTTTATGGAGCCATGAAACTTATAAGGTACAGGGGCGTGGCCCTTTGGGAAGAAGAAATACAGAATTACAAATACAAGATTAAGGCCTTGGGCCGGGCGTGGTAGCTCATGCCTGTAATCCCAGCATTTTGGGAGGCTGAGGCGGGCGGATCATGAGGTCAGGAGATCGAGACCATCCTGGCTAACACAGTGAAACCCCGTCTCTACTAAAAATACAAAAAATTAGCCAGGCGTGGTGGCGGGCGCCTGTAGTCCCAGCTACTCAGGAGGTTGAGGCAGGAGAATGGCGTTAATCCGGGAGGCGGAGCTTGCAGTGAGCCAAGATCGTGCCACTGCACTCCAGCCTGGGTGACAAAGTGAGACTCTGTCTTTTTTTTTTTTTTTTTTTTTTTTTG
>NW_016814114.1:1284604-1303687 GCF_001698545.2 Rhinopithecus bieti
GCTCCATCTCAAAAAAAAAAAAAAAAAAAAGAAAGAAAGAAAGAAGGAAAGAAGAAGGAAAGAAAGAAGGAAGGAAGGAAAGAAAGAAAGAAAGAAAATGGGATGATGGCCCAAGCCCTTGCTGGCAACCCTGGATAAGTCTGTTTCCCTCATCTGGAAACTGCACTTGGCCGTTCTGCTGGCTCAGGATGGGAGACAGGGTTTATAAGTGGGGCCATGGCCCGTGTGTTCTGCATGCGGTTTGCTTTGTGGGCTCACTCGGCCTTCCTGAGATGGTGTATTGGGTGATTTTTCTCTGCGGCACTTGTCACCGTCTGGCATACTATACAATTTACTATAGGAATACCTTGCTTTACTGTGTGTGCCTCGCACGTATTGCATTTTTTACAAATTGAAGGTTTGTGGCAACCCTGTTTCAAACAAGTCTGTTGGCACCATTTTTCTGACAGCAGGAGTTCACTTTGTGTCTCTGTGTCACATTTTGGTAATTTTCACAGTGTTTCACACTTTTTCATTATTATTATATCTGTTATGATGATCTGTGATCAATGATCTCTGGTGTTACTATTGTAATTGGGGGCACCACCAACCATGTCCACGTAAGAGGGCGAACTTTACCGATTAATGTTTTGTGTGTTCTGACTGCTCCACTGACCAGCCATTTCCCCCATCTCTCTTCTCCTCGAGCCCACATATTCCCTGAGATGTACACTATTGAGGCCGGGTGTGGTGGCTCACGCCTATAATCCCAGCACTTTGGGAGGCTGAGGCGGGTGGATCACTTGAGGTCAGGAGTTTGAGACCAGCCTGGCCAACATGGTGAAACCCCATCTCTACTAAAAATAAAAAATTAGCCAGGCATGGCGGTGTGTGCCTGTAATCCCAGCTACTCGGGAGGCTGTGGCAGAAGAATTGCTTGAACCCAGGAGGTGCAGGTTGTAGTGAGCCAAGATCACACCATTGTACTCCAGCCTGGGCAATAGAGCGAGACTCTGTCTCCAATAAATGAAATAAAATAAAAAATAAAATAAAATAGAAATCTGGCCAATTAACAACCCTACAATGACCTCAAAGTGTTCAAGTGAAAGAAAAGTCTCGTGTCTCTCACTTTAAATCAAAAGCTAGAAGTGATTAAGCTTAGTAAGGAAGACATGTCCAATGCTGAAACAGGCTAAAAACTAGGCTTCTTCTGCCAGTTGGCCAAGTTGTGAATGCAAAGGAAAAATTCATGAAAGTAGTTAAAAGTGCTACTCCAGTGAACATGTGAATGATAAGAAAGTGAACCAGCCTTGGCCGGGCGTGGTGGCTCACGCCTGTAATCCTAGCACTTTGGGAGGCCAAGGTGGGCAGATCACGAGGTCAGGAGATTGAGACCATCCTGGCTAACATGGTGAAACCCCGTCTCTACTAAGAATACAAAAATATTAGCCAGGTGTGGTGGTGGGCACCTGTAGTCCCAGCTACTAGGGAGGCTGAGGCAGGAGAATGGCATGAACCTGGGAGGAGGAGCTTGCAGTGAGCCGAGATCATGCCACTGCACTCCAGCCTGGGCGACAGAGCAAGACTCCGTCTGCAAAATAAAAAAAAAAACAGAAAGTGAACCAGCCTTATTGTGGATATGGAGAAAGTTTGAATGGTCTGGATAGAAGGTCAAACCAGCCACATTTCCTTAAGCCAAAGCCTAATCCCGAGCAAAGCCCTATCCTTCTTCAATTCTATGAAGGGTGAGAGAGGTGAGGAAACTGCAGAAAAAAGGTTAGAAGCTAGCAGAGGTGGATTCATGAGGTTTAAGGAAAGAAGACATCTCTGTAACATAAAAGCGCAGGATGACAGCCGGGCACCGTGACTCATGCCTGTAATCCCAGCACTTTGGGAGGCCGAGGCAGGCAGATCACCTGAGGTCAGGAGTTTGAGACCAGCCTGACCAACATGGAGAAACCCCGTGTCTACTTAAAATACAAAAAATTAGCTGGGCATGGTGGTGGTACCTGCCTGTAATCCCAGCTACTTGGGAGGCTGAGGCAGGAGGATAACTTGAACCTGAGAGGCGGAGCTTACAGTGAGCCAAGATGGTGCCACTGCACTCCAGCCTGAGCAACAAGAGCGAAACTTTGTCCCAAAAAAAAAAAAAAAAATTGCAAGGTGATGTGGCAAGCGCTGCTGGAAGAGCTGCAGCAAGTTATCCAGAAGATCTAGCCAAGATCATTGATGAAGACGGCTGCCTTAAGCAACATATTTTCAGTGTAGATGAAACCACCACGTATTGGAAGAAGATGCCATCTAGGACTTTCATAGCTGGAGGGGAGGTCAGTGCCTGGCTCCAAAGCTTGAAGGCCAGGCTGACCCCCTTATTAGGGGCTAATGCAGCTGGTGACTCAGTTGAAGTCAGTGCTCATTTATCATTCCAGAAATCCTAGGGCCCTCAGGATTATGCCAAATGTACTCTGCCTGTGCTCTTAAATGGAACAAAGCCTAGATGACAGCATGTCTGTTTATAGCATGGTTTACGGAATATTTCAAGCCCACTGTTGAGACGGACTGCACAGAAAAAAACAAAATATTTCTCAATGACAATGCACGTGGTCACCAGAGAGCCCTGGTGGAGCCATACGAGTGGATTAATGTTGTTTTCTTGTCTGCTAACACATCATCTGTTCTGCAGCCCACCGGCCAAGGAATAATTTCCACTTTTAAGTCTTATTATTTGTTATTATTATTTTTAAAATTTTCAGTTTTAGAGATGGATTCCTGCTGTGTCACCCGGGTTGGAGTGCAGTGGTGCGATCATAGCTCACTGCAGCCTTGAACTTCTGGGCTCAGGTGATCCTCCCACTGCAGCCTCCTGAGTAGCGGGGACTACAGATGGGCACCACCATGCCCGGTTCATTTTTTTTTTCAGGTTTTTAGAGACAGAGTCTTACGACATTGCGTCGGTAGCTGGTTTTGAACTCTAGGCCTCAAGAGATCCTCCTGCCTTGGCCTCTTGAATAGCTGGGATTATAGGCATGTGCCACCATGCCTAGCTCTAAGTCTTATTAAATAATAAAAAATAGAAATACATTTTAAAATAGAAATGCATTTTGTAGGCTGGGTGTGGTAGCTCACACTTGTACTTGTAGCACTTTGGGAGGCCAAGGTAGGAAGATAGCTTGAGACCAGTTTGAGATTAACCTGGGTAACATAGTGAGACCCTCCCCATCTACAAAAAAAAAAAAAATTAAAAAAAGAAATACATTTGATAGCCAGGAATAATGGCAACAAAGGATTTAGACTATGACATAGACTTGGTTGAAAAAGCACCAGCAGGATTTGACAGGACTGACCCCATTTTTTTTTTTTTTGAGACAAGTTTCGCTCTTGTTACCCAGACTGGGGTGCAATGGTGCGATCTCGGCTCACTGTAACCTCTGCCTTCCAGGTTCGAGTGATTCTCCTGCCTCAGCCTCCCAAGTAACTGGGACCACAGGTGCCTGCCACCATGCCCAGCTAATTTTAGAATTTTTAGTAGAGAGGGGGTTTTACCATGTTGGCCAGGCTGGTCTCAAACTCCTGACCTTGGGTGATTTGCCCACCTCGGCCTCCCAAAGTGCTGGGATAATAGGCGTGAGCCACTGTGCCTGGCCTGACCCCAATTTTGAAAGTTCTACTGTGGCCAAAATGGTATCAAACAGCATCACATGCTACAGAGAACTGTTTTGTGAAAGAGTTAATTGAAGCAGAAAACTTCATTGTTACCTTATTTTAAGAAACTGCCACAGCCACTTTCCACAACCACCACCCTCGTGAGTCCGCAGCCACTACCACTGGGGCAAGACCCTCCACCAGCAAAAAGATGAGGATTTGCTGAAGGCTCAGATGATCATTAGCATAGTATGGGGCCAGCTGTGGTAGCTCATGCTTGTAATCCCAGCACTTTGGGAGGTCAAGGCAGGAGGCTCACTTGAGGCTAAGAGTTCGAGACCAGCCTGGGCAACATAGTGAGATTCTGTCTCTACAGAAAAAAAAAAAAAAAGTACATGGTATTTTTAGATATATGTTAATGGACTATAGGATAGTGTGAACATAACTTTTCTATGCACTGGGCAACCAACAAATTTGTGTGACTCGCTTTATCAAGTGGTCAGGAACCAAACCCCAAATAGCTGAGACATGCCTGAATTTATATTGTTTGCTCTCTGTCTTCCCCACTAGATTGTAAGTTCCCTGAGGGCAGAGACTTTTGCCTGTTTTATTCAGCCCTTAGGCAGTGCCTGGTGCACTGTCACCCCTTGGTAAAGTGGTAGTAGCATCCATGCTGGTAGGGATCTTTTAAGGTAAGGAGTGGGGGCTGGGCGCGGTGGCTCACGCCTGTAATCCCAGCACTTTGGGAGGCCGAGGCAGGTGGATCACCTGAGGTCGGGAGTTCGAGACCATCCTAGCCAACATGGAGAAACCCCATCTCTACTAAAAATACAACATTAGCCGGGTGTGGTGGCGCATGCCTGTAGTCCTAGCTACCCGGGAGGCTGAGGCAGAAGAATTGCTTGAACCCGGGAGACGGAGGTTGCGGTGAGCCCCATTGCACTCCAGCCTGAGCAACAAGAGTGAAACTCCATCTCAAAAATAAAATAAAATAAAATAAAAAGATGAGGAGAGGTGACATTTCCGACAAAACAAGTGACTGCACAAAGGAGTGGGGAAGGGGCTGGACCCAGGCACTAGGGACTCCAGGGCTCTGCCCTTTGTCCTGTTCCAGGCCGCTCCCTGAGGGCTAGGCTGGGTGGAGCTGGCAGGAAGGGATGTTAAGGCTGCCAGAAACTTGCCAAGAATCCCTGGCAGAGGGCACTGGGGCAGGGGCAGGCCCACTGGGGCCGTGGGTGCAGACTAGGGCAGAGGTAGGGCAGAGGGGATTTGGCTTTGGGGGGTGTCCCACTGACTGGGCACTGGACCTTTCTTTGCCCTAAAGAGTTTCTGGACAGCTGAATCCGATTCCTGGAAACTGAGCAGGAATAAGGAGGGTGGTGGGGAAGGAAGTGGGGTGGGGGTGGATGGGGGATGGAGGAAGGGTCAGGTCTGGGGCCTGGGAGGAAGCAAAGGCTTCTGAAGCCAGGAAGCCTGGAATCAGATGCAGGCGGGGACAATGAGTGGCTGGATAAAAGAGCAAACATTGCACCAACAGTCTCTACGTGCCTAGTGCCTGGTCTCTTTCTGTGTGTGTGTGTGTGTGTGTGTGTGTGTGTGTGTGTGTATGTGAATTTAAAAACAGGGATCAAATCTAGCTGTGTTGCCTAGACTGGTCTCAAACTCCTACGCTCAAGCAATCCTCCTACCTCGGTCTCCCAAAGTGCTGGGATTTCTTTTCTTGTGTGTGTTTTTTTTTTTCATTCTCAAAGGAGTGATGAGATTTCTTTATGTGTTGTATGTGAAGTGACTCATGTCACCTGCCCCACAACCCATGAGGGAGGGACCATTATCATCCCTTTTGGCAGATGACAAAATTGAGGTACAGAAAGGTGACATGATCACTTGGGATCACACAGCCAGCAGGGGGCAGCTCCAGGGCAGCGCTGCTGATCTCTGCTGTTTCCGTGTGCTGCTCCCTCTGTCTGTGCTTCAAAGTATATGCTTTCTGTCAGGTGTGAGGGTGTCTGGGATTCACGTGTACATATGCACCTCTGCAGGTATGTGTCATGGCTAGCGTGTCCTGGCCTGTGTCCGTTGGCACTGGTACATTTGAAGGTATGAATGTTTGTAGGCAAGTGTCATGGCCTATGTGTGTTTCTTAGCCTGTGAATGTATCTGTGTCTCTGTTTCTCTTGGCCTGTGAGCTTGTGTGGGCGTATTTGTTTATGTATAAACAGATATACATGCTTGTGCATGTCTTGGTCTCTGCATGTGTGTTGAGAACAAACCTCTCCCCATTTGCTTAAGCTGGAACCCAGGATGTCATCCTGGCCACTTCCCCACACTTCAACTCCCATGTAATCCATTCCCTAGTCCTTCCTGCCCACTCTGCCTACCAAAGGCCTATGGAACCTGATCCTTCTCCCCACCTCCACTGCCTCCTCCCTGGTGCAGGCTGTAGCATCACTATCTGGGTGACTGTGACAGCTCTTTATATAGTTCTGATTTTGTTCTCTTTGATTTGTTGTCTGCATAGCAGCCACAAGATCCTTCTAAAACATGAATCTGTTCACACACTTCCAACCCTTCAACACCCTCTCCCTTGCTTTCAGGATAAAGCCCCCAATCCTGGACATGGCTTGCCAAGCCAGGTACCATCCTCCCCTCTCTCTCTCTTTTTGAGACAAAGTCTCATTGTTGCCCAGGCTGGAGTACAGTGGTGCCATCACAGCTCACTGCAGCCTCAACCTCCTGGGCTCAATTGATCCTCCCACCTCAGCCTCCCAAGTAGCTGGGACTACAGGTACACCCGACAATGTCTGGCTAATGTTTGTATTTTTGGTAGAGATGGGATCTTGCTATGTTGCCCATGCTGGCCTCAAACTGCTGGATTCAAGCAGTTTGGTGCTGGATCCCACCTTGGCCTCCCAAAGTGCCAGGATTACAGGTGTGAGCCACTGTACCCAGCTACCATCCTCCTCTCTTAACCTGCCTGCACTATTTCCTCTTCCTCTTCCTCCTGGCCCTGGCTGAGCTCCCTCTGCACTGTAACTCAATGCTTCCTCAAGCCTCAGGTCTTTCTCCATCCTGTCCACTCTGTTCCCCTGCCTGCCCCCTGCACACGTAACGCCTGTCCATCCTTGGGTCCAATATTGCCTCCTTGGGAAGCCTCCCAATTCTATCTTTCCAGGGTATTTTTCTCTGTTGTATTTATCACAGTTTACAATCATAGTCTTATTTGAGTAATATCTGTGTCCCCAGCTCAACTGTGAAGCTGTTCTTGCTACCGAGAGCCCAGGCCTGGCACAGCTCAGTGTTCAATGAATGTCTGCTGAACGAATCTGTGTGACTGGAACCTCTTGGGCCCAGAATCAAATTTGGGCCCACAGCAGTTGTGGGCCCACAAACTCCCTGCCTGGAGGAGGCTGGGGCAGCCATCTCTTTGCCCTCACTGGCCAAGTAAGGAAGCCTAGGCGGCCTTGGTCCCTCAGAGCCCCAGTGTCGTCATCTGGGAAATGGGATGATCATAAGGACACTAGCCTCATCCAGTTACTGGCAAGATGAAACTGATGACGAGGATTGCTCCAGCCAGCCCAGATGCCCTTGAGGCAGGAGTGAGGTCTGATTAATTTATCTAAAGCCTGGCAAGAGGGCGGGGCCTCAGGAAATAATGACAGGCAAATCTTGGAGTTTGCAGGAATGAGCCTTTGTGAATGGCTCATTTTGCAGGGAGCCCTGCCCAACTGGATTCTGACTCCTCATGACAACCCCAAGGGAAGCATGATTATTATGATCGCTGTTACAGTTCACACATTCCTTCACTTATTAATCCAATAAATATTTGAGTGCCCATTTGCCTGGCATACCAAGCTCTGGAAGTACAGGGTAAACAAGGCAGATACAGCCCTGCTTTTAGGATGTTCACTGTCTAGTGAGAACTAACAGTAACAATAACCTTCAGTTCTCCTGAGGGTTTGCTGTGTGCCTGTGCCAAATGCTCTACACTCACTCTAACCTCACAAAAGGAGGTACTCCTATCATCATCCCCATTTTAGAGCTCAGAAAGCTGAGGCAGGGAAAGAGGGAGTCTCCTGTCCAGCACATCACAGCTCCCAGCCTGAGGAACCAGATCTTCAACGCCCACGTTTCTTAACTACAGTCTGTACTGCCTCTGGGTATGCTATGCTGGTGTGACGCTCAGAGTCTTGCTGTGACAGCGAGTGCCCTTGGGCTTCAGTTTGTCTGCCCTCTGAGCCTGTCTGAGCCTGCGTGTGTCTGGAGCCAACTCCAGGTCTATTCTGGGCTAATGATGTGTTCTATGGCAGGGGAAGCAATGAGTTTGGGGTCCCGGGGGGCTGAGGGGTGGTGTTAGTTTCTTTCCTGCATGGGAACTTCCCACAGGTCCCCATGCTGATTGATAACTGCTTGTAACTGAGGACCTGCCCCTGCCTGAGGCTTGCAGCATTTCTGTTGGTCTGTCAGCCTTTGTTCCGCCTTTTGAGACCTGAAAATAATGTGACACCCTAGAGAAATCAGGCCTTCCCTTTTCCTGAGGCAGGTGTGCAGGTCTGAAGCCAAGCCAGGGCCACTTGTCCTGGAAAGGGTAGGGGTCAGGGCTAGGCCACAGTGGAGCCGGCTGAAGCAGGTGGGCTGACAATGAATGGATGGATGGATGGACTGACTTGCCGAGTGGGAGGCCGGGACTGCGATGAGCTTTACTGGCCCCGCTGCACTCTCCACTATGGGTACCCCTTCCTCCTACCTCTCCTTGACTCACCCCTAGACTTCCTGTTTGAGTAACACCTGCTAACCTCCTTCCCCCTTATCCTCTCAAGAGCGCTGGAGCCCTGAACATCGGCGCTTGAACCATTCCCCAGGTAGAAAAACACTGAGGGCAGCCGTTGCCCTTGGTCACACGGCGAATATGGAATCCGAGCGGGAACCTTGGTCCACGAGGCTCGCATTCCGGACTCTGCTCCCAAGCCGATCCGGGCGTCAGCTAGTCCCTGTGCCAAGGTGGGCCTCTCGGCTCTCACATCACCCCCTTCTCACAGTGGATCATCCCGTTTTCCCCGCAAGCGGCAATGGGCCAGTCCGCGGACCCCCCCCCCAACTCCTCGTGGCAGTGGGCCAGTCCACGCTGTCCCCACTCCCCCGCAGGATGTACGAGGTTCCTTCTGGGCTGCTGCCGGTCTCCGCGCGCTCACCTTTGGCCTTGCCTTTTCGCCACCGCCGGCGACCGCGGCTCCTCGAGCTCTCTTTGGCATTCTTCGAGGCCGGGGCCATAGCGGCCTCGGCGGGTTCCATGCCACCGGCCGACTCCATCAATTCCCCGCGGTCCTTGCGCGGGGGCCAATTCCAGCCGCGAGGCCCTGCCCGGAGGGCCAATCCTCGCTACACACTACCGTCGGGCCCCCCTATTACCCAATCCCGAACTTGCTATTCTCTGGGTCCTGCTCCCTAGCCAATCCTGGTCTCCCTCCGCTGCCGTGCTCCGCCCCCAACCGCCAGAATTTAAGATCTGGCTCCGCCCCCTATCGCGCATTAAAGGGCTCGCGGCCAACAAAAGGAAGCCCTGGGGCGGCGAAAAGCGTCCTTCCTGCAGGACTGGTGCGGAGCCCCGTGGGGAGCACCCCAGCAGGGAAGTCCCGATCTTCCCACGTGCTGGGAAGCCTCCCATGTGCTGGCTCAGTCTCGCCATCCCACTCACCTTCCCAGGGTGGGATCCCCTAGAACGCGGCCTGGCCCACCTTTTGAAGGGGTGAAAGTGGGGCGCCTCTGGGCCTCTGCCTGGGGTGGGGGCGGGCCAGGTCCTCTGCCAACTCAAAGACGAGGCGGGGCGCCAGCGCTGGAGGCGTGGCTGTGCCTGACAGCCGTTGGAGGAGGGAGCCCCGCCTTCCCTCTCCTGTCTCCTAGTTCTCCTATTGCGCTTTTCCTGGGGGATCTTTCTCCTTCTGTCTCCGCCCCCCAGTCCATGCTCCCGAGAATGGGGGTGGTGGGTGGTGGTGGCGGCGAGGCGCCTGCGCACTAGCTTCACGCCGCGGGCCGGCCCAAGAGCGGAGGTAGAGGGAACGACGCATGCCTGAGAAAAGGCGGGAAACAGAGGAGGCTCGAGGCTTGCGCACACGCACACAGCTAACTGCTTCTGGACCGCCTGAGAGGCGGCCTCGCCCGCCGTGGCGGTGTGGAGCGGGCATCCTTTGAGACTGTGTTCTGGAGGCCTGGAGAAACAGCTTTCCATCCTCAGCACTGGGGAGAGCAGGCCTCAATCCCTGTCTTTGCCTGCTGCCCCTCCTCCTTCCCTCTCAAAGCATACCCACCAGCCCCGGCTCTGAGAAACGCGTTATCCTCTTATCAGCTCTGGGAGAGACAGGACGGACTGGCCTCTGGGCGGTGGGGCCGCCATTGCCTGCCCTCTGGACCAGGGCCTCACAGATGCCCTCAACTTCCGGATTAGGGCTGCGTTGCTTTTCCCCCCCACGTCAGGGGACTTCAACAAGTAACCTCCAGTTCCACAGATAAAACTTGCATTCCTCCCTTCTCCATGGCAGGGGTTTTGAGCCTAGAGAAGGAATATCGGAGCTTCCTGGGGCTCCTATGAAGCAGGCAGGGGGCAGCACTGGGCACTGTGAAGAGGCGGAGAAGGCGAGAGAGCACCTGCAGCAAGCCCAGAGCCTTGGGCCCGTTATCTTCTGATGCTGCTCCCCCAACTTTCCTGCCGTCAGCCCCTGACCTTGCCTGAGACCTTGGCGGCTCCTGCACCTCCTCCCAGCTCCTCCTTGCTGAGAACACAACCTGCAAGGCCATTCCGCCTGGCTGGACTGAGTCCCCTATGGAGGCAACCTGGCAGGAAGCAGGTGTCTTCCTGGCAGCAGAGGACAGATCTGGTAAACTGAGGGACTGCTGATGCCCCGATGTTCTGCCTAGCCTGCATGGAAACTCCAGAAGGGTAAGGTTCCATCTGGCATTGTACTGCTGGGACTTATGCCTGTGTCTGCCCCAGAGCTGGTGCTCGGTTAGTTTCTGTGGATGGATGAATGAATACTGGCAAGAGGGCCACTTTCCTGGTCTCCTGGTCCCTAGCCCAGAGTGCCTTCCCACTCTGGGATTTGATTTTCCCCAAATCCTCTGTAGGGAGGGAGCCTGGTCCAGGGGAGAAAGACCCCGGCTTCAAATCCTGACTTTGCCACTTCCTAACTGCATAGCCCTGTGCAAGAACCTTTACTTCTTTGTTGTTCTGCCTCAGTGTCCTCATTTATAAAATGAGGATGTTGGCCAGTTGCTCGGTGGCTCATGCCTGTAATCTCAGCACTTTGGGAGGCCAAGGTGGGAGGCTTGCTTGGGGCCAGGAGTTCGAGACCAGCCTGGGCAACATAGCGAGCCCATGTCTCTAAAAAAATGTATGGTGGTGCACCTGTAGTCCCAGCTACTCGGGAGGCTGAGGTAGGAGGATCGCTTGAGCCCAGGAGTTTGAGGCTGCAGTGAGCCGTGATCATGCCACTGCACTCCAGCCTGGGCGACAGAGTGAGACTTCGTTTTTTCTTTTTTTGAGATGGAGTCTTACTCTGTCGCCCAGGCTGCAGTGCAATGGGGTGATCTCGGCTCATTGCAACCTCTACCTCCCGGGTTCAAGCGATTCTCTGCTCATCCTCCTGAGTAGCTGGGATTACAGGCACCCGCCACCATGCCTGGCTAATTTTTGTATTTTTAGTAGAGACGGTGTTTCACCATCTTGGCTAGGATGATCTTGAACTCTTGGCCTCAAGCAATCCACCTGCCTTGGCCTCCCAAAGTGCTGGGATTACAGGCGTGAGCCACTATGCCCGACTTTTTTTTTTTTTTTTTTTAAATAATGGGGATGTTGATCTTTATCTCAGGATTGTTGAAGGATGACCAGAGCTAACCTGATACACCGTAAGTTTTTAGTATTTCTTACGTAAATGAATGACTGTCCCTGAGAGGCTTCAATTCCTCCAGGTTCAAACTCACCTGTATCCTGGTAGTGTCTGTGATTCTGGGCACTGGTTTTCTTATGTGGCGACATCCCACCATATCCTGACATCACTTTATAACCAGATTTTCTTTTGAAGGGTAGCTTCACTCCCTGGGCCACCATTCCACCCATCGTGGCTAGAGACTCTGTGTCTGAAGATGATCCCACCTCTGATTCTGACTCAGAATCTGTGACCCACTCAGAAAGTGCCTTCCACTCTAGGGCTGATCGCTGTTTGGATAGTTCCTGCAGTTTTGTTAGAAATCCCAGCTCTATCAAAGATCCTTGCTTGGATTTGGCTCCCTGGACTGGAGTTGTTTGCTGGTGTGACTGTTCAGGTGTCTCTTGGGATGTAGATTCAGTCGGAGCAGATGGCTCCCTTTTGGCTCTAGGTTTAGCCTGGGCTGCAGGTGTTGATTCAGCTTCTTGTTGAACTGGAGGTGGCTCTCCTGGCCCAGACCCTGGCTGGGCTACATGTCTTTCTCTCAATACTGGCTCCTGTTGAGTTGTAGATTCTTTTCCTAGCCCAGGTCCCTGCTGGGAGGCTGGTTCCTGTTGAGTGAGGGGCACCCTTTTGACGTGAGGTGATTGCTGTGGTGTAGGCTTCTGTGGGGCAAGAAATTCCTCTTGTGAAGCAGATTTTTGTTGGGCTCTAGGATCCTTCTGGGATTCAGCATCATGTTGTGCAGGGGTCTCCTGCTGGGTGAGGGGTCTTTGCCTTGAATCAGGCTCCTGTTGGGTCTTCGATTCTGGCTGGGCTATGGGTGTCTTTTCTGGCTCTGGCGTGGTTATAGGCCTCTGGTGTGGCTCAGGTTGCCAGTCTGGCCTAGATGCTGACTTAGAACCTGGCTCCATTGTTACTTCCCTCACGGGAGATATTGATCTTCCAGGTTTCATCCTTCTGGGCTCCCACCCAGCCCTCTCTCTTCACAGATATCTCACTGATTCCTCATGATGGCATGTTCCCTTGGGTTTCACTCCATCCTGGCATCACTGGTCTTCCTTTTTAAGGCAGCTGGCAGTGGGCCGATCACAGCTGGCCCCCACTAAGTAGTGAACTCTGTGCCTCTTTCTTTGGTGGGAGGATTAGGAATAGGAGGAGGCTATGTGCCCAGCACTCTCTTACAAGAAGGGAGGGGCTTGCTCTCTTGTGTCATAAATAGGGCCCCAGGGCCCCACCCCACCCACCACTCAGTTAAAGTGTTTCTTCTCATAAGGCAAGCACCCCAGTTTAGGCTTCTGTGTCATCTGGGATGATAGAAGCCAGATGCTGGATAAGTGTTCCTTTTTTCTCTCTCCTGATGTTTGAGGAAAGCGTCATTCAGGGGGCAGTCTCTGTAGTTGTTGTAATAATTATTTCCTTCTTTGTTCCTTCCTACAAATGGTTGCCAGATTATTTATTTATTTATTTATTTGAGACAGAGTCTTGCTCTGTTCCCCAGGCTGGAGTGCAGTGGTGCCATTTTGGCTCACTGAAACCTCCACCTCCTGGGCTGAAGTGACTCTCCTGCCTCAGCCTCCCAAGTAGCTGGGACTACAGGCACGCACCACCACGCCTGGCTAATTTTTGTATTTTTAGTAGAGATGGGGTTTTGCCATGTTGGCCAGGCTGGTCTTGAACTCCTGACCTTAAGTGATCCACCTGCCACCCTCCCGCCCCAGGCCTCCCAAAGTGCTGGGATTACAGGTGTGACCCACCACGCCCAGCCAGGTTGGCAGTTTAATTTCCTTATATTGTCACTCTGATCATTTAATTCCCATGCTAAAAATTAATGTCATGCCTCCCATCTTTATAGCTTGAGGCCCTTCTGAATGACATTTGAGATACTGCATGCCATCTCTCTAGCCCTGAACTATGATCCTGTACTAGATTGGAAACTCAAAGACAGTGACCACTGATGACGATAACTGATAATGATGATGGTAATGGTGATGATATTAGTTATAAATACCAAAGGCTGCCTAAGTGCTAAGAAACTGTGCCAAGTTTTTTTTTTTTTTTTTGGAACCTATATTATCTTTAGTAAGACCAAGTCTGGTTCATTGGTATACTTTTTTTTTTGTCCCACCTAGCTCTTACCTCACAAAGATTTGTTGAATGAGTGAAAGATGAACAAGTAGGCCAATGGAGATAGAGTGAGGGTCTTGGTGGGGAGAAGTATGTGTAGAATCTGCATTCAGTCTGCAGTGAATAGAGTAAAATGGATCATCTGGATGTGAATTGGCAGACCCCATTTGAAAGAAACAATTTTGATCTGTTACATTTAAAAATATTTATTGACTTCTGTTTGCTACTTTCCTGATTGTATTTAGGTTAAATGACACCAGCTGGGAAGCTACACTTTCCTGGAATCTTTCAGATAGTTAAGCCTAAGCCTGGGTAAGGGGAGGGCACAGGATAAGACTGACGAGAGAAGAAGGTACTAGAGAGAGCAACAACCAAAATGATCTTGAGAAACATGCTTTTTGAGAGCACTGGAATGATTTAGGGGTGGGTACAGTGGAAGAGTGAGGTGGGAGAAGAAGAGTGTCTGGTAGGTGTGCTCACTGTCTTCTTGACTGAGAATGTTTAATAGGAAGAGTGGGAGCTCAGAGCTCCTACAAAGGCAGAACAAAACTTCTTAGCTGACATTGTTTGAGAAATTGCTGGCAGGCTCTGGAATGCTTGTTTGGCTTTCTGTGGTGCCTTTGGTGTCCTAGGGTGCAAATAAAGGGGAGAGGCTAGTGTTAAAAACATTTTTAACATTTATTTCTTTTTATTTTTTATTTTGGAGACGGAATCTTGCTCTATCGCCCAGGCTGGATGGAGTGCAGTGGCACGATCTCAGCTCATTGCAACCTCTGCCTCCCGGGTTCAAGTGATTCTCCTACCTCAGCCTCCCGAGTAGCTGGGATTACAGGTGCCTGCCACTATGGCTGGCTAATTTTTGTATTTTTAATAGAGACAGGATTTTACTATGTTGGCCAGGCTGGAGTATAATGGCGTGATCTTGACTCACTGCAACCTCTGCAGTGCAGGGTTAAAATAATTCTCCTTCCTCAGCCTCCTGAGTAGCTGGGAGTACAGATGTGCACCATCACACCTGGCTACTTTTTTTGTATTTTAAGTAGAGATGGGGTTTCACCATGTTGGCCAGGTTGGTCTTAAACGCTTGATCTTAGGTTATCCCCCTGCCTTGGCCTCCCAAAGTGCTGGGATTACAGGCATGAGCCACTGCACCTGCCCTCACTTTAGTTTTAATTCACATTTTCCTTGTAAAAATAAGGTTGAGTGCCATTGCATATGTTTATTAGCTGTTTGGGTTTCATCATCTGTGAAGTGGCCATTCAAGTATTTTTGCCCGTTTGTTGTATTTCCTGCCCTCCTCTCACTGGTCTGTAGAAATTCCTTATATAAGTATTCTGACTACTAATCCTTTGAAGGTTATATATATTACAGATATCATCTCCTAGTAGGCAGCTTGTCATTTTATTCTTTTGATGATTAAAACTTATTAATTGCAGTGAAGTCAGATTTATTTACTCTTTTACTTTATGGTTTATGCATTTTGTAATTTGTTTAAGAAAGGCTTTCATACCTCAAGGTTGTGAATATATTCTCCTGTATTTCCTTGTAAATTTGTTTTTCAAATTTAGATCTGTAATCCACCTGAAATTTATGTTAACGAAGGATGTGAAATAGGGGGTCTCTACCTCGTTTTTTTCATTAATATATTGTGGATATCTTTCCAGCCAACACATAATGATTTATCTTATTATTATTATTATTATATTTATTTTAGAGACAGGATCTCGCTATGTTGCCGAGGCTGGTCTTGAGCTCCTTGGCTTACTGGGTCCTCCTGCCTCAGCCTCCTGAGTAGCTAGGATTATAGGCTTGAGCCACTGCCCCTGGTTTACCTAATTATTTTTGACAGTAATTAGGTTTTCCCAATTTGCCTTTGAAGAAAATTTCCCCCGTTTATTTGTCAATACAAATACCGCTATAAGTAATATTCTTGTACCTATATCTTTGAGCATCCATGCTAGTATTCTATTGTTGAGATTTCCTAAAGTGAGATTACTAGATTAAAGTTATTATACTCATTTACAATTTTGATACAGCCAAATTTATTTTACTTCTGTCAATAGTGTATAAGGATCCTGGTATATCCCATTCTTGATAATATCATAATATCAATCAGTTTAACGTTTGCCAATTTAGTTTTTTTGTTGTTGTTGTTTTTTTGAGACAGAGTCTCACTCTGTCGCCCAGGCTGGAGTGCAGTGGCGTGATCTCAGCTCCCTGCAGCCTCCGCCTCCTGGATTCAAGGAATTCTCATGCCTCATACTCCCGAGCAGCTGGGATTACAGGCATGCACCACTATGCCCAGGTAATTTTTATATTTTTAGTAGAGACAGGGTTTCACCATGTTGGCCAGGCTGGTCTTGAACTCCTGGCCTCAAGCAATCCACCTGCCTTGGCCTTCCAAAGTGCTGGGATTACAGGCGTGAGCCACTGTGCCCGGCTGCCAATATGCTTTTTAATATGACACTTAAAAACTGGTAGACTAAACTGGGTATGGTGGTGTGTACCTCTAATCCCAGATCCTTGGGAGGCTGAGGTGGGAGGATCACTTGAGCCCAGGAGTTTGAGACCAACCTGAGCAACAGAGCAAGACCCCCACTCAAAAAACAGAACAAAACAACAAACACAAAACTGCTAGACTAGGGAGGAGTCAAATTCTGTTTGATGCTGACACTGATGTAATCTTCAGAGGTTAATGACCAGGTCTCCAACAGCCCCATCTACCCCTACTTTGGTAAAAGTGAGGTTTTAAAATCTAAGAATTTGGTTAAACCTTTCCAGTATCAGGAGAATTGTATCCTGCTTTTCCTGCTCTTCCTATTTCCTGACAAGTTGACATTGAGTAGAAAGGGCTGAGTTGTGTGCTTATCCTGGTCTTAATTTCACCTCTTTTTTCTATTCTCAACCGTGCTTCATCCCTAGTGATTCCACGGAGTGACTGTGGTATAAGGAAAATCATCCTCTGCAAACTTACTTGTTTTCTTCACATTGCCCTTGAAGTGATCACAGGGACACTGCTTCTTTGGCAGCCCAGAAACTGTCATGACTTTTCTTCTCGGGGCTCTCAGGAACCAATCTGAAACAACAGCACTGCTGCTTAGACGGGAGAGTTAACACATATGATAGGAGGGAGTAGGACGAAGCTTTTTTTTTTTTTTCTTTTTTTTTGAGGCGGAGTCTCGCTCTGTCGCCCGGGCTGGAGTGCAGTGGCCGGATCTCAGCTCACTGCAAGCTCCGCCTCCCGGGTTTACGCCATTCTCCTGCCTCAGCCTCCCGAGTAGCTGGGACTACAGGCGCCCGCCACCTCGCCCGGCTAGTTTTGTATTTTAGTAGAGACGGGGTTTCACCGTGTTAGCCAGGATGGTCTCGATCTCCTGACCTCGTGATCCGCCCGTCTCGGCGCTTTAATCGCCATCTTCTGTGCCTTGAATTTCTACTGCAATGGAGTGGGAAAAGGGGTCAACACAGAACAGTGTCCATCCAGCTATTTGAATGCCAGTATTTCTGAGTTGTTTTTCCTGACCTGTTTGGGCAAGGGTTTGGTGGCAGGTTTGCAAGGTGCATCAGAATATCATTACTCCAAAGAATGAGGAGTAAGGCTTGGGTGTCTGCTTTCCAGTGGCTGCTTTCTCTTGGGGAAGCCATTTTGCTGCTCTGCTTTCAGTCTTACCTATGAGTAAAATAAGGCTGAGAATAGGATTCAGGAAGCTTTTGGAAGGCCAGGAAAAAATAAAAAGCCTTTTGGGCGGTAGCCTTGGGTTCTTTAGGAAAAGGATAAGGGGCAGGGGGCAGCCTGACATTGGCTGGCTTTCCCCCTAGACCTTGGAGAAGTCCAGTTTTTGCCTGAGAGTCAGGAAGAAAGCGGGCACGGGTGCTACATGTGGCAGGTTGTGGAGAGGGGAATGGGTGAGGTCAGCTGAGATAACATCTGCATTGGTCTCAGAGGGGCCCAAGGGAAAGAGCTGGGGTCATTGTGATGCCATCGCTGTTGTTGATGCTGAGTTACTGACCTTTGCACTCACATTCTCGGCCGCCTTCCTGGAGCCACCTCCTAGAAGCCTGGCCTTGGTCCCTATGGCCTCTGGCGACCCCTGTCGGAAGGAAACAGGTCACATCTAGACACTGGAAAGGGAACAGAAATGATCTTCCCAGCATTGTGCTACCTAGGTCAGCACAGTTCCATTCTTCCATTTTTACTTCAAGAATCTAGGTTACTTCAAGAGACGAATATTTTATTTTTATTTATATTTTTGAGATGGGGTCTTGGTATGTTGCCTAGGCTGGTCTTGAACTCTTGGGCTCCAGTGATCCTCCTGCCTTGGCCTCCCAAAGTGCTAGGATTATAGGCATGAGCCACTGTGCCCAGCTGAAGGGTATTTTAATCAATAAGGAATTGAGGTTTAAAATCTGGCCTATACGTAAGCCTATTAAAAAATTTAATGATTAAACAACATCTGGCCTAGGGAAAAGCGTAGCTGAAGGTAGGTGGAGAAAGAATGGCTTCTAGATGGAAGAGAGGATAAAAGGTAGGGCTTTGTCAAAACCTCCCGACGTCTCCCCATACCTCACACTAAAATCCTCATGACTTAAAAGAGTGAGAGCAAGGAGGAGATTATTCCATAAACCAAGATTTTCCCTTGACCTCCAAGTTGCTGGGTTTGTTTGTTTGTTTGTTTTTTGAGACAGAGTCTCACTCTGTCATCCAGACTGGAGTATAGTGGTGCAGTCACAGCTGCAGCCTCGACCTCCTGGGTTTGGTTGGTCCTCCCATCTCAACCTCCTCGGTAACTGAGGCTTCAGGCATGCACCACCACTCCTGGCTAGTTTTTTGTATTTTTTGTAAAGATAGGGTTTCGCTACGTTGCGCAGGTTGGTCTGGAGCTCCTGGGTGTAAGCGATCTGCCTGTCTTGGCCTCCCAAAGTGCCATTATTATAGGCATGAGCCACCACACCCACCCGAAGTAGCTGTATTTGAATCCAGAGTCCCAGTTCAACTATTAAACGATGGTATTTACCTTTGTTCCTCTGGAACAAATACATTCTTCTTTTGGCCTCTATCCGAGCCTGTTTTATCTTCTGATTCTATCTTATCTCCATTTTTTGATACTTAAAATATTCCTATGACAGACCGGGCTCGGTGGCTCACGCCTGGAATCCCAGCACTTTGGGAGGCCGAGGCAGGTGGAACATGAGGTCAGGAGATCAAGACCATCCTGGCTAACACGGTGAAACCCCATCTCTACTAAAAATACAAAAAATTAGCCAGGTGTGGTGGCAGGCACGTGTAGTCCCAGCTGCTCAGGAGGCTGAGGCAGGAGAATCTCTTGAACCCAGGAGGCGGAAGTTGCAGTGAGCTGAGATTGCACCACTGTACTCCAGCCTGGGCGACAGAGCAAGAGTCCATCTCAAAAAAAAAAAA
>NW_016814114.1:1305361-1314121 GCF_001698545.2 Rhinopithecus bieti
ATTTTATTTTATTTTATTTTATTTATTTTTTTGAGAAGGAGTCTTGCTCTGTCGCCCAGGCTGGAGTGCAGTGGTGCGATCTCAGCTCACTGCAAGCTTACCCTCCCGGGTCATGCCATTCTCCTGCCTCAGCCTCCCAAGTAGCTGGGACTACAGGCGCCTGCCACCACGCCTGGCTAATTTTTTTGTACTTTTTAGTAGAGACGGGGTTTCACCGTGTTAGCCAGGATGGTCTCGATCTCCTGACCTCGTGATCTGCCTGCCTCGGCCTCCCAAAGTGCTGGGATTATAGGCATGAGCCACCATGCCCGGCCTACTTTTTAATTTTTAAAAATTAAAAAAAATTTTTTTTTTCTTTGAGACAGGGTCTCACTCTGTCACCAGACTGGAGTGCAGTGGCGCAATCTTGGCTCACTACAACCTCCTACTCCCTAGTTCAAGGGATTCTCCTGCTTCAGCCTCCCCAGTAGCTGGGATTACAGGCGGCATGTGCCACCACACCCAGCTCGTTTTCGTATTTTTAGTAGAGACGGAGTTTCACCATGTTTTCCAGGAGGGTCTTGATCTCCTGACTTCGTGATCTGCCCACCTCGGCCTCCCAAAGTGCTGGGATTACAGGTGTTAGCCACTGTATCCGGCCAAGGGCCGTACTAATTTCATTAAATCACTATCTCCTTTTTTTTTTTTTAAGATGAGGAAACAGTCCCAGAGAGAGCAAATGAAATGCCCAAGTTCATAAAGGTAATGGGGACATATCTAAGGGCTGAAACCCAGGTCCAGGATTTTATTTTATTTTTAGTGACCAGGGTCTTGCTATGTTGCCCGGGCTAGAGTGCCATAGCTGTTCACAGACATGATCACAGCACAGTGTGGCCTCAAACTCCTGGGCTCAAGTGATCCTCCTTCCTCAGCCTCCCAAGCACTACCACACCCAGCTACAGGTACAAGATTCTTAGTCTGTTGTTTTATTCTGCACTGCTATATGACCCTAGTTTCACAGAGGAAACTGAAAATGAAGCTGCATGGTGCTATAGTATTATGTCTCCCAAACTTCAGACATTTTTAGACCATCTTTATGATTTTTTTCTATAGCTTAAACCACCCTTAGTATTATTTACTTCATGCTTTTTCCTTTTTCTTTCTTTCTCTCTCTTTCTTCCTTCCTCCCTCCCTTCCCCTCCCCTCCCCTCCTTCCCTCCCTCCCTTCCTTCCTTCCATTCCTTCCTTCCTTTCTTCTTTTTTTGACAGAGTCTCACTCTGTCGCCCAAGCTGGAATACAGTGTTGCGATCTCGGCTCCCTACAACCTCTGCCTCCCGGGTTCAAGCAATTCTCCTTCCTTAGCCTCCTAAGTAGCTGGGATTATAGGCACCCACCACCCATGCCTGACTAATTTTTGTATTTTTAGTAGAGGCGGGTTTTACCATGTTGGTCAGTCTGGTCTTGAACTCTTAACGTCAAGTGATTACAGGCATGAGCCACTATGCCTGGCCACTTTATACTTTTTCTTTTTTCTTTTTTTTTTGAGGTGGAGTCTCACTCTGTCGCCCAGGCTGGAGTGCAGTGGCCGGATCTCAGCTCACTGCAAGCTCCACCTCCTGGGTTCATGCCATTCTCCTGCCTCAGCCTCCTGAGTAGCTGGGACTACAGGCGCCCGCCACCTCGCCCGGCTAGTTTTTTGTATTTTTTAGTAGAGACGGGGTTTCACCGTGTTAGCCAGGATGGTCTCGATCTCCTGACCTTGTGATCCGCCCGTCTAGACCTCCCAAAGTGTTGGGATTACAGGCTTGAGCCACCGTGCCCGGCCTTATACTTTTTCTCTAAATAAATTTATTTTGCAAAACATCTTCATCCTATGCAATATTATCTGTGAAATTACAGGTTTGATGTATGCTTAGTTTTTTTCCTAACATGCATTAAACTAAACACAGAAGTATTAAAGTAAAAAGAAGCTTATTTACATTCCACGTAAAATCAGTTTTGGGAACCACTGATACAGTGGCATAAGCGTGCACTTTATATCCAGATAGGCCTGGGGTCAGCTATTGGCTCTATCACTTAACTATGTCAACTTGGGCAAGTCACTTGGCTTCTATGATCCTCGATTCCCTGATTTGTAAAAGGAGGATGGTAAAATCCTCCTCTCAGAGTTGTTGGGAATAAGTGAGCGCTGTGGGAGCCCAGTGCCCAGGCGGGTGTTGAGTACATGATAGTTATCATTGTGGTTATTGCTGTGGAATTCTGGTTATTTTCCAAAGAGAGTGTCTATGCTGGAATATTGGGCTTGTGGCTTTCTGCTGATGCCGATGTGTAAATAAGTTACTTCCACTTGTTAGGATTTATGATGCATCTGTCACTATTTTTATTTCCCAGATCCACTACGCACTTGCTTTGTGATTTTGGACAAAGTTATGTAACTTTTCTATGCCTCATTTTCCTAATTTGTAAGATGTGGTTAATAATAGTACAGTAATCCTTCCTTATCCACAGGACTTCCAAGATACCTAAAGTCTCAGATAGTACCAAAACCTATATATATATTTTTTTCTACACATATATACTTATAAAGTTTAATGTATGAATTAGGCATAGTAAGAGATTAACAATAACTAATAGGATACAACAATTTAAAAAATATACTATGATAGGCTGGGGTGGGGGCTCACGCCTGTAATCCCAGAACTTTGGGAGGCCAAGGCAGGCAGATCACGAGGTCGGGAGATCGAGACCATCCTGGCTAACACGGCGAAACCAAGTCTCTACTAAAAATAATAAAATAGTAGCCGGGTGTGGTGGCGCATGCCTTTAGTCCCAGCTACTCGGGAGGCTGAGGCGGGAGAATGGCATGAACCCAGCAGGCAGAGCTTGTAGTGAGCCGAGATCGCACCACTGCACTACAGCCTGGGTGACAGAGTGAGACTGTCTCAAAAAAAAAAAAAAAAAAAAAAAAAAAAAATATATATATAATATATATATATTATAATATATAGTAGTAATAAAATGATATGAATGTGGTCTCTCTTTCTCTGTTTCTGAAGATAACATAACAATATCATAACAATATTTTGGGGCCACAGTTGGCGGGTAACTGAAACTGCGATTAAGTGGAGACTACTGTACATGAATGTGCGTGTGTGTTATTTCCCAGCTCTGACCACTAGAGGGCCTAGAAGCACCAGCACCTACTAGCAATGGGCCTATCAGTCAGTGCCCATGGTCTGTAAATATCATTCTCCCATGAAAGGAACCAGGGCTTCCAGGAAAAATAGCTGATCCAGGGCTGGGACAGAAAAGCACAAGAGGAGCCCGAAGCTTCTTGTGGTGTCAGAAACTAAGGAACTGCTCAAAAAATGATGGAGACATGTCTAAAGGTCATAGAAGCCAGCTGGAAGGAGTTCCCAGTGGCCAATTTTGGGACAATATGAGCAACATAATAAATAATGATAGTAATGGATTCCAACCCATAAATACTCATGAGTCCATGCTGATATAAATAAATAACTGACCAAATAAATAAATCAGGAAGAAAAGGCTGGGCATGGTGACTCACGCCTGTAATCCCAGCACTTTGGGAGGCGGAAGTGGGGGAATCACTTGAGGCCAGGAATTAGAGACCAGCCTGGCTAACATGACAAAACCCCGTCTCTACTGAAAATACAAAAATTAGCCGGGTGTGGTGGTGTGTGCTTGTAGTCTCAGCTACTCAGGAGGCTGAGGTGGGAGGATTGCTTGAGCCCAGAAGGTGGAGGTTGCAGTGAGCCAAGATCACACCACTGCATTCCAGGTAAACAGGCTGTTTACGTATTTCCAAAGTGTCTCTCCATAAGATACTTATTAATTACAATGAGACGAATAGTAACTTTACAGTAGAGAAACCCGGCAGACACCACCTGAACCAAGTGCTTAAAGTGAACCCCATCAGTAATGAGAGATACCGACATCCTGGGGCTCTTGCTGGGATGTCCAGAGAAGGATACATCACTTCTGAAGTATTCTTGCCTAAAATACATAGCCGGAAATATCAGACAAACCCATATTCGGGGGCATTCTACAAAACAGCTGGCTAGAACTCTTCAAAAGTGTCAAGGTCCTGAAAGAGAGGAAAAGACTGAGAAACTATCCCAGGTTGGAGGAGACCTAGGAGATCTGACATTTTATTCAGTGGGATCTTGGATTGGAGTCTGGAGAAGAAAAAGGACATGAGTGGGATAGCAAGATTTGAACGTTTGTAGATTAGTTAATATTATGGTATCAATGCTAATCTCCTGGTTTTGATAATTGTATTATGGTTACATAAGATATTGTTTGAAAACAATTGGATGAAGGCTATACTGGAACTCTATTTTTATAATATTTTCAAAGTCTGAAAATGAAAAGTAAGAAAAAGTAAGAAATGCATTAGATTTGTGAGGACAAATGAGATAGTAAGTATGAAGTGCTTAGAACAATGCTTGTGATATAGGAATTCTCAATGTGTCTGATATAAGTAATTTTATAATTAAATAATATTACAATTAATGAATAATCTGTTATTATAAGTAATTTATTTCCTAATGACCTCATAGATTCTTACTTTTTATTTCCCTTAACCCTGTGAAAAGCATATTGAGCATGTATGTGATTAAGAGATAAAATAAGATTAGACTTTATTCTGAGATTTATTTTGGGGATGGAGGAGCTATTATTTCCTTTAGCCACTAAGTAGCTCAGACTCAGGCCTACACTGCAAAACTTCGCTTGCCTGGGAAACAAGGCTTGAGCCCGGCTGCCACCCCCGCGACGTGATTTGTGATGGTGCCTCCTGGTGGCGCAGGGAGCTTTCCCCGGTTCCTCACCCTCGTCCTTTAGGAGCGACTTAGAAATTTTACTCAGTCCATTTATTAAACCCTTTCTAGGTCACACTGCGGATCATTTAATCTTCACAAGTGTGTGTGACAAGTGGTATTTTCTTCATTTTAAGATGATAAAACTGAAACTCAAAAAAGTGAGGCGACTTGTCTAGGGTTGCAAATTGTGTGGCAGAGTCAAGATCTAGGTCCCCCTGACTCTCCAGGCTGAGTGTAAAGGTCTAGGTGAGTCTAAAAGTGTGGCCATGCAGAGAACTATTGGTGTAGAGCAGTGGTTGTTGACCAAGGGTGGTTCCCTTGGGGGACATTCGGCGATGTCTGGAGATATTTTTGGCTTCCATAACGGGTTTGGATGAGGGAGAGGGAAGGCTGCTATTGGCATGTAGTAGAGAGAGGCCACGCAGATGCTGCTGAACATCTCACAGTGCACAGAACAGCCCCCACTGCAAGGAACTGTTCAGCCCAAATGTCAGTAGAGCTGCTGTGAAGCCCTGGTTTGATTTAGAAACCTGAGGATGCATTCTTGAGGTTAGCTAATGTTTGCTGAGTACTGAGCTGAATAGCGTGAGGGATATGGAAACAGTGCACCAGTCCGTGCCACCAAGTAGTTTGCAGCCGACGCAGGGGGTAGAGGCAGGAAAGGCACATGAAGGCCCCTCAATATAAGGCAGCAGATGATAAGTGCAAGAAGAGAGTGTCCAGCAGGGCTAAGCTGGCTCTCAGGAGGGAGACCACATGTCTGGCTGTGGGAGGAACTGAAGGAAGCTGTGGAAAGTGGTTTTGAGTTGGGTGTCTGAGCAAAGTTGAGCTGATGGGAAAACATAATACATGTTCAGGGAAGGGCAAATAGGTTAGTTTGGGTGGAGAATAGTATTATTTAGTGAGTAGAGGGAGGTACACTGGAAAAACAGGTTGGGGCTAGAGCTTTGAGTTCAGGCAGAGGACTGTAGCGTGGGTGTCTGTCATAGTGATGGAAAAGTCTTCCCTTTTGGAATAGTGGTCTAAGCCCTAGGGCTATGGGGCTTAGCAGCTTCCAGAGCACTCTCTCTACAAAGGAAGGGATGTTGGAAATTGGAGTGGAGAAGGGAGAATGCCTCCTGATTTTAGGACCAAGTTGGTGCTGAGTATGTAGCAAAGCCATTTCACCTCAAAGTGGCCTTTGGGGAGATGGTGCCCACAAGCAGAAATATACATGGAGGTCAGGTCTGTTCTTCGTGGTTGCTCTGTGAAGGGCTGGGCTACTTTATAGTGAAAGCTGGAGCAGATTTGGAACCCCTAAGCTAAGGTCTGCTTCCCAAAATGTGAGCTGTTACAGCAGGGCTTGCTACGGATAAAGCTTCAAATATGGACACTACTTGGTGACAGGCTTTTTCTAGTTTATTACATTACCAGTAAATAGCATTAAGATATGTTGGTGGCGTTCCGGTGCACTGTAAAGAATATAAGCAAGGACTTCCTGATCTTCTGTAAAGGTACCATTGCCTTCAGCACCCTCCCACCACCATCATTAAGTTTAGCCATGATAATTATGTTACTCTTTTGGAAAAGGGTTGGGGGAGAAGGCATGGGAGCAAATCTTTGTTGAGCTAGTATATATATACATACATACATATCTGTGTGTGTGAGGGGGATCAGCTACAATTACAGATATTTTCTTTTTTTTTCTTTTTTCTTTTTGAGACGGAGTCTCGCTCTGTAACGCAGGCTGGAGTACAGCGGTGCCATCTTGGCTCACTGCAGCCTTTGCCTCCCGGGTTCCAGCAATTCTCCAGGCTCAGCCTCCTGAGTAGCTGGGACTACAGGTACGTGCCACCACGCCTGGCTAATTTTTTGTATTTTTAGTAGAGACGGTGTTTCACCGTGTTAGCCAGGATGGTCTCGATCTCCTGACCTTGTGATCCACCCACCTCGACCTCCCAAAGTGCTGGGATTACAGGGATGAGCCACTGCGCCCGGTCAGTTGCAGATATTTTCACATACAATATCTCATTTAACTCTGTCAACGTTGTTTGGGTGTAAGTACAGTTTGCTGTTTTTTGTAAAGGAGGAAACTGGCATTGAGAAAGGCTCACTCACCCCAACACCCCACAGCTAAGAGAAGCTGCATTTTGATGTGTCTGTGGCCTGTTTTGCCACATTTCCTCCCCTCATTTTCCCCTTCATAGACAGTCTTGTTTACCTGGATTCAGGCTGCTAGAGACCATGGACATCAGCATCAATGGCAGCAACAGGAGGAGGGAAGAGATTAGAACTTTCATTGCAACTGTTGGTGCAGCTGTTAAGTTGCTTGAAGAGTATAATGGAAGGTTCCCTGTTGGAGGCTCCTGATCTCTGGGGATGACTCAGGTCAGGGTACTCAGCCTGGCGGTCTACGCTTTAGTCCCAGGCCAGCGTTCCCATTTGAGGGCGAGAACAGGTGAGGTGACGCTGTTTTGCTCTTAGGTAACAGATTAGACCATGTGCTTTATGGGAATCTGGGAGGTGAAACTGGTCAAACAAAAGAAGTTCAGGATTCTTAAGAACATAAGAAGGTGACTGATAACTTGGCAGCCGTGCCAGTTCTCTTCTGTACTCTTTCCCGCCTCCTCACACCCCAAGGCCTCATGATTTCTTCCTCAAACCTTTTTTTCTTGCTTGGATTTCCTTATACCTTTCAGTGAACCTCTCTCTCTGAATATTTGACAGGAAAGTGGCTGCTAAGTGTTGGTAGGCGAGACTTTGACAAGGTCTCTTTCCCCTCCTGCTCCCATCCTTTTAAAAATATTGGCAATTGTAGTGTTGTTGCCTGGGAAGTTGCCCTGTCCTCTCTCTGTTCACAATTCCCTCCAATTCTGTAGCCACATGAGGTAGCAGCAGAGCAGGATCCCGGACAAGAGGCAGCTCCCCTGCCCAGAACACCACCCTGGAGCAGTGGGTGACACCAGGCCTCCTTGTGTGTCCATCAGGAAGGAGGCCATGGCTTAGTTGTTCTGGTCCAAAGGAGAGGGAACTGGGTTGGGGGAAGAGACCCCCAGAGCTGCAGGTCCCAGAGGGTTTGAGAAACAGGAGCCACAGAAGGGAAGGAGCCCTGAAGTGTGTTTGCCCAGCTGCTGGGGCGCCTGGCTCCAGCCCTTGTTTGGAAATGGCCCCGGGCAAAAGAAGAAAGGTAATAATACTCGAAGTAAACATTAGGGGCATAGAATATCAGCACTCACTAAACTTGATATTTATTTGAGACTTTAGGAAATGTGCGCAAAGGGAGAGGAGAGGCTGAGCTTGAATGCTGGGTGATATTCCTAGGGGCTGAAGGGAAGGCTAACAAGGGAGCCCTCCCTGGAAGCCTCCAGGCAGGAGTGAGAGCAGGGGGTGTGACTTTATTTCCCTGAGAGGAGGAAAGAGGAAAGGCATGAGTCAAAGCCCTTTGCTTTTGTTTGACCATTCTTTTTTCTCCATGTTTTCAAATTATCTCGGCCTGTTGACTTGTCACAGAGTTGATTGTGGACTTTGCTACTGCAGTGTTTATAAAGCACTGCAGGGGCCAGGGATTGCTAGGACTGAGCCTGTGTCCAAGTTGAAGGCTCAGGCTGGGCCTAAGCTTGTTCTGATGCAAATCACGGGTGTGTCTTCTTTCTAGAAAATTCTAAAAATGGTCTCTGCCTTCAGGAGGCTCAGGTCTAAGCAGGGAGATGACATCCATTTCATAAAGCCTAGAGATATGAGTGCAGTCATCTCTCAAAGTGGCAGGAGTGCAGGGGGACTGAGAGGGACTTGGTCGGGTGGAACTTGAGCTGGAGATGGGGGAGGATTTGGGTTGGTGGAGGGCAGAGAGGAGGGCTGTGCAGAGCAGGGGTGTGTTGTAGGAGAGGTGCCCCCTGGAGCTCAGTGGATGGGGATCTTAGAGGACAGAAGCTGTTTGTGTTCATTTTTGTATTGCCT
>NW_016814114.1:1317666-1333273 GCF_001698545.2 Rhinopithecus bieti
GTGGGTGACACCAGGCCTCCTTGTGTGTCCATCGGGAAGGAGGCCATGGCTTAGTTGTTCTGGTCCAAAGGAGAGGGAACTGGGTTGGGGGAAGAGACCCCCAGAGCTGCAGGTCCCAGAGGGTTTGAGAAACAGGAGCCACAGAAGGGAAGGAGCCCTGAAGTGTGTTTGCCCAGCTGCTGGGGCGCCTGGCTCCAGCCCTTGTTTGGAAATGGCCCCGGGCAAAAGAAGAAAGGTAATAATACTCGAAGTAAACATTAGGGGCATAGAATATCAGCACTCACTAAACTTGATATTTATTTGAGACTTTAGGAAATGTGCGCAAAGGGAGAGGAGAGGCTGAGCTTGAATGCTGGGTGATATTCCTAGGGGCTGAAGGGAAGGCTAACAAGGGAGCCCTCCCTGGAAGCCTCCAGGCAGGAGTGAGAGCAGGGGGTGTGACTTTATTTCCCTGAGAGGAGGAAAGAGGAAAGGCATGAGTCAAAGCCCTTTGCTTTTGTTTGACCATTCTTTTTTCTCCATGTTTTCAAATTATCTCGGCCTGTTGACTTGTCACAGAGTTGATTGTGGACTTTGCTACTGCAGTGTTTATAAAGCACTGCAGGGGCCAGGGATTGCTAGGACTGAGCCTGTGTCCAAGTTGAAGGCTCAGGCTGGGCCTAAGCTTGTTCTGATGCAAATCACGGGTGTGTCTTCTTTCTAGAAAATTCTAAAATGGTCTCTGCCTTCAGGAGGCTCAGGTCTAAGCAGGGAGATGACATCCATTTCATAAAGCCTAGAGATATGAGTGCAGTCATCTCTCAAAGTGGCAGGAGTGCAGGGGACTGAGAGGGACTTGGTCGGGTGGAACTTGAGCAGGAGATGGGGAGGATTTGGGTTGGTGGAGGGCAGAGAGGAGGGCTGTGCAGAGCAGGGATGTGTTGTAGGAGAGGTGCCCCCTGGAGCTCAGTGGATGGGGATCTTAGAGGACAGGAGCTGTTTGTGTTCATTTTTGTATTGCCTGAACTTACACAGGGTCTGGCACTTTGGGAGTATTCTATAAATGACTGTTGAATGGAATGATGGTTTTGTAGCCTATTAACTGGGCCTGATGTATTAAAAAGTGTGTGAAAATGCAGCCCATTAGCAGAAAGAAAATGTTACTGAAAAACCATCCCATGTACAAATGGAGCCTGGTGCGGCCACTTTACTTGTGCTGCTGAGTTCTGCATCAGTCCACACCGAGGCCACCACAGGGGCCGGAAGCTCCTCCTCAGACCTTCCTCCGGGTGTCTCAGTCTCTTTACCCACTGTTCTCCCAGGTCCTGCTCCTTGTCAGTTCACTCCATCTGGTTTCCTCTCCATGCACTTGGGGTGGGTGTTGCATCCTGTGTCCCATTGGAGGGGGCTTCGGGTCCATTAGGTCTATTAATATAAAACACCCCCAAGACAAATGGACTTTTTTCTTGTTAACATGACAACTTCTTATAACACATCTCAAGAACATTATTTGTGTCAAGAGTCTCTCTGATGTACAGAGGCCCTCCCTTCCCCAGGAAGGAGGTAAGGGGAAGTTAGGAGAAAACACCGTCCTATCTGGGTTACTTATTTCCCTATTGTACAGTGTACTTGGTAGATGTTCAAAAATATTTGTTGACTTTGACCATGATCCACATGGCTCGCATATAGTCATTTATTCACACATACATTCAGTGAGGCTTTGAGCGCCTAGTGTGTGCCTGGTATTTGCTAGATGGTGGATGCTGAGATCAGGTGTGCTGCTTTCTCTGAGGAGCTCTCACTATACAGCTGCACCTAGGGTGACTGAATCCACCTGCCCCACTTTACAGACGTGGAAATTGAAGTTCAGGGAAATTATAGGATTAGTTCAACAACACAGTCACTAGCCTCAAAGTTACAGGAGTAAATCAAGTTTCCTGACTTGCTGGATTTTCTGTTAGTGTACAGCCACCTGGCTGCTGCAGGTGCAGATGTGGTGAGCTCCGATAGGAGAGAGGATGTTCAGAGGGAAGTGGGAGCCCTGAGCACCCTGGATTAGCCAGGAGGACATGCCAGGTCTAGCTGTGACCACACAAAGGACCATCAAGGACATTTGCATTCTCTTTTTCACTTTGAGCTTGAAATGAAAAAAACTGATCCCAGGAAACCAAGAGTGGAAGATTACTCACAGGGGATTAGTGAGATGAGTCAAAAAGCCTGTGTTGGATGGGTGCCTGTAATCTCAGCACTTTGGGATGCTGAGGTGGGAGGATGGCTTGGGCCCAGGAGTTTGAGACCAGTGTGGGCAACACGGTGAGACCCTGTCTCTCTATAAAAAAGTTTTTTTTTTTTTTTTTTTTTTTTAAAGAAAACGCCCCGCCACGGCTAGGCCCCGCGGCGGGTGCCCCTTTTCTGATGTCTGTCATGGTTTTCTCCCACTTGATGGTAATGGTCTGACTTTGAGTGGGTTCTGTCCACAGCCTGGAGCTCTGTGAGGCAGGCCCAGGTGTGATTTCACCTTTGTCTCTCCAGTGACAGTACACAGCAGGCTCCGATAAATATTTCTTTTTTTTTTTTTTTTTTGAGACGGAGTCTCACTCTGTCGCCCAGGCTGGAGTGCAGTGGCCAGATCTCAGCTCACTGCAAGCTCCGCCTCCCGGGTTTACGCCATTCTCCTGCCTCAGCCTCCCGAGTAGCTGGGACTACAGGCGCCCACCACCTCTCCCGGCTAGTTTTTTGTATTTTTTAGTAGAGACGGGGTTTCACCGTGTTAGCCAGGATGGTCTCGATCTCCTGACCTTGTGATCCGCCCGTCTCGGCCTCCCAAAGTGCTAGGATTACAGACTTGAGCCACCGTGCCCGGCCTCTGATAAATATTTCTTACAAAATAAAACTGAATAAAAAGTAGACACCTGCACACATGTGGGATGATTGAGCAGCAGTAGAAGCAGGAAAAGTCAGCATCCCCAGATCAGCTGATGTGGCGTTCAGCTTCTAGGTAGGGGTGAGGTGCCAGGATGGGGATGGGGGTCCTGTGGCTCTACTGCTCTGGGGACCACTCTGAGGATTCGGAGTGTCAGCTGTGGTTGCTGCTCTTCATTTACCTGTGGGAAAGTGAGCAGAGGGTGTGGGGCTTCAGGTGAACCCACATGGGAAATGGCTGAGGGAAGACGGGGTAGGTGGCACATAGAGGTTGTTTTTTATTTTTTTATTTTTATTTTTGAGAAGAAGTTTCATTCTTGTTGCCCAGGCTGGAGTGCAATGGCACAATCTTGGCTCACTGCAACCTCTGCTTCCTGGGTCCAAGCGATTCTCCTGCCTCAGCCTCCCCAGTAGCTGGGATTACAGGCATGCACCACCATGCCTGGCTATTTTTTTTTGTGTGTGTGTTTTTAGTTGAGACAGGGTTTCTCCATGTTGGTCAGGCTGGTCTCGAACTCCCGACTTCAGGTGATCCGCCCATCTTGGCCTCCCAAAGTGCTGGGATTACAGGTGTGAGCCACCGTGCCTGGCCGAGGTTGTTTACCAATATTTGAAGGTCGGTTGTATGAAAAAGTGTTAGACTTGGTCGGGCGTAGTGGCTCATGCCTGTAGTCTCAACACTTTGGGAGGCAGAGGCAGGCAGACCACCTGAGGTCAGGAGTTTGAGACCAGCCTGGCCAACATGGCGAAACCACGTCTCCACTAAAAATACAAAAATTAGCTGGGTGCAGTAGCGGGCACCTGTAATCCCAGCTGCTCGGGAGGCTGAGGCAGGAAAATTGCTTGAACCCAGGACGGGGAAGTTGCATTGAGCCGAGATCGTGCCACCGCACTCCATCCTGGGCGATAGAGCCAGACTCTGTCTCAAAAAAAAAAAAAAAAAGGAAAAGAAAAAATGTTAGTGTCACGCGTGTCCACGTGAAGAGACCACCAAGCAGGCTTTATGTGAGCAATAAAGCTTTTAATCACCTGGGTGCAGGTGGGCTGAGTCCGAAAAGAGAGTCAGTGAAGGGAGTTAGGGATGGGGCGGTTTTATAGGACTGGGGTAAGCAGTGGAAAGTTAGAGTTAAAGGGGGTTTTTCTCTTGCAGGCAGGGGCAGGGGTCACAAGGTGCATGGTGGGGAGATCATAAGACTCATTGTCCAGAAGAAGAATGTCACGAGGTTGATCGATCGATCAGCTGGGACAGGGCAGGAACAAGTCATAATAGAATGTCATAAGGTTGGTCAATTGGTTAAGACAGGAGCTGGCTGTTTTCCTTCTTTTGTATTTTTTGGTTGCCTCAGGCCATCTGGATGTATACATGCAGGCTTGGGCTCAGAGGCCTTACATTCCTGTCTTCTTATATTAATAAGAAAAATAAAATAGTGTTGAAGTGTTGGGGCGGCGAAAAAAAATTTTTTGGGGTGATATGGAGAGATAATAATGTTTCTCAGGGCTGCTTCGAGTGGGATTAGGGGCTGCGTGGACACCTTAAAGAAAATTTTATAATGGATTACATGGAATAGGAGTTTAGGCTGTGGGGAGATCTTGGGCAGAGGATGGTACTGTGGGGTTGTTAAAAGTAGCATTTGTCGTATGGAATGATCGGTGATGGTCTGAATGCGGTTTTGTATGAATTGAGAAACCAAACGGAAGACACAAGGCCCGAATAAGAGAAGGAGAAAAAGAGGTACCAGAGGACTAAGAATTGGGAGGACCCAGGACGTCCAATTAGAGAATGCCCAAGGGAGTTCAGCATAATTACTTGCTTGGTTGGTGAGTTTTTGAGCTCTATCCTTGAGTTTTTTTATGTTGTCATTTACCAGGCCAGATTGATTTAGGTAAAAGCAACACTCTTCATTTAAAAATATACAGAGTCCTCCTTTTTCAGCAGTAAGTCAAGGCCTCAGCGGTTTTGGAGGACAACTGCAGCTAAAGAGTCAACCTGGGCCTGAAGGACTCATAGAGTTTGTGCTATGTCTGCGATGCTAGCAGAGAAGTCATTAGAGAGGCTATGGAAGGTCGTGACAGAGGTTGAAATGCCTGCCATTCCAGTTCTGAGTGCAATAGTGGAGGCAGAAAGTCCTAAACCGACAAGTAAGGGAATTAGTGGAATAACCTTTTTTTTTTTTTCCTGTCGTGTCAGTGTCATGAGGGGAACAGGAAGCTTTTCGGTCCCATTCGCAAATAGAATTTTGGGAGTAAGGAAAACTAGTGTGCATGTATGTGCCTTGTCCAATTAGCAGGTAGACACATGTAGGTAGAGGATCCACAGAGGAAGAAGAGACCTTGTGCAAGGCACAACTGGAAATGCAAAGTAAAGAGATGAGAAGGAATACTAGAAGAGGTGTCTTGTACTCAGACTCCTAGGGATCCAGCTAGGGCGGCAGCCATCAGAGGTTGTAATGGGGACTGATGGGGTAACTGTATAGCGGGGGAGGTTCGATTTTCATGGCGTATGAGAAAGCGTTGGGTATCTACGAGCAAACTTTGTTATTTACGGGGCTGGGTATAAGCAAACGAGGGAGGAGAGTCTGATGAGCAAGGGGAAGGTAGCCAAGGATGGAGTGAAATACAGGATAAGTGTCTTCCTAAGCAATAATAACTGCTAATGTTTTTAAGTTTGCCAGTATTCATAGAGGGCTTATCTGTAATACGGAGCTGGAAGGCCCCAATTGTTTCAGTGATATGTGTAGTTGGGCTTTGGAGATGAAGAGTGAAGGAACATCGAGAAGATGAAAGGTTACCTAGGGGAATTCCAGTGGGTCTTTGCCAAGAGATACATAAAGGAGTGACTACAGGAATAGTAGTTTGTGTTGTGAGGGGTCCAAATATGGGGGGAGTAGAGTTAATATAAGGAGAAAGGTTTTTTAAGTAAGTGCGGAGAAGGGTGGCAGCTTGCTGATGTGAAATGTCTGGGGAGGTCTTGCTGGACTTGTCTAGAAAGTAAAGAAGGGCTAAGGTGGGCTAAGGTGGGCTTCAGGAGGGCTAAGGTGAAGGCTATTAAAGGAAGTTCGGAGGTGTAGGGAGACAAGAGGTGTTGCTTAGTCTGTATGTGAGGCGGGGACAGCTGTGTAGGCACAGGAAGAAAGGGAAATGCAAAGCCAGCAATTGTTCTCTAAGGAGGGATTAGAGATGGCTAGGAGAGAGTGAGTGAGATTGATGGTGTGGTGGAGATAGCTGGGGAGAGGTAGAGGGTGGCATAAGAATGAGAATGAGAATAAGAGTGAGTATAAAAGTAAAGAATAGAACTTCATCAGGGTGGAAGTATTGGAGGGTGCCCTGCCAGCAAAGATCATCTATTCACTCTAAGAAGGAGTTAAGAGTGGTGGTTTGGGTATAGCACCAGGAGATATCAGCGTGATGGTTTGGAGAAACAGTGTAAACTGGCAGTGTAAACAAGAGCAGGACATTTATGAGTAGTTGAGAACGGTGAATAGGAGTATGACTAGACAGAAGATAGTAGGGATGACAAATTTTTGGAGGCTCAGTCCAAGTAGTGGGGGTGACTGCGTAAAGCCCTGTTGCAAAAAGTAGGGTAAGGATGAATAGACCTAATAGAATGAAGGGACGTATTAGGCTCATGAGGGTTATTACTCTTCTTCAGAAATACAAGTGAGTTTAAGGGAAGTAGGGGAGAGTACTTGCGACTTCCAGGAGGAAGAGGAGAGATTAGACTGGCTGTCCGATGGACACAACTTTATTCTGTAACGGTGAACCCAATGTGGAGGATCCTGCAGGTGGACGGCAGTTGGGGTACTACAGATGACTAAGTAGGGTCCGGTCCCATTGAGGTTGTAGAGTTTGAGGGGTCAGATTCTTAACAAGAACTGATCTCCAGCTAGGGTGTCTTCATATGGCTGGGAATCTGGAATAGGCAAGAGAAGATTAGCAGCCTGGCAAATTTCCTGTCTAGCTTGCTGGAGGACTGGAAGATAGTTGCCTAGAGGACTGGTGTCTGGGACGAGGTTGGGGGCGAGCAAGAAAGTACGTCCATATAAAAGTTCAAATGGACTGTACCCTGTAGCATCTCAAAGACAGGCTCTAATTCTGAGAAGGGAAAGAGGTAAAAGTACTGTCCAGTCCTTTTTAAGTTGGAGACTGAGCTTGGTGAGGTGCGTCTTTAAAAGACCATTAGTCCGTTCTACGTTTCCTGAAGATTGAGGACAGTAAAGGGTATGAAGTTAGACTTATTTCAGCCTACAGAGAGTAGGATGAAGATTGGTGAGTGTATCTCAGACACATTTTGGCTCAGGATGGAAAAGAACTGTCACAGTAAAGTAAATTTCCTTGGGAAATTATAAGTTTACTGGCGGAGTTCAGGCCTGAGCTGGGTGTCTGAAAATACCTGTTAGAGTGAGTGATTTCTAAGGTTACAAGGGCAGAGCTTGGCTTGAAACCAGGTTTCCCACTGATACCACATATTAGGTATTATACAAACTGTCCTTTGCAATGAGACACCGCCCTATAATGCAGGCTGAGCTCTCTGACAGTTACTTCCTGTCTTTGTGGGCGATTGTGATTTTATCTCCTCTGTGACCTGGACTTTGCCCCCTACCCTTTGCGCTTGCCAGCCCTCCCACTTCCTTTACTGGCGACAAGGGTTAAGTGCATTTACTAGTGATGGTCACAAGGTGGCAGCACTGCCTCACTGGTGTTTCCTAAAACCTCTGCTCGGACGTGGGCCAGTCTAAGATGCCGTTAGGATTAAGGGCATGAATGAGGCTAACGGTAAACTTTATTTTCCTTTTTCCTCCTGTGAAGTAACAGAATTTGAGGTGAGTGTGAAGTAATTGCATTTTAGAACTGGAAGTGCCATGTGCAATGGCTCATGCCTGTAATCCCAACACTTTGGGAGACTGAAGCAGGAGGATGGTTTGAGCTCAGGAGTTCCAGACCAGCCTGGGCAACATGGTGAGACCTCATCTCTACAAAAAATAAAAAAATTACCCGGGCACGGTGACACATGCCTGTGGTCCCAGCTACTTGATAGCCTGAGGCAGGAGGATTCCCTTGAGCCCAGGAGGTCCAGGTTGCATTAAGCTATCCAGCCTGGGTAACAGAATGAGACCCTGTCTCAAAAAACTCCAAAAATGAATACAAATAAAAAAGATCTGGAAGAAATGCTTCACAAACTTTAATGTGCTCACAGATCACCCAAAGATCTTGTTTAAATACAGATTCTGATTCTTCTGGTGGGGCCTGAGATGCTGCATCTCTTTTTTTTTTTTTATGATTGGCATTTTCACAAGATTCTGCATTTCTAAGGAGCATTTGGATGACGTCATTGCTGCTGGTTGGTGGACCATACGTTGAGTTACAAGGCTTGAGTATCATTTAGAGATTAATTCTCACTGCATCTGATTTATGGATGAGGAGAGACTGAGGTGTGGAGAAAGAATAGAACTTGCCCTCCATAGCCATGACCTCACTGCATGACGTTTTGCATTTAAACCCAGGGCTTCAGCCTCTTTGTCCAGTCCTTGCCTCATGCATCACATGGCCCCTTCACTGTTGTTGGTGGCATCTCTTTAGCTTAGGAACTCAGAACCCCATTTTTATCACCCACTCTGGGCTTGGCTCAACATGTCACTTTGACTGGTCCTGCTGTTACTCAAAACCTTTAGTGACTCTTCAGTAATTCACAAGATCAAGTTCAAATGTCTGTGTCCAGTGTTCAGGCCTCCACAACGTATGTATGATCCCCCTTTAGCAGGCTTACCTAACTTTCCCGCTTTTTTTTTTTTTTTGGAGATGGAGTCTCGCTCTGTTGCCCAGGCTGGAGTGCAGTGGCGCCATCTCAGCTCACTGCAAGCTCTGCCTCCCGGGTTCACGCCATTCTCCTGCCTCAGCCTCCCTAGTAGCTGGGACTACAGGTGCCCGCTACCACGCCTGGCTAATTTTTTGTATTTTTACTAGAGACAAGGTTTCACTGTGTTAGCCAGATGTTCTTGATCTCCTGACCTCGTGATCTGCCCGCCTCGGCCTCCAAAAGTGCTGGGATTACAGGTGTGATCCCCCACCGTGCCTAGCCACTTCCCTGTATTTTAACCATCTCTTTCTGCTCTAGCTCTCCCTGCTCCTTCCTGTTCCCTACAGGTACTCCGTTATGGTCTCTCTCAGTGGTAGTGGTGGTGGCATGGGCTTAGACTTACTGAGTTTCTAATCCAACATCCACCAACAACCTTGGCAAGTTACTTCACCTTTTTTTTTTTTTTTTTTTTTTTTTTTTTTTTTTTTTTTTTTTTTTTTGAGACCGAGTCTTGCTCTGTCACCCAGGCTGGAGTGCAGTGGCAGGATCTCAGCTCACTGCAAGCTCTGCCTCCCGGGTTTACGCCATTCTCCTGCCTCAGCCTCCTGAGTAGCTGGGACTACAGGCACCCGCCACCTCGCCCGGCTAGTTTTTTGTATTTTTTAGTAGAGACGGGGTTTCACGGTGTTAGCCAGGATGGTCTCGATCTCCTGACCTCGTGATCCACCCGTCTCGGCCTCCCAAAGTGCTGGGATTACAGGCTTGAGCCACCGCGCCCGGCCTACTTCACCTTTTTGAGGATCAGCATCCTCCTGTGAAATAACCCCACATGGTGGTTGAGAGGGGTAAATAAAAAAAATCTGTACCTCATAAATATATATACCTACTATGTACCCCCAAATGTAAAGCTAAAAAAAGAGTAAAACAACATCTGCAAACCCACTCTCATTCCTGAACCCTCTTCAAAGCTAGGATCTACAGTGGTGCCTGCCACCTGGTTCCCTTGGCGTGTGTTCCTCCTTGTCACTGCTTTCCTAAGGTTGAACCATTCAGGACCTCAACTGAATCCCGTCTGTTCCATGAAACCTTTCCCAGCCATTCCTGACCCAGTTGATCCCTCGCTTCTGTAAGTTATTTTGCCCATGAATTGGCATTTAATTATGTGCCAGCCCTCTCAGTGAGACTCCATAGGGAGGCTGAAGGGTATTGGCTGTGTGAGAATCGAAGGTGAATTGAGTGAACTCTTTTTTTTACTACCCACTGAGTATTAGAGCTGCTGTCTCTTTTTTTCAGCTAGTGCCAACAGCAGTTCCTCCTGCACCCGCAGCACCAGACCCTGGCAGGCATGTGAATACCTCAGGGATTGCTCGTCAGGGTCCTTCCTGCCTCTGGGTTTTGGTTAAATTGGTGTTTCCTTTTGCACGATATCTGCGGTCTCTCTAAGGGAGAGATTGATGATACCTCTTTATGGAAATGCCAAAATAATAACTGAGGAAGTTGAACTCATTATCTTTTTGCTTAAACAGCCTGGTTACAGGAGATGTATACACACTTTCCTGTTTCATTAAAATTACAACAGTCTTTCCTCTCTTACTTCAGAAGAGATTAGGGACAGAAGACCAAGTGGGAGCGTGGGCAGTATAGTGAGACCCCATCTCTGCGAAAAAATAAAAAATTAACTGGGTGTGGTGGTGCGTGCCTGTAGTCCCGGCTATTCTGGAGTTCGAGGTGTGAGGATCGTTTGAGCCCAGGAGCTCAAAGCTGTAGTGAACTATGATCACGCTATTGCACTCTGGCCTGGGTGATAGAACAAGAGAAAAAAACAAAAAACAAAAAAAACAAAAACCACAACGAATTGGGAGGACAGGATGGTTTAGGGAGTTGATGTACCTCTGACCTGGATTCTGTGAATTGTTCTTTCAATCATACCTGGAAGTGTACATCTTTGCATGTGTGGTCATATATTTATATCACATGACTTATAATTCCCTCCCTGTCGGTGGCAATTAGGAGGTCGTGTCAGTCAGGCTTAGGATATTAAAATTATATAGTATGTACTTTCACTGGAGCAAAAGTTTCTCTGACATCTGGAGAGAAAATGGACCAGAAGGGCTGGACCCTTTACTTGGGGTCCTGCCTTCTCTTTTTATTGGACAGCAGCCTACTCACCCATCACTTTCCCAATCAGGGGCTTTTTTTTTTTTTTTTGAGATGGAATCTCGTTCTGTCACCCAGGCTGGAGTGCAGTGGTGCAATCTCGGCTCACCACAAGCTTCGCCTCCCGGGTTCACGCCATTCTCCTGCCTCAGCCTCCCTAGTAGCTGGGACTACAGGTGCCCGCCACTACGTCTGGCTAATTTTTTTGTATTTTTTTTTAGTAGAGACAGGGTTTCACCGTGTTAGCCAGGATGGTCTTGATCTCCTGACCTCGTGATTCGCCTGCCTTAGCCTCCCAAAGTGCTGGGATTACAGGCTTGAGACACCACACCCGGTCAATCAGGGGCTTTTTAACCTTCCTATTTTCCTACAAAGGGGCCATGCCCATGTTCAGATATATTTATTGTGCCTGTAACTGGATGTTCTTTTAAAAAGTGAAGCCCAAGGATGGCTTCCTAGCTGATTTCCAGGATTCTAATCTTCAGTGTCTAAGCTATGGGTTTCCAACCTTGGATACTGATTAGAGTCACTTGTAGGGCATTTAAAACCTACCAATGCTTGTGACTTCCCCTAAGAGAGTTTGATTTGATTGGTGCATGATGTGGCCCAGGCACTGGTTGTTTATGAATGCTTCCAAGGAAAATGGTCATTTTACAGTGGGGAAACTGTAGCCCAGTGCTCAAAGTTAACATCTCCAGTAATCAGAGATATCGACATCTTAGGGCATTCTAATATGATGGATGGAGAAGGCACAGCATCACCTCTGTAGTATTCTTGCCCAGTGTATATAACTTTAGTTTCATCATGAGAAACAACTGGAAAAGCCCAAACTGAGCGTCATTATACAAAATAACTCACCAATACTCTTTGAAAATGTTAAGGTCATGAAGGCAAGAGAAATTCTGAGGACCTGTCCCAGATTAAAGGAGACCGGGAGGACAGAGCAATGAGATGTGATGTCTGATCCTAGATTGGATCCTGGTCCAGAAAAAGAACATTAGTGGGAAGATAAAGGCAATTTGAATAAGGTCTACAGATTCATTCATTGTACGGTATCAGTGATCATTTACTGATTTTGATGATTATACTGTGGTTATCTAAAATGTTAACATTTGGGGAGGCTGAGTGAAAAGTATATGAGGACCCTGACTATTTGTAGAAGTTTTCTGAAAGTCTGAAATTATTTCAGATGAAAGTAAAGAAAGGGCTGGGCACAGTGGCTCACGCCTGTAATCCCAGCACTTTGGGAGGCGGAGGCGGGTGGATCACGAGGTCAGGAGATCGAGACCACGGTGAAACCCTGTCTCTACTAAAAATACAAAACATTAGCTGGGCGCGGTGGCGGGTGCCTGTGGTCCCAGCTACTCGGGAGGCTGAGGTAGGAGAATGGTGTGAACCCGGGAGACGGAGCTTGCAGTGAGCCGAGATGGCGCCACTGCACTCCAGCCTGGGTGACAGAGCGAGACTCCATCTCAAAAAATAAATAAATAAATAAATAAAATAAAATAAAAAAGAAAGTAAAGAAAGGAAAATAAAACTTCCAGGTAATTCTACTGAGTTGCCAAAGCTGAGAACCACTTCTCCAAGTTATCTTGCCTGTTAATACTATCAAGAGTAATCCTCCTAGAAATACCATATGGTCATGTTTGTGACCTTCTCAAAGCTTTCCGGTGATTGCTGTCATCTAGGATCAGGTTCCCGTTCCTTAGGCTACCATTTAAAGCCTCCATAGCATGGCCTCAATCTACTCCATTGATCTACGTGGAAGAACTTAACCTACATTTTACTTTCTCATGCCTGAGCTTATTCTAATTCTTTTACTCCTTCCTGTATAATACCCTTGCCTTCCTGTTCAGCCTCCTGAGCTATTCTGTGTCTTACAGCCCATTTGAGACCCTGTCTCTTCATCGAAACCTGTATAGTTATTCCTGTTAGAAGCAGTCATCCTTCCTTTCTTTGAATTCTGGTAGGTACCACGGTATGGAGTGAACTTTAGATTCAGAAATATGTGAGTCTGAATCCTTTGAGCAGTTCCACCTTTAACCAGTTCTGAGATAAGGGACAAGTTTATCAACATCTTGGAATAGAGGGGTGACAGTACTTGCGTCAAAGGGTCATTGTGACCCTTAGATCAGATGCAAACATAAAGGTCCCCAGCACAGCATATAGCAGATTCTTTCCTCATCACTTTAATAGCTCGGTGATTCCCAGAAAGTATGTGGGTGGTGTGAAGGCTCTTATCAAAATTTCCTGCAGAGCCTTTTAAAAAGATTTGTGCCTGGTCATCACTAAGAGGACAGACGCTCTTTAACGGAACCGAATACTTGGATCTTTAAGAAACTTAACTGAGATTTTGTTTTTTCCTTGGAATACAACTGAGTAAATAAGTGACCTAAGGGCAGAGGAATGTAACTGGACAGAGGGAGAAGGGAGGGACAGTGGGTTTTGAAACAGGAAAAAGCTGTGATGCCTTCCACACCCACTCTGTTGCTGGCAGTGAGACAGCAGTGAGGAAGTACCACTCCCTAGTACAATGCCTTAAACCATGAGTCCTGCACAGCCCTTCACTCTTCCATTCCCTGCCCAGGTGATGTATACCTGGGTGAATCAGGTCACCATGAATTATTTTTCTGCCTCTTCAGCTCTTCCATCCCCACCACTCAGTGCTATGTGCTCTGGCCTGGCCCCACCTCCCAGGCCATTAGTGTTGGTCTAAGAAAGCAAGGTTGGGAGGGGCAACTGAGAAGGAAGTCAGAGGCCACTAGGCATGGAAAGAGGCAGGTGGGACTGTCATTGCTCAAAGGCCACACACTCTGGGTGTGTTTTATGACTGTTTCTGGATTTCAAATCTTCTCCCCTTTGTAATCATTCCAGTTACTCTCCCTCCTCCTGCTTCCTTCTCATGACACTATCTGTCCCTAGTGCACCCCTTNACAGAGCGAGACTCCATCTCAAAAAATAAATAAATAAATAAATAAAATAAAATAAAAAAGAAAGTAAAGAAAGGAAAATAAAACTTCCAGGTAATTCTACTGAGTTGCCAAAGCTGAGAACCACTTCTCCAAGTTATCTTGCCTATTAATACTATCAAGAGTAATCCTCCTAGAAATACCATATGGTCATGTTTGTGACCTTCTCAAAGCTTTCCGGTGATTGCTGTCATCTAGGATCAGGTTCCCGTTCCTTAGGCTACCATTTAAAGCCTCCATAGCATGGCCTCAATCTACTCCATTGATCTACGTGGAAGAACTTAACCTACATTTTACTTTCTCATGCCTGAGCTTATTCTAATTCTTTTACTCCTTCCTGTATAATACCCTTGCCTTCCTGTTCAGCCTCCTGAGCTATTCTGTGTCTTACAGCCCATTTGAGACCCTGTCTCTTCATCGAAACCTGTATAGTTATTCCTGTTAGAAGCAGTCATCCTTCCTTTCTTTGAATTCTGGTAGGTACCACGGTATGGAGTGAACTTTAGATTCAGAAATATGTGAGTCTGAATCCTTTGAGCAGTTCCACCTTTAACCAGTTCTGAGATAAGGGACAAGTTTATCAACATCTTGGAATAGAGGGGTGACAGTACTTGCGTCAAAGGGTCATTGTGACCCTTAGATCAGATGCAAACATAAAGGTCCCCAGCACAGCATATAGCAGATTCTTTCCTCATCACTTTAATAGCTCGGTGATTCCCAGAAAGTATGTGGGTGGTGTGAAGGCTCTTATCAAAATTTCCTGCAGAGCCTTTTAAAAGATTTGTGCCTGGTCATCACTAAGAGGACAGACGCTCTTTAACGGAACCGAATACTTGGATCTTTAAGAAACTTAACTGAGATTTTGTTTTTTCCTTGGAATACAACTGAGTAAATAAGTGACCTAAGGGCAGAGGAATGTAACTGGACAGAGGGAGAAGGGAGGGACAGTGGGTTTTGAAACAGGAAAAGCTGTGATGCCTTCCACACCCACTCTGTTGCTGGCAGTGAGACAGCAGTGAGGAAGTACCACTCCCTAGTACAATGCCTTAAACCATGAGTCCTGCACAGCCCTTCACTCTTCCATTCCCTGCCCAGGTGATGTATACCTGGGTGAATCAGGTCACCATGAATTATTTTCTGCCTCTTCAGCTCTTCCATCCCCACCACTCAGTGCTATGTGCTCTGGCCTGGCCCCACCTCCCAGGCCATTAGTGTTGGTCTAAGAAAGCAAGGTTGGGAGGGGCAACTGAGAAGGAAGTCAGAGGCCACTAGGCATGGAAAGAGGCAGGTGGGACTGTCATTGCTCAAAGGCCACACACTCTGGGTGTGTTTTATGACTGTTTCTGGATTTCAAATCTTCTCCCCTTTGTAATCATTCCAGTTACTCTCCCTCCTCCTGCTTCCTTCTCATGACACTATCTGTCCCTAGTGCACCCCTTTTACAGCTAGAGAATGACTGTACAAATAGTTAACAATTCAGCAAAAATTACAGCTGGATGCGGTGGCTCCCACCTATAATCCCAGCACTTGGGAGGACAAGGAGGGTGGATCATGAGGTCAGGAGTTCAAGACCAGCCTGACCAACATGGTGAAACCCTGTCTCTACTAAAAATACAAAAATTAGGCCGGGCGCGGTGGCTCAAGCCTGTAATCCCAGCACTTTGGGAGGCCGAGACGGGCGGATCACGAGGTCAGGAGATTGAGACCATCCTGGCTAACACGGTGAAACCCCGTATCTACTAAAAAATACAAAAAAAACTAGCCGGGCGAGGTGGCGGGCGCCTGT
>NW_016814114.1:1333868-1366629 GCF_001698545.2 Rhinopithecus bieti
AAAAAAAAAAAAAAAAAAAAAAAAAAAAAGACTTTTTATGAGAACTGGGAACCTGGCCTTCCTTTTTGCCAAAAGAGATTGAGGTTCATAAAAGCCAGCTTTTATTCAGGGCTGCATAGTTGTGAGTGTGGTGTTAGGGAACAGCTGCATAAGTGAAGGGTGAGACAGAAAACAAAATGCTGGCTGTTTGTCAAATCCTGAAAGTAGAGGGGGCAAAAATCATTCTGAAAGGTGGATGTCATTCAGGAGACCTTGGAAATCTTAGGATGTCCTCTGCCCTCATGGGGAGGAGGATGAGGTTAAATTATGGAGTTGAGTGACACTCGGTACATTACTAAACTTCTCTGCTTCAGTTTTTTTTTGTTTGTTCGTTTTTTTTTTTTTTGAGACGGGGTCCCCCTCTGTCGCCCAGGCTGGGGTGCAGTAGCATGATCTCGGCTCACTGCAAGCTCTGCCTGCCGGTTTCATGCCATTCTTCCTGCCTCAACTTCCCGAGTAGCTGGGACTACAGGCGCCCGCCACCACGCCTGGCTAATTTTTTTTTTGTATTTTTAGTAGAGACGGGGTTTCACCGTGTTGGCCAGGATAGTCTCGATCTCCTGACCTCATGATCCACCCGCCTCAGCCTCCCAAAGTGCTGGGATTACAGGCGTGAGCCACCGCGCCCAGCAGGTACTATCCTTATTTATAAGATGTAAAGAGAAAGACTGGGCCAGGCTCGGTGGCTCATGCCTGTAATCCCAGCACTTTGGGAGGCGGAGGTGGGCAGATTGCCTGAGGTCAGGAGTTCAAGACCAGCCTGGCCAACATGGCGAAACTTCATCTCTATTAAAAATGCAAAAATTAGTCAGGCGTGGTGGTGTGTACCTGTGATCCCAGCTACTCAGGAGGCTGAAGCAGAAAATCACTTGAACCCAGGAGGCACAGGTTGCAGTGAGCTGAGATCGTGCCATTGCACTGCAGCCTGGGTGACAAGAACGAAACTCTGCCTCAAAAAAGAGACTGAAGAGTGAAATAAGGAAATGCATATATGAATTAGCAGGGCAGAATTGGTATGTGTACGTTAAGAGGAAGCATGTAAAAATTTTATGTGAACATGAAAAGGACTTCTTGTTTTAAACAGGCCGCTCCATACAAATAATGTGGACTGTCTTGAGTAGATAGCGGACTACATCACAAGAACTTTCTAGCAGAATGACAAGAGAATGGGGTAGTGTGGCTGCTTTCTAAATGGTAGTTTAGAGTGAGCAAGTCACTGAAAAGAAAGGAGACCAAGAAGATGGGTGAGGATGAGAGAAATGGGATGGCAAAAGGAAAAGACTGAAAGAAATGTTTACTGAGGGCTCACCAGGTACCAGGCTCTGTGTCTAATGCCTTACACATCTTTTTTTTTTTTTTAGATGAAATCTCGCTCCGTTGCCCAGGCTGGAGTGCAGTGGCGTGATCTTGGCTCATGGCAACCTCCACCTCCCTGGTTCAAGGGATTCTCCTACCTCAGCCTCCTGAGTAGCTGGGATTATAGGCGTGCTCCACCACACCCAACTAATTTTTGTATTTTTAGTAGAGATGGGGTTTCACCATGTTGGTCAGGCTGATCTCGAACTCCTGAGCTCGTGATCCACCTGTCTTGGCCTCCCAAAGTGCTGGGATTACAGGTGTGAGCCACTGCGCCCGGCCAATGCCTTACACATTTTAATTTACTCTTTTATTGTTATCCTCTGATGGAGTAAGAGTCATCTTTGTGCTGCAGATGAGTAGAGGCTGAGGGAGGCGAGGTGAGTGGTCGGGATCATCCAGCCAGTTCGTAGCAGTGCTAGTGTATTTCACCTCAAAGTTTGTGCTCTTGCCTGTGATTCAGAGAGAAAAGTGAGACACAGAAGGAAGGCAAGGCAAATTTTTGTTGTGGGGTGAAGTTTATAAAAGGTACCTGTATTAGGCAGAATAATGGCCTCCTGAAAATATCCACATCCTAATCCCTGGAACCTGTGCATTTTACTTTATTTGGTAGAAAGACTTTGCAGATAAGATGAAGTTAAGAATCTTGAGTTGGGGGAATTATCCTGGATTATCTGAGTGGGCACATTGTAATCAGAAGGATTCTTATAACTGAAAGAGGGAGGCAGGAGAGTCAGAGTGAAAATGATGTAGTATGAGGAAGATTCCACTGGCCACTGCTGGCTTTGAAGATGGAAGGGGGCCATGAGCAAAGGAATACAGGTGGCCTCGAGAAGCTGGGTCAGGCAAAGAAGAGGATCCATTCCTTAAACCTCCAGAAGAAAACCTCCAGAAAGAACACCGCCAATGCCTTGATTTTAATCCAGAAAGATCTATTTTGGACTTTTGACCTCCAGAACTGTAAGAACTGGGAAAAATATATGTAGTTTTTACATTCCAGGAGGTTACAGTCTGCTACACAGAAAAAAGGAACTGGAAAAAATAGGCCAAAATGTTAAACAATGTTTAGGTCTAGATTATGGGTGGAAAATAGAATACAAGTGATAGTTATTTTTTCTTTCATACTTTTTGTCTTAATTTTCAAAGATAAGAAATTAAAGATAATTACTGTCAGGCCTCTGAGCCCAAGCTAAGTCATCATATCTCCAGTGACCTACACGTATACATCCAGCTGGCCTGAAGCAACTGAAGAACCACAAAAGTAAAAAGAGCCAGTTCCTGCCTTAACTGATGACATTCTACCATTGTGATTTGTTCCTGCCCCACTCTAACTGATCAATTGACCTTGTGACATTCTTTTTCCTGGACAATGAGTCTCATGATCTCTCCACCGTGCACCCTGTGACCTCCACCACTGCCCACAAGAGTCTTGAAAACCATCTTTAACTGTAATTTTCCAATACTTACCCAAATCCTGTAAAACTGCCCCACCCCTGTTCTCCCTTTGCTAACTCTCTTTTCAGACTCAGCCCACTTACACCCAAGTGCCTGTATAGTAGACTCTTCACATGGACGCGAGTAACAATTACATTGCCATGTTATAAATAGAAGTATTTCAATGTACCTGTGAAATCCTCTGGAAGATCACTGAGAAGGCATGCCTCTGAGTGTAAGGATGAATTTGTCAAGGACAGGAGTGACATTATAGGCATAGTTTTTGCAAAGGCAGAAAGAGGGGGCCTTATCCTTCATTCTAAATGGTCCATCATTTCCATGGATCAAACTCAAAGGAATGACTAGTCATCAAGGAACGTGTTCAGTGACATCTTACGGGGTAAACTGAGACATTCCGGGAGCCTGGAATCAATATGAAGGAGTTTCAGACTTGGTGGCAGGGGAGAATGTGCTCCTAAAATCTGTTGTTTAGGGCTCAGCCTTTTCTGCTTTTTTCCTCCTATTATTTCTTGACAATGCTGAGGTGGGCAGGGCCCCAGTCCCGGGACAGGTCACCTGTACTTAATAGGAAGGTTTGTTTGTTTCCTTTGTTGAAAGGGGGGATATATAGCCCTGAGTTTTTTTTTTGTTTGTTTTTTGTTTTTCTTTACTAGCAATTAGGGAAACATAGAGTGGCTCCTTTCTCTACTAATAGCCTCATAATGGAATCATCTAAATCTCTTCTTAATTCCTCTATCCTCCAGGGAGCCACACCTTTCCCCAACCCTCCTAGATCCTGGGGGAATCAGAGGACCTTGTATAAAGCACTATGTGAGGAAACAAGCAAAACCTAGGGGTAAGAACTCTTGTAATTGCCTCTATTTTTTAAATTTTCTTTTAAAATATTTTAAACTTTTATTTTCGGTTCAGGGCTCCATGTACAAGTTTTTTGTTTTTGTGTTTTGAGACAGAGTCTCGCTGTGTCACCCAGGCTGGAGTGCAGTGGCGCGCTCTCTGCTCACTGCAACCTCTGTCTCCTGGGTTCAAGCAATTCTCCCGCCTCAGCCTCCCGAGTAGCTGGGATTACAGGCGCCCACCACACCCAGCTAAGTTTTGTATTTTTATTAGAGACGGGGTTTCACCATGTTGGCCAGGCTGGTGTTGAACTCCTGACCTCAGGCGATCCACCCTCCTCGGCCTCCCAAAGTGCTGGAATTATAGGCGTGAGCTACTGTGCCTGGCCTGCAGGTTTATTATGTAGGTAAACTTGTGACTCAGGGGTTTCCTATACAGATATTTTGTCACTTGGGTACTAAGCATAGTACCCAACTTTTTTTTTTTTTTTTTTTTCTGCTCCTCTCCCTCCTCCCACCCTCCACCCTCAAGTAGGCCCCAGTGTCTCTTGTTCCCCTCTTTCTGTCCATGTGTTCTCATTTAGCTTCCACTTATAAGTGAGAAGACACAGTATTTTTCTGTTCCTGTATTAGTTTGCTAATCTATCTTATTAAAATATATGTCCCTTTCACCCCTCCTCCCTCCCCATCCTAATATTTTAGGGCTAAGTCCTCATCACTGGACACAAAGGTTTCTTAGATGCTGCTATGCTTTAGTTCCACCCACCAAGACAATGGGCCTATTTTTTTCTATAATCAAAGGCCCTGTGTTTAGCCCGTACAGTTCTACCTTGAACTGGTGCCAAAGCTCACACCTTCCTGTTCTGTTCCTTCCAGGTCATCTCAGAATCTGCAGGCTTGTGGGGCAGGGTAGGGAGTCCTGAGTTGACCACAGAAAGGGGAAAGCTGTGGGAATCCAAGACAGTTGTTCTTGAGAGAGTCTTCTAGGCCTGCTGGCAGAAGAAGCAGAATTGTGGGCCAGGACCTGGGTCGTGGTGTTGGTGACTGAGCTCTGACTTTGAATGAGTAGATTTGCCTATCTAGGCCTTAGCTGTGCCTTCTGCAAAATAAGATTTGAGATTAACTCAAGCCCTTACAGCTTGACTGCTCTGGCCATGCATTTTCTTTCCTCTTCCTCATTGAAATCTATATCATTCCTTCAGGGCCCAAGGACCCACGCTCAGAAGAAATCAATTTGGCTAATGTCCTTATGAGAGGGGACCAACCCTCAGGCTTTATGTGCTCTTTGGCCTTTTAGGCAAGAGTGGAGAGGGTGGATATTTTTGTTCTGGTCTTGTTTTGGTGCTCTTTGATAGCAGGAAGGGCAGAGTCCTGCCAGACTGTGAAAGTCTTGACCACCAGCTTAAGGAGTCTGGACTCTTGTGAGTGGGGAACTACCAGAGGCTTTAAGTGGGAAGTGACCTGTGTCTCAGGACACATACTCTAGAAGTGTGGCTGTGGAGAGTCCACATGAGAGACTCAGGTCTGAAGTGAGAGATCAGAGGGCATGGAGAACAGGGGGATAGGCGTGAGCCATTTGAGGAAGAGTTGGAGGTCTTTGTGAGTGACCAGAGGGGAGGAGATGGGAAGGAAGGGTCTGAAGATGGCTCTGAGCTGTGTCTAGTTTAGGCATTTGGGTAGACCAGATGTCATTAGCACCAAGATAGGGGCGGGGCTAGGTTGGTTAGGGACTGAAATGCTAAACCCAGTTTTGGATGTTAGATAAGATGCCTGTGGGCCATCCAGGTGGAACTAATGTGTGGGGAGTGGGAAGAATACAGCTGGGGCTGGAGCCAAGGAGGGGTAGAGGATGAAGAGGAAAGAGGGAGTGAGCTGGGGAGGTCTCTGCCTCTGTGGGAACTTCACACCTGCTCTCCTGCATTGAGCTCATGGCTGTTTTCTACTCTTTCCCTCCCTGTTCTCTGATCAGAGCGATTTTTCAGGGTTTTGGCCGGATAGATATTCTTAGCCCAGGGGTCACATATTTACTACCAATAGGTCTTTTGGAAAATGGGGACTGTGAATCAATGAATGGAGAGGTGAAAAGAGGACAGTGAAGGAAGGACTTTTGGAGAAAGATAATAGGGAAGAGCAAGCAGGTGAAACACATGCTGTAAAATATGTTAGCATTCCTTGTAAACTATAAAAAGCACAATACAAATGTACAGTTTTGCTGAGAACACTGTGTCCATGGGTTGCAAGGGGGAGAGGTGAGACTAGGAGGGTAAAGGGGAAGAAGTAGCTTAGAAGGATGAAGCCAAAAGCCAGGCTACCAGATCTAGACGTCTCCTTGGAAGGCTCTCTACTGCTTAAAAATTACTTGGCCTGGCCGGGCGCGGTGGCTTAAGCCTGTAATCCCAGCACTTTGGGAGGCCGAGATGGGCGGATCACGAGGTCAGGAGATCGAGACCATCCTGGCTAACACGGTGAAACCCCGTCTCTACTAAAAAATACAAAAAACTAGCCGGGAGAGGTGGCGGGCGCCTGTAGTCCCAGCTACTCGGGAGGCTGAGGCAGGAGAATGGCGTAAACCTGGGAGGCAGAGCTTGCAGTGAGCTGAGATCTGGCCACTGCACTCCAGCCCGGGCGACAGAGCGAGACTCCGTCTCAAAAAAAAAAAAAAAAAAAATTACTTGGCCTATCCAGTCTCTTGGGTGTAATGAGTTTTTTTTTCTTTTCTTTTTTGAGACAGAGTTTTGCTCTTGTTGCCCAGGCTGGAGTTCAATGGCACAATCTTGGCTCACCGCAACCTCCACCTACTGGGTTCAAGTGATTCTTCTGCTTCAGCCTCCTGAGTAGATGGGATTACAGGTATGTGCCACCATGCCCGGCTAATTTTGTATTTTTAGTAGAGAGGGGTTTTGCCATGTTGGTCAGGCTGGTCTTGAACTGCCGACCTTAGGTCATCTGCCCATCTCAGCCTCCCAAAGTGCTGGGATTACAGGCGTGAGCCACTGCTCCTGGCCTGGGTGTAATGAATGAGTAATGAATTTTATATGTTTATATGACAATATTAAATGCTAATAGCCAACAAATATTGTATGTTTACAATTAGTACATCTAACACAGCTAGTGTAACTAATATTGTGTACTAATAGTACAATGAGTGGCCAACAAATATTGTGTGCTCAGTACATACGAGGGAGTGTGCTAAACACTTTAACTAGATGACCTCAATTGATCCTCACAACAGCACATGTGGTGGGTACTTTTATTGGCCCCGTTTTACAGATGAGGGGAGTGAGGTATAGTCATTTGCCCAGCCAGGGCCTTGCAGCTTGTATGCTAGAGCCAGAATATGAAGCCAGGCTGCCTGGGGGACTACATAGCATGTGGTCTTAATCACTCAGCAGTTCAGTGTAGTTCAGTATATTCTATACTTTTCTGTTGTTGTTGTTGTTGTTTTTGAGATGGAGTCTTGCTCTGTCGCCCAGGCTGGAAGTGCAGTGGTGAAATCTCGGCTCACTGCAGCCTCTGCCTCCCAGGTTCAAGCGATTCTCCTGCCTCAGCCTCCCAAGTAGCTAGGACTACAGGCACGCACCACCACGCCCAGCTAATTTTTGTATTTTTAATAGAGATAGGGTTTCACTGTGTTGGACAGGCTGGTCTTGAACTCCTGATCTCATGGTCCGCCCACCTTGGCCTGCCAAAGTGCTGGGTTTACAGGCGTGAGCCACCACACCTGGCCTTTTCTGTGTTTGTTTGTTTTGTTTCCTTTTACCTTTAACGAAGACATAGATAAAATGCAGCTCAGGTACAGAAAGTGTCAACTTTCAGGTTGACTCCCAGATCGACAACAGGGTAGGACTTCTCATAGAGTGGTCTTTGGATCATCTGTACTGGAATCTTCGAGAATGTTTATGAAAAACCGAGATCTAGGTGGAGCACAGTGGCTCATGTCTGTAATCCCAGCACTTTGGGAGGCCGAGGTGGGCAGATCACAAGTTCAGGAGATTGAGACCATCCTGGCTAACACGGTGAAAACCCGTCTTTACTAAAAATACAAAAAATTAGCCAGGCGTGGTGGCGGGCACCTGTAGTCCTGGCTGCTGGGGAGGCTGAGGCAAGAGAATGGCGTGAACCCAGGAGGCAGAGCTTGCAGTGAGCCGAGATGGCCCCACTGCACTCTAGCCTGGGCAACAGAGTGAGATTCTGTCTCAAAAACAAACAACAACAACAACAACAACAACAACAACAAAAACCGAGATCTAGGCCAGGCGCGGTGACTCATGCCTGTAATCCCAGCATTTTGGGAGGCCGAGGTGGGTGGATCGCTTGAGGTCAGGAGTTTGAGACCAGCCTGGCCAACATGGTGAAACCCTGTCTCTACTAAAAATACAAAAATTAGCTGAGCATGGGGGTGTGCGCCTGTACTCTCAGCTACTCAGGAAGCTGAGGTGGGAGAATTGCTTGAACCTGGGAGGCAGAGGTTGCAGTGAGCCAAGACTGCGCCACTGCACTCCAGCCTGGGCAACAGAGTGAGACTGTCTCAAAACAACAACAACAACAACAACAACAACGACGACGACAACAAACAAAAACCCTGAGGTCTCTAGTTCTCACTTGGGCCAACTGGAAGAAGAATTTCTCAAACATTGATATTTGAGACCTACTGAGTTCAGGCTGAATGTCTGGTTCTGGAAGGAAATGGAATCTTGGCTTCTTCAGTCACCACAGTTTTGGTCTTTTTCCTCTGTGAAATTAACAATGTAGGCCGGTGCAGTGGCTCACGCCTGTAATCCCAACACTTTGGGAGACCGAGGCGGGTGGATAACCTGAGGTCAGGAGTTTGACATTAGCCTGGCCAACATGGTGAAACCCCGTCTCTACTAAAAATACAAAAATTATCCGGGCTTTGGTAGTGCATACCTGTAATCCCACCTACTAGGGAGGCTGAGGCAGGAGAATTGCTTGAACCCAGGGGGTGGAGGTAGCAGTGAGCCAAGATCACGCCACTGCACTCCAGCCTGGGCACAAGAGCGAGACTTCGTTTCAAACAAACAAAACCCAAAACAATAATGTGGTCCATGCTCTCTTTCTTTCTCTGGGCGCTTGGAGGGGTGGGGTGGGAGGACCAAGAGTGGATACAATTGCACTTGCCTTTATGCTAGAGGAGGCACTGTGAGGCAGCACCTCTTACATTTGCCTTTCATTTGTTTTTCTCCCCTGAGATGGGTTTCACTTCTCTCTCTGTCCTGTGGGGGAACTTCCCAGCTGAGGACCTCCATGTGGTTTGGTGCTCAGTTGGGCGATGAGCACTGGGAGGGGAGCAGTTGTAGTTGTGACTTCTCTCGGGCCTGCCATGCTCTGCCATGGAGGTGGAGTGGCATGAAGTTTAGCTGCTTCACCTCAATCTGCTCAAGAGTGGGGACTGCTGAGAGCAGTGGATGGGGGACAGTGGAATTGCAGCCTGGGATGTGAAACGGGGATCCTGTTACCTGCAGCTGCAGTCTTCACGTGTCCTCATCTTTTGTGACTGCCCTAGGGCCCTGAGCTGAGCAAGACAGACAAACAGGAGGAAGTATTAATCTTTCTGCTTCTACCTCATCCACTAGGAAGTTTGGAGGACCAATCCAGTTATACCCACTGCCTTGGGTGAGGACATCAGAGAGTTTTATGCAGCTCAGTTTTGGGGAAGTTCACACAGTCTGGCTTCAGGAAGATCCAGAAGTGAGGGAAAGGCTCTGGGCTGGGAGTGAGGAGGCCTTGTTCTGTGTCAGCTAAGCTACCAACTTTCTTTGTTACCATGAGAAAGTCACTCGCTCACTCTGGACGGGAGTTTTCTTATCTGTAAACTGTTGGATTTGAGTGAGATCATCTTTTGTGTTCTCAAGTTCTGATTTTATGATTAGCAGTGGTAGGTTGCAGCAGGTGTGGCAGAGCCCCGAATGCTGCTTTTTCTGTCACATGTGCCTCCCTCCCCCGAAAAGAACAAGTTGTGAGCTTTATTTGCATCTCTTCTTAAATAGCTCTGTGTTTCTGTGGGCTGAAGAGGCCCACTGTGGGTGTAGTGAGGAGAGTCTCTGGAGGCAGGAGCTTCCCTTGGCTCTGGGGAAGGAGGTCCAGTTGGTAGCTTCCCTGCCATTGCACAGACTTCTCATATGTTCTGGTAATGACATGACTTCCCTCCCTGTTCTGCCTGCCTCTCTAATATTCAGTTTCTAGAGTAGGCTATAATTGTTTTGATAGATTTCCTGTTTCCTGCCTATGGGTCTTTGAAGCAAATAGCAGGAAATTCTTTTCATAGCCATCAGGGTCTCTGTTTCATATTTCCCCTTTTCCATAGAACCTGACAGATCCAGGACACAGAGAGACACATGTGCATGCTCCAGCTCCCAGTATTCATACAGATATGGTGAAGGGTGGGTGGAGTTATATTCTTACAGTTTGGTAAGTATTGTCTGGGGAGCTCTTGTAACACATGTGAGACTCTGAGTGCTGTGATAATGTCTTGTATGTCACTGCTACTTAAGAGTTTAAGGTGAAGCTTTATGAGTGTACTGCATGTGTCTGGTGCATGTGTGTGGGTCAGAATGTGGATCAGTGGCTGCTGATGTGCTGATGCTGAGAGAAAGTGATTTAGGAGCTGGGCTTGCTCTCTGTATGTTTCTGCTTTTTGTGCAATGTCCTGGTAACTTGTCAGAGGCTGGATAAGATGTTAGAGATTTTCTTAATCCAGTCTGAAATCCGCCTTGTTTTATTCCTGGGTATGAATCATGTGAGGGGTTGGGAGGTAGAGGATGAAATTCTCAGACCTTCTGAACAGTCCAAGGTCAGTTCTCAGAAATCAGATGTTGGTTGTTTAGCCATCACACCCTTGGATTTATGAGTTGGACCTAGAGGATTTGATCGTTTCTGTGACAGAGGTATCATCCTGTTCCCGGAAAACTGGCGACACGTTGACATGCAGGAACCTGGTCAGATTTATGGCTTGTTTCTAACCAACGTTTAGGCATTCCGCCCTTTAAAAACAAATTTCACTGATTTTTTCATGTATCTAACAAGGGCCAGGTGCTGAATTCTCAAAGATAAATAAAATAGGATCCCTTTCCTCAGGAACGAATGGTTTATCTTTTCTTGAACACGGTCTTCTGGGGCTAATTCTCACAGTACCCAACTCTCTCTCTTGCAAGCCTTTGGGAGCTCTCGGAACCAGGCAGGCTAGCTCAGACACGCAGCAGCTAACACAGGAGAGTGGGGTGTGAGTCCAGCCCCTTGCCACTTTCTGACCCTCCCTTTTAGGACACAGTGGCCACGGGAAGGCAAGACACTGGGCTCCTTAAGAAAGGCTGTGGCGGGGAATGTGGTGGGGGTGGTAACTGCAATTATCCCTCAGCTTGCCCCTCAGCTCTCCAGATACAACAGCATGGCCTCAAGCAGACCCAGAGGTGGAGAAAGGGTGCATGTTCCCTGGGGGACCAGAAGTGGGATTTGTTAGTTGTTCTTACAAACAGTAGTAGCGAGATGGCAGGGCAATTTGAGCCTTGTGGAGTAATCTCTAGGGAACTGTAATTAATTCTCTCCATTCAGACTGGAATGCTGGGCAGTAGTTAAAGGGGGCAGGGCCAGGTATGGTGGCTCATGGCTTTAATCCCAGCAATTTGGGAGGATTGCTTGAGGCCAAGAGTTTCAGACTAGCCTGGCCAAATTGGTGAAACCTTGTCTCTACTAAAAATATAAAAATTAAGGCTGGGCACAGTGGCTCACACCTGTAATCCCTGTACTTTGGGAGGCCAAGGTGGGTGGATCATCTGAGGTCGGGAGTTTGAGACCAGCCTGGCCAACATGGTGAAAACCCCATCTCTACCACAAATACAAAAATTTGCCGGGCGAGGTGGCGCACGCCTGTAATCCCAGCTACTCAGGAGGCTGAGGCAGGAGAATTGCTTGAACCCGGGAGGAGGAGGTTGCAGTGAGCCGAGATCATGCCAGTGTACATGCTTGGGTGACAGAATGAGACTCCATCTCAAAAAAAGGGAGGTAGGGGTATTTGTGGAGAAAGTTGCACAAGAAATGCTTAGGCCAGGCACAGTGACTCGTGCCTGTAATTCCAATCATTTGGGAGGCCGAGGTGGGAGGACTCCTTGAGCCCAGGAGTTCAAGATCAGTCTGGGCAACATAGCAAGACCTTATCTCTTAAAAAAGAAAAATTAAAAAATTTAGCTGAGTATGGTGACACATGCCTATAGTCCCAGCTACTTGAGAGGCTGAGGCAAGAAGATCACTAGAGCCTTGGTGGTCGAGGGTGCAGTGAGTCATGATTGCACCACACAGCACTCCAGCCTGCGTGACAGAGGGCAGAGCCTGTCTCAAAATAAAAAATTAAAAAAGACATGCTCAGACCAACTGGTGCCAAATTTTTGTCTGAGGCTTGTATATTAAGCTGCTGTCCCCTCCACCACACAGAGGCACAAAGGCAGTGGCAGCTGGGACTTCCTTCCCTGTTTTCTCCCATTCTTCTAATTCTTCATGATGCCCTTTTGTGACTTCTTTCCTCTTTTAATACTGCTTTTGATATCATTTCAGCGTGATGTCACTTGTGTAAAATCACTGGGGGTAGGGTGAGTGAAAATTTTCCAAACCACACATTCTTTTTTTTTTCTTTTTTGGGACAGAGTCTCACTCTGTTGCACAGGCTGGAGTACCCTGTCACAATCATGATGCATGGCAGTCACGAACTTTTGGACTTAAGTGATCTTCCTGCCTCAGCTTCCAGAGCAGCTGGCTCATGCCACCACATTTGGCTAATTTTTTGTAGAGACAGGGTCTCACTTTGTTGCCTACACTGGTCTCAAACTCCTGGGCTCATGTGATCTTCCTGTGTCAGCCTGCCAAAGTGCTAGGATTATGTACAGACTTGAGCTGCTGTGCTCAGCCCAAACCCCACATTCTTTTTTCATTTTTATTTTTTATTTTTTGAGACAGGGTCTGGCTATGTCACCAAGGCTGAAGTGCAGTGGTGTGAACACACCTCACCACAGTCTCAGCCTCCTGGGCTCAAGCGATCCTCCCACCTCAGCCTCCTGGGTAGCTGAGACCACAGGTGTGTACCACCACATGTGGCTCATTTTTTAACTTATTTTTGTAGAGATGGGGTCTTGCTATATCGTTCAGGTTAGTCTCTAGCTCCTGGGCTCAAGTGATCCTCCTGCCTCAGCCTCCCATAGTGCTGGGATTATAGGCATGAGCCACTGCGTCTGGCCCAAATCCCACATTTGTTTTTCTTTTTTTTTTTGAGACGGATTCTCTGTTGCCCAGACTGGTGTGCGATGGTGTGATCTCGGCTTACTGTAATCTCTGACTCTTGGGTTCAAGTGATTCTCCTGCCTCAGCCTCCCAAGTAGCCAGGATTACAGGTGCCCACCACCACACCCAGCTAATTTTTGTTTGTGTTTTTAGTAGAGACAGGGTTTTACCATATTGGCCAGGATGGTCTCAAACTCCTAACCTCAGCTGATCCACCCACCTAGGCCTCCCAAAATGCTGGGATTACAGGTCTGAGCCACCATGCCTGGCCCCAAACCCCACATTCTTAATGGCAGCTCTGGGCCCTACATATTTTCACTTCTCCAGGGTGACCCTGGGAACTTAATTCTAACTTGGGTCCTATGGTAGCTCTTTAACCACCCCAACAGCTCCGTAAGTATAGTTCAGCTTAAGAGAAAGAGACAGAGAGGGAGACTTCAAGCACTGGGGGTTTGGTGCCTTTGGAGTCAGACAGACTGGACCTGGATTTAAATCCACTTTGTTCTCATTATCTGTGTGATCTTGGGCAACTGACTTAAGCTCTCTAGGGCTCAATTGCAACATACGTAAAATGAAGATGATACCATGTAATAGTTATAATAATAGCTACTGTATTGAGCACTTTACATTTATTCATATAGTTAATCTTCATACATCTCTAGGAATTAGGTACTATTGTAGTTGTCATTTCTCAGATAAGAAAACTGAGGCATAGAGAAGTTAAGCAGCATGCCCACATTAACACAATTCTTAAGTTGTGGAACTGGGATTCTGAACATGGAAGCCCGACCTCAGAGCCTGTGTCCTTAACTACTGCACTGGACTGTGGTCCACAGAATGTTAACATGGATGGGGGGGTGGGGTGGAAACAACAATAACAACAACAAAAACCCACAAAACACAAACATTTAAAGTACCAGGTATAGAGCTTGGCAATCAGTTATTAAATTAAATAACTGATGGCAGTAAATGGCACCTGTTGCCACCAGGGTAGAAAAGCCTATTTTCCAAGCTGTGCTTCCCCACGGGCACATGGAGGATGTGGCCCTCAGTCATGGCAAGGCAGGAGAGAGACGGGTCTTCCCGCTGTCCCGGGGTTTGCAAGGTGTCAGGGCTTCTTCCACTCCAACTCTGTTAGACACAGTTTGTTGGCAAAAGTCTTGTTTCCCTAATCCCAAAGTTGCCTGACAGGCCTAACAGGCCCCGAAAGGAAAACACAGGAGCAGGGTGGCCATAGGAAGGGGCTCCCTTCCAGTGAGCCAGTTGCTCAAGAATCACTTTTCTCACTGCTTCAGAGGAATCTGGCTTTTTGTATCCTGCTGTCTTACCCATTTGGTCAGCACTCCCAGATAAGCTACCTGGAGAACAGAGTGGGGCCTCTGCCTAAATTGGCACAAGATGAACAGTCAGTGCCAAGAAACTAAGGAGACCCTGCAGGGACCTGGGGAAACCCAAATCTGGGCTTCAGAGGAAGGGAGCATCAAGCCTGCTCTGATTCCTTGTCGTGTATACTTTGGCGCTCTGCCTGGGCTTATGAATGGCTTGGTCAGTCACTGAGCAGTTCCGGTGCACCTGTCCCATTCAAGTTACCAACTGGGTTAGAGGCAGTGTGGTTTTTGGCTAAATGTGTTTTTGGAAGCTGAGGAATCTGCATTTCACTATAGCTCTGCCACTTTTTAGTTAAGTTGTGTGATCTTGACAGTTTACTCTTTTCTGAGCCTCACTTTTCTCATTTGTGAGAAAATTATGAGGATCTTTTTTGAGACAGAGTCTCGTTTTGTTACCAGGCTGGAATGCAGTGGCTTGATCATAGCTCACTGTAGCCTCATCTTCCTGGGCTCAAGCAATTTTCCCATCTCAGCCTCCCAAGTAGCTTGGACTACAGGTGTGCGACACCATGCCTGGCTAATTTTTAAATTTCTTGTGGGGACGAAGTCTCTCTGTGTTGCCCAGGCTCATCTGAAACTCCTGGGCTCAAGCAATCCTCCCACCTCAGCCACCTAAAATTCTGGAATTACAGGCATGAGCCACTGTGCCTGGCTGAATTATGAGGATCAAATGACATCACGTACACAAAGGCCATAGAACAGCAACTTACACACTATAGGTGCTCAGTAAACACTCAGTCACAGGTTAGGTGCAGTTGGGGGCTGTGGAAAAATATAAAGTGCAATCTCTTGCCTTTAAGGAGGTTGCAGTCTAGATGGGATGAGAGGTAATAAGATAGAAAATCATGTAAATCACAATGTTGGGAATGCATGTAACATAATACTGGCTGGTTGTGCGCAGTGGTGTTATTGAAACCAATGATGTTTATCTGAGGTGCAATTATTGTGAATGGGAAACTTTCGCAATAACATCAGCCAACAAGTGTCATGGACTGTGAAGGCTTTGGGAGTTCAGAGGTATGAGAGCTGCCATATGGGCTAAGCCAGGGAAGGCTTTCTGACCAAGTGAGTGTTGCAAACCTGCAAAGTCTGGAGAAGAAGGTGGAGGGACACTCCAGAGAAAGAACAGAATGAGGCCAAGTAGCATCAGTTCAGATGATAGGGAAGAAAACAGATTGGAACCAAGGGCTTGTAGGGGATATGAGAGGGAGATGAAATTGAATAGGTGGGTTGAGGTCAGGTTGTAAAGAGCTTTGAATGCTGTGCTAAGGAAGTTTGGAATTTACCTGAAGGTTTTTGAGGAGGGGAATGACATTCATATGATGACCTTGATTTGGTCATGTATTCTTTTAATTTCTCTGTACCTTAGATCCCTCATCTATACAGTAAGAAGTTTGGATCATGTGATTGTAGAGGAGTTTCTCTAGCTAGAGAGTTTATGATTCTATGATACAGGGAGACTATTTTATTTTTATCTTTATTTATTTATTTGTTTTTGAGATGGTGTCTTGCTCTGTCATGAGGCTGGAGTGCAGTGGTGTGTGATCTTGGCTCACTGCAACTTCCGCCTTCCTAGGTTCAGCAATTCTCACGCCTCAGCCTCCTGAGTAGCTGGGATTACAGACACGTGCCACCATGCCCAGCTAATTTTTGTATTTTTAGTAGAGACGGGGTTTCACCATATTGGCCAGGCTGGTCTTGAACTTGTGATCTTCCCGTCTTGGCCTCCCAAAGTGCTAGGATTATAAGCGTGAGCCACCACACCTGGCCAGGAAGATTATTTTAATGATAAAATGCAGAATTGGTATGAAAGGGAAAAACTGTAGGTGGAAGATTGTTTAGAAAGCCAGTGCAATATCAGGGAAGAAGCCTCTTGTGAGAGACTCTGTGTGGATGAGGAAGGCCTTTATTGTATGTTATAGGTACTCTGACATTATAACTCTATTAACAGTTTGAGTTCTGCAAGATACATCTCAGGAGACACCTAACTTGGGGCACCTGGAGAAGTGAATAAATTGATAAAATGTTTTAGGAAAGGAGTGATTATTTGGTAGGCTTTAGGTTTATACCATTCCTGTTCTGAAATAACCTAAGAAGGGCAGAAATAACATTATTGTTTCTCTTTAGGTGTTTTGTATAGTTTTTCAATTTACAAAGTAGTTTCACAGGCATTATCACATTTGCTTTTCACCAGAGTCTCCTGAGGGAGGTTAGGCAGGTGCTTTCTCAGAGTTTTTTTTTTTTTTTCCAAATTTAGGCCTCCTCATTCTTTCGTTTCCTTTCTCTTTTCTTTTCCTTTTCCTCCTCCTCCTCCCCCCCTCCCTCCTCTTCCTCCTCTTCCTCCTCCTTCTTTCTTCTCTTTTCTCTCTTCTTTCTTTGTAGAGACAGAGGGTCTCCTCATGTTTCCCAGACTAGTCTTGAACTCCTGGGCTTAATGATCTTCCCACCTGGGCCTCCTAAAGTGTTAGGATTACAGGCATGAACCACTGCACCTGCAGTTACTGATTTTTTTAGTATCTGGCCAGATACTATTTATATTATAGATACGTATAAACCAAAAAGTGCCTGAGACAGATCTCAATCAATGTAGAGGTTTATTTTGCCAAGGTTGAGGATGCACCTGGAGAAAAAGAGACCTGTTGCAGTAGAATCTGTGGCCTTGCTTTTTCCAAAGATGGTTTTGAGGACTTCAATATTTAAAGGAGAAAGAGGGCCGGGCGCGGTGGCTGAAGCCTGTAATCCCAGCACTTTGGGAGGCCGAGACGGGCGGATCACAAGGTCGGGAGATCGAGACCATCCTGGCTAACCCTGTGAAACCCCGTCTCTACTAAAAAATACAAAAAACTAGCTGGGCAAGGTGGCGGGCGCCTGTAGTCCCAGCTACTCGGGAGGCTGAGGCAGGAGAATGGCATAAACCCGGGAGGCGGAGCTTGCAGTGAGCTAAGATCCGGCCACTGCACTCCAGCCTGGGCGACAGAGCGAGACTCCGTCTAAAAAAAAAAAAAAATGAGAAAGAGCAGGCGGGGGGGGGGGGGGGAAAGAAAAGAAAAGGAGGGTAGGCAGCGAGGCAAACAATTACATTCTTGGGAGGCTCCCAAGTGAATGTAACTGTTTTACATTAGCACTCAGTGAATTCACATTTTACATGTGAAAAAAAAGGAATGGGGGTGGGGGAGTCAATTATGCATTTATCTAGTGCTCAACAGATCTACATTTTACATAAGATAATGTAAGCCTGTGAAATTACAGCTGTCTGTTTAGGAACAAAAAGAAGGCAGTTTCTGCATGACTCAGTTCCCAAGCTTAACTTTTCCCTTTGGCATAGTGAATTTGGGATCCCAAGATTTTATTTTCCTTTTGCAAACTCAATACATTGATTAAGTTTAACACTTTACCATGTGCCTCACACATGGAATCCAGTAAATGTTTGGTGCTATTCATTCATTCATTGAATTCCTTAGTAAGCATGTAGTTTCCTGAATGCCTACTAGATACAAAGCACATATTAGGTACTGAGTATATTAATGGGAATAAAAACATGGTGGCCCTTAAGGAGCTCATAGTCTTATAAGGGAGACAAGTCAAACATTTACAGAATAGAATGACAAGCATGGGCTGGGCACAGTGGCTCATGCCTGTAATCCCAGCACTTTGGGAGGCTGAGGCAGGCGGATCACCTGAGGTCAGGAGTTTGAGACTAGCCTGACCAACATGGAGAAACCCCGTCTCTATTAAAAATACAAAAATTAGCCAGGCGTGTTGATGGGCACCTGTAATCCCAGCTGCTTGGGAGGCTGAGGCAGGAGAATTGCTTGAACTCGGGAGGTGGAAGTTGCAGTGAGCTGAGATCGTGCCACTGTACTCCAGACTGGGCAACAAGAGTGAGATTGTGTCTCAAAAAAAAAAAAAAATGACAAGCGTTATGATTAAAGGACAAAACAAGTGTTATAAGAGCACAGGGGAGGGCTCACTAACTCATCCTGGGATGAGAATGCTGAGAACAGTGAAACCTTTTCTTTTCTTCTTTTTTCTTTCTATTTTTAAGAGCTAAGTTCTGAAAGAGGAGTAGAAATTGAGAGGAGGGCTGTCTAGGCAGAGGGAACAATACATGCAAAGTCAAGTGATGTGAGGGAGTGCGAAGTCAGTGATGTGTTCGGGGAACTGCAAGTAGCTGAGCCTGTTGTCACAGATAGTACACAGGGACAGTGATTAGGAATAATCAGGGACCAGATTATGAAGAGCCTCATATGCTTGGTGAAGAAGTTTAGATTTTATCCTCAAGGTGATGGAGAACTACACCTAGATTTTAGGCAGGGGATTGATGTAACCACCCAGTGGATTCTTCCTGCCCGCTGCACAAATAATGACCACAGCATTGCAATAAAGAAAGAGTTTATGGGGGTGGGACAAAAAAGTTTAATTGACACAAGGCTGGCCACACCACATGGGAGATGGAATTGTTATTCGAATCAGCCTCATCTTCAGCTCATAGGTTAGAGGTTTTTCAAAGGCAGTTTAGGGGAAGGTGTTGGAGTGGCCATGTAGTGGGTGCTTGCTGCTGATTGGTTTGGGTGGGGATGAAATCATAGGGTCTTGAAGCTGCTCTCTTGAGCTGAGTTGCTTCTGCATAGGGCCACAGGAGTGGAGTTGGCAGGTCCAGGTGGAGCTCTGGGTGTCAGACATGCAAAAAACCTGAAAAGATACCTCAAAAGGCCAATTTACAACAGTGATGTTATGTGCAGGGCATATCTGGTGACCAGTCTACAGCTTAGCAGAATTCAGGTTCCTCTCCTCCCCCTAGCCCGATGGCCGTTCATAGGTGGTTGAGTTTTGGGGAAGGTTTCTTATCATTTAAACTATAAGCTAAATGTCTCCCAAAGTTAGTTTAGCCTAAGCATAAGAATGATTAAGGTAAAGGCAAGATGGAGCATGGGTTAGATAAGATCTCTTACTGCCTTATTTTTTTCGCTGTTATAATGTTTCCAAAGGCAGTATCATTGACATTAGCAGACTTGTGTTTTCGGGTGATCTCTTTGACTGTCAAAGTGGAGGACAGATTGAATCAGTGAGTTGGGGGAAGATGAAGCCCAGAAGCAGGATAAGTTGCGTTAGCTGTGATTGCTGCTTTCTTCTCTGGGATGCCCCTTTCCATCTTTAGGGATCTTGCCTGTGGTACTTGCCGTAGCACCAGGCAAACAGAAGGCATTTTACATGACGTGTTGGTTAGCTCCACTGCTGTGGCTTGCACTAACAGTGACTGGGCATTGATTTGAAAGTAAAGTGAGCACCCTTTTTCCTGTGGTCACAAATCAGGCAAAATTGCTTTCTTGGTTAGAACTGACATGGAAGATACACACACACACACACACACACACACACACACAATTTTTTGAGACAGAGTCTCAATCGCCTAGGTTGGAGTGCAGTGGTGTGATCTTGGCTCACTGCAGTCTCTGCCTCCTGGGTTCAAGCAATTCTCCTGCCTCAGCCTCCTGAGTAGCTGGGATTACAAGTGTGCGCCACCACGCCCAGCTAATTTTTGTATTTTTAGTTGAGATGAGATTTCACCATGTTGGCCAGGCTGGTCTTGAACTCCTGACCTCAAATGATCCCCCTACCTCAGCCTCCCAAAGTGTTGAGATTATAGGCGTGAGCCACCGTGCCCGGCCAGAAGATATGTTTGGCTCTTCTCAAGATGTCTCCAGAGGCATTTTCCATTTTGTGAAGAGTCTTTGTTCCAAAGTTGACAGTGGCTTCCTTTAGGGCAGGAAACATATTTTACTCATTTTGTAGTCCCTGGACTTATCACAATACATGATACATGCTAGGCAATGATAGATATTAGTTTCATGAATTTGAAATTCATTGTTTTGTATTTGAAATATGTTTCATGAAATATGCTGTAAATGTTGATTAGATGCTCAGATTCCTCTTCAAAAGCCTTTTAAATCTAGAGCCTAATGGGGTACTGGGCATATCTAAGGCCTGAGAAGGAGGGAAGCTCTAGGAAATGGCAGGAATTAGCAGAATGGAAGTAAGTTACTTCCCAGAAGTATTTAGCAGTTGAACTGAAACAGTTTCAGAAAGATTCCGGGCCAAAGGTTTTTAGAAAGACCTACTGGGGAGATTGGGAAGTTCTGAATTCCTTTTGCTATCTCCTGTTATACAAATCGCTTTTGTTCTTCCTCATATACTTTAAAATACATTTGGCTGGCACAGTGGCTGATGCCTGTAATCCCAACACTTTGGAAGGCCAAGGTAGGAAGACTGCTTGAGGCCAGGAATCCAAGAGCATCCTGGACAACATAGCAAGATCTCCATTAAAAAATCAACCAGGTGTGGTGACATGCACCTGCTGTCCCAGCTACTTGGGAGGCTGAGGTGAGAGGATCACTTGAGCCCAGGGGGTCAAGGCTGAGTGAGCCATGATTGTGCCACTACACTCCAGCCTGGGTGACAGAGTGAGACCTTGTCTCTGGGAAAAAAAAAAAAAAGAATAAAATTGGCATGGTGCGGTGGCCCACACCTGTAATCCCAGCACGTTGGGAGGCTAAAGTGGGAGGATCACTTGAGCCCAGGAGTTCTAAAGCAACCTGAGCAATGTAGTGAGACCTTGTCTTTTTTTTTTTTTTTTGAGACAGAGTCTCGCTGCGTCACTAGGCTGGAGTGCAGTGGTGCGATCTCGGCTCACTGCAACCTCCGCCTCCTGGGTTCAAGCGATTCTCCTGCCTCAGCCTCCCCAGTAGCTGGAACTACAGGCATGCACCACCACACTCAGCTAATTTTTGTATTTTTAGTAGAGACAGGGTTTCACCATGTTGGCCAGGATGATCTCGATCTCTTGACCTCATGATCCGCCCACCTCGGCCTCCCAAAGTGCTAGGATTACAGGCGTGAGCCATCATGCCTGGCCGAGACCTTGTCTTTACAAAAAATAAACAAAATTAGCTGGGCATGGTGGTGCACACCTATAGTTCCAGCTACTTGAAAGGCTGAGTTAAGAGGATCACTTGTGAGCCCAGGAGGTCAAGGCTGCAGTGAGCCGAGATCGTATCATTGCACTCCAGCCTGGGCAACAGAGTGAGACCCCATCTAAATATAAATAAATTAAATAAATAAATAACAGTTAAACCAGATGACTTGCCATGGTTTCCTGATTCTTTGTCTTTTTATGTTTCCTTTTTTCGTTAGGAATGTTTTCTCTATGCCATTATCTCATTCTTCAGTGCCCTGCTGAAATGCTTTTCATGAAACCTTATGGAAAGAGTAATCTCTCCCTATCCAAGTCATCTCAATTTTTAGACCCCCTTGTGGTACTTAATGTTCTCTACCTAGAATTATATATGGGTTATCATTCTTACACTAGAAGGAAGGAATCATATGTAATTTAGCTATGAGTATTCCAGAGTGTCTAGCACAGGTCTTTGTAAATGTTGAGTGGACAATGTGGCTGAGCTGTATTACTACCTTAGTGTTATGGTTACTTTTACTTGTCAACCTAGCTGGACCATGATGTTGCCAGGTATTTGGTCAGACACTATTCTGGGTGTTTCTTTCTTTCTTTTTTTTTCTTTCCCAAGATGGAATCTTGCTCTGTCACCTAGGCTAGAGTGCAATGGCGCGATCTCAGCTTACTGCAACCTCCACCTCCTAAGTTCAAGCAATTCTCTTGCCTCAGTCTCCTGAGTAGGTGGGATTACAGGCTCATGCCACGACGCCTGACTAATTTTTGTATTTTTAGTAGAGATGGGGTTTCTTCATGTTGGCCAGGCTGGTCTCGAACTCCTGACTTCATGATCCGCCTGCCTTGTCCTCCCAAAGTGCTGGATTACAGGCCTGAGCCACTGCTCCCAGCCTATTCTGGGTATTTCTGTGAAGATATTTTTGCGTGAGATTAAAATTTAAATTGATAGATTGAATAAAGTAGATTGCTCTCCCTAATATGGGTGGGCCTCATCCAATCAGTCGAAGGCCTGAATAGAACAAAAAGACTCATCCTCCCTTGAGTAAAGGAATTCCTCCTGCCTGACCACTTTCCAACTGGGATATTGGCTTCTTCCTGTCTCCAAACTCAAACTGAATCATCAGCTCTTGAGCCTTGCTGGCCTTTGGACTGAAACTGAAACTATACAACTAGCTCTCTTGGGTCTCTAGCTTTCCAGCTCACCCTGAAGCTCATGGGGCTTGTCAGCCTCCAGAATTGTGTGAGACAATTCTTTATAATGTAGCTCTTTTTATATACAAACACACACACACACACACACACACACACACACACACACACACACACACATCTTGTTGGTTCTGCTTCTCTGGAGAACCCTACTACACTTGGGTTCTAAATGTTAGAAATATCCCAGGGAAGGGAAAAGAGTTATCTACCATTCCTGGCACAGGATTAACATGAGGCACACTTTAAAATGATGCTGTTCTTATAAACTCTTCTCCCTCTTCTAAGATTTAAGGTATATAGGACTTTGATGCTACCCTTATCCCTCTACTTTAATATCTGATCCAGGCCTATCTTGTTCCTCATTTATGGCTGAAATTTCCTTTGCTTTTGAGTCATTTTCCCAACCCTACCCCACTCCCATTAAAGCTCCCAACTCAGTGTGTTAGATAGAAACTAGGTGGTGGGGGTAAAGCAGTTTGTACAATGATTCATGTATAGCTGAAAACTCTGCAATCTTCTCAGAACCATTTGCTAAATGAATTAGATGAAATATCGTGTAGTTTAATAAAGTGGGATGAAAATTTTAGGCAGAGTGGGGGCAAAATCTTTGAGTAACTGCCCAATGGGAGTTACTCAACCCTACCTGGAGTCAGTCCTAGGGTTAGCATTCCTGTGCACTTACTGCTTTGACGGATTCTTCCCTTTTCCATCTTTGAAACTGCAGTTTCGCCAGGTGTGGTGGCTCACGCCTGTAATCTTAGCACTTTGAGAGGCTGAGGGGGGTGGATCACCTGAGGTAGGGAATTCGAGACCAGCCTGACCAACATGGAGAAACCCTGTCTCTACTAAAAATATGAAATTAGCTGGGCATGGTGGTGCATACCTGTAATCCCAGCTACTCAGGAGGCTGAGGCAGGAGAATTGCTTGAACTCGGGAGGCAGAGGTTGTGGTGAGCTGAGATGGCACCACTGCACCCCAGCCTGGGCAACAAGAGACTCCATCTCAAAAAAAAAAAAAGAAAAGGAAACCATAGTTTCTCTCAAAACATTAACAAACAAGCACTCCCACAGAAGTAGCAATGGAGATTCTACTGCTAACATAAGAAGAGAGAAAGTAGGAAACCATTTGCAGTCTCCGCTGGATTTTTCTAAGTTAGCAACTATTTATAGTTTTGAAAGTCGTATTTTAGAAGAATATGATTTGTTTAAAAGATGATGAGCAAATCAGTAGTTTTATATTATATGTGGTCATAAGCAGAGAAAAGACCTGGTTATAGGAGAGCAGATTTTAACGTGGTATGGAGGCAGTATGTTTGAAATGTTGGTAAATCAGGACCTCTATGTTGGTCCGCCTTAAAATACTTAGGATCTATCTTATCTTCAGCTAGCTCTTCCCTTCCAGATTTTGAAACCAGCACAACTGTCCCACAGGACTAATATTTACAGGTTTTTTGAATAAACATAGAAATTGACCTTTCCTAGTCTTAAAACTCTAAACTTATATTTGTCTCATCTGAGTTCCTTCCTTAGGAAACCTACCCTCAGGCAAGGAACTGAAACTTATCAGATCCTCACACCCAGACAATAAGATACCAGACTCATCCATCCTGACTGCTTCCCAACCCCTCCCTAATTCCTGTTTTCCCACTTTCCCTGCTATATAAACTCCCCAATTTCAGTCCGTCAGAGACACAGATTTGAGACTTTATCTCCTGTTGTCCTTCATTGCAGCACCCAATTCAAGCCCTTCTTCCTGGCAATACTTGTTGACTCAGTGACTGGCATTCTATGCAGCAAACCGCAGGACTAGGCTCAATGCCTGGTATTTCGGTAATAATTTCCTGTGAGAAGGAAGGAAGTAGTTAGAAGAAAGAGCATGATCATAATAGGAAACTAAAAACTCTGCATCTGTTTCAATATTTTAATATTTAAATATATTTAAGCCTGTCTTATATTAAAAATATCCTCTTTTGAACTCTACTTCTCTTACTGGCTTCTACCGTATCACTCTCTTCTTTTTTTTAGAAACTAACATTTATTTATTTATTTATTGTTGTTATTATTTTTTTTTGAGATGGTATCTCACTCTTTTGCCCAGGCTGGAGTGCAGTGGTGCAATCTCGGTTCACTGAAACCTCCTCTTACTGAGTTCAAGCAATTCTCCTGCCTCAGCCTCTCAAGTAGCTTGGGACTACAGGCATGTACTACCATGCCCGGCTAATTTTTATATTTTTAGTAGAGATGGGGTTTCACTGTATTGGCCATGCTGGTCTCAAACTCCTGACCTCAGGTGATCGCCCGCCTCGGCCTCCCAGATTGCTGGGATTACAGGCTTGAGCCACCGTGCCTGGCCTAAACTAATACTTAAAAAGAGTTTATAGTTACTATCTCCATTTACTTATCTCCCATCTACTCCTGAGCATCCTGGAGTAGATTTATTCCTGTTGTGCAACCAAAACTACTCTTACCAGGGGCGCCAATGATGACACAGTTGCAAAATAGAATGACCCTTTCTCACCCTTGTTTTACTTGGCGTTGCAGCACACTTACCACAGTCCGCCAGTGCTTTGCTTTGGAACTGCTGCTCTGGCCCTCATGCTGTTGGGTTCTCTTCTACCTCTCTGGCTGTTCCTTTCGAGTTTTCCTTACAACCTTCTCTGATGTCAGTGGTCTTTAGGATTCTGTCCTTATGTCCTCTTCTCTTTCTATATACTCATGTTCCCTGTGTGACTTCAGTTATAATTGATACCTGATGAGTGGCCCATCTCTCTCTCTGTCTCTCTCTCTCTTTTTTTCTTTGAGAGGGAATCTCGCTCTGTCGCCCAGGCAGGAATGCAGTGGTGCGATCTCTGCTCACTGCAACCTCTGCCTCCCGGGTTCACGCCATTCTCCTCCCTCAGCAGGCAGGAGAATGTAGCTGGGACTACAGGTGCCTGTCACCACGCCCAGCGAATTTTTTGTATTTTTAGTACAGATCGGGTTTCACCATGTTAGCCAGGACGGTCTTGATCTCCTGACCTTGTGATCCACCCACCTCAGTTTCCCAAAGTGCTGGGATTACAGGTGTGAGCCATCGCACCCGGCCATCTGTCTCTCTCTTTGAATAGAGATGGGGTCTTACTCTTTCACCCAGGCTAGAATGCAGTGGTGCGATCATAGCTCACTATAACTTTGAACTCCTGGGCTCAAGTAATCCTTCCACTTAAGCATCCCAAAGTGCTGGGATTATAGGTGTGAGCCACTGTGCCCAGCTAATTAAAAACTTTTTTTTTTTTTGGGTAGAGACAGTGTCTCACTATGTTGCACAGTCTGATCTTGTAACTCCTCTGGCTTCAGGCTGTTCAGCTACCTAAGCCTTTCAAAGCACTGGGCTTATAGGTGTGAGCCACTGTGCCTGTCCTCCATCTCTCTCTCTCTCTCTCTCTCTCTTTTTTTTTGAGACACAGTCTCCCTCTATCGCCCAGGCTGGAGTGCAGTGGCATGATCTCTGCTCACTGAATCCTCCGCCTCCTGGGTTCAAGTGATTCTTATGCCTCAGCCTCCCAGGTAGCTGAGATTACAGGTGCCCACCACCACACCTGGCTAGTTTTTGTATTTTTAGTAGAGACAGCGTTTCACCATGTTGGCCAGGCTGGTCTTGAACTACTGACCTCAAGTGATCCTCCTGCCTTGGCCTCCCAAAGTGCTGGAATTACAGGCGTGAGCCACGGCACCCAGCCCTCCATCTCTCTTGAATTGTATATCTCAACAGTTTATTGGGCATCTACTTTTGAATATGCAACATGTCCAAAAAAACTGAATTTAACTTGCCTCTAAACCTGATTGTTTAAAATGAAATTTTAGCCAGGTGCAGCAGCTCACACCTGTAATCCCAGCACTTTTGGGAGGCTGAGGCGGGAGGATTGCTGGAGGCCAGGAGTTTGTGACCAAGCAAAGAGTAGGACTCCATCCCTATTTAAAGAGAGAGATGGCCAGGCACGATGGCTAACACCTGTGACCTAGGCAACATGAGACCTCATGTCTTAAAAAATAAAATTAGCTCGGCATGGTGGCATGTGCCTATATACCAGCTACTCAGGAGGTGGGGATTGTTTGAGCCCCAGAGGTTGAGTCTGCAGTGAACTGTGATCACATGACTGCACTGTAGCCTAGGTGGATGGTACCCCACAGTGATCCACCCCAGAAATCTGGCCACCATCTTTGATTACTCTTTTATCACCCCCACATCTAGTCAATCACTCAGTCTTGACAATACTACCTGCTAAATATCTCTCAAGCTGTCCACTTCTTTTTCCAACCTTACTCACACTACTGATTCAGGCATTTCCTTTTCCAGATCACTGCAACAGCCTTCTCTCTGATTCCACTTTTTTGTCTTCAGTCCAATTCCATGCCACTCTAATTCATTTTCTGCAGTGTGAGTGGAGTGGGTGTATGAAACAAAATTCTAATCACATTTTCCCCCAATATTAAAGCCCTTTAAATGGTTCTCTGTTGCCCTCAGGATGCACTTTGATCTCTTCAATAGGGCCCCCAAGCCTTTTTTTTTTTTTTTTTTTTTGTCATATTACAAGTTTAAAAGAGCTCAGTCTTCTCCAGCTTCATCTGTGCTAATCCTGCCCCCACCTTACCCCCATTCTTGTACTCCGGGTACACAACACTACTTTAATTCCTTAAATACCCCTGTTCTCTACTGTGTCTGGGCCTTTGCACTTATTCTGTCTGCCTAGAATGCTCTCATTATGTCTCTTTCTTATCAATGTTAGTTATCTTTGGTTTAGACATCACTTCTTTTGTGCTATGCTATGCTAACACCCCAACCCCAGGTCATGCTTCTAAAGTACCCAGTACTTACCGCTGTGTAGCGCTTACCATGCCCTCTCAAGATTACGTGGTGAATGTAGCGTAAGCATTTTGTATACAGGGACTGCATGTCTCACTGTTGAATCCTGGGTCCTAGAAAAGTAGCTATCACATAATAGATGCTCAGTAAATACACATTGTTACTTTGGGTATGTTTCTCATTAAATCAATTAAACAAGTGGTACAGAGCTGGTAGAGAATGACCAAAAATGAGGTCCTAGGCCTCAATGTTAGTTTTTTTTTTTTTTTTTTTTAAAGTAAAGCCAAAGTTCAGATTATTGCAGTTTTACAGGTTGGCTATGGGTCTTAATGGGCTTATGGGATATTACAACTGAATCTAAACTCCGTCCAGCTGGTACAGTCTTTATCCCGGCTTCAATGTTCTTTTTTTTTTTTTTTCCCTTAAAATAAACAGCTTTATTGAGATATAATTTATATGCCATACCACTCACCCATTTAAAGTATATTCTATACCTCAATGATTTTTTTTTCCAGGGCAAGAGTGGAAGTTTATTTTATTTTATTTTTAAGATGGAGTCTTGCTCTTGTCGTCCCGGGTGGAGTGCAATAGCGTGATCTTGGCTCACTGCAACCTCTGCCTTCCAAGTTCAAACGATTCTCCTGCCTCAACCTCCTGAGCAGCTGGGAGCTGGGATTTACAGGCGTCCTGCCACCAAGCCCAGATTTTTTTTTTTTTTTTTTTTTGTATTTTAGTAAGAGACGGGTGTTATCACCAATGTGGTGGGGGGGGGGTGTGGGTGGGGGGGGGGGGGGGGTGGAGGGGGGGTGGGGTGGGGGGGAGGGGGGGGGGGGGGGGTATGTTTGGTCCAGGCTGGTCCCTATTCAACTCATTGACTTCTCAGAGTGATCCACCCCGTCTCAGTCTCCCCAATAGGTCGTGGGGATTGAACAGGGTGAGCCACTGCGCCTGACCAGAAGTTTATTTTAAAAGGCTTTAGAAAATGAAAAAAGAGAAAGTATGCTTGGAAGACCCCCAAGTGGGTGACTTGAAGAACAAGTGCCTGATTTTTAGCATAGTCACAGAATTGTGTAACTGTCACCATAATCAGTCTTCAGAACATATTCATCGCCCCAACAAGAAACCCTATACCCATTAGTAATCGCTCCTTTTTTCACGCCACCCTTCAGCCTCCTTTCTCCAGCCTCTGGGAACCCTAATCTACATTTTTGTTCCTGTGAACTTGCCTGTTCTCAATATTTCATATAAATGGAATAATATGTGTTCTTGTGACTGGCCTGTTTCACTTAGCATAATATTTTCAAGCTTTATCCATGTTGTATCATGTATCAATACTGTATTTCTTTTTATTTTTTACTTAAAATTTTTTTCCTATACAGATGAAGTCTCACTATATTACCCAGGGCGGTCTCAAACACTGGGCCCAAGCGATCCTCCCACCTCGGCCTTTCAAATTGTTGGGATTATAGGTATGACCCACTGTGCCCAGCCCCATTTCTTTTTATTGCCAAATGATCTTCCATTGTATGTATATACCACATTTTGTAAATCCATTCATCAGTTGGTGGACATTTGAGTTGTTTCTGCTTTTGGCTATTACAAATAATGCTGCTTATGAACATTTTTTTTTTCCTAAGAAATAGAGTGTTGCTCGTCTCACTGAAACCTCTGCCTTTCCAGTTCAAATGATTCTCCTGGCCTAGCCTCCTGAGTAGCTGGGATTACAGGTGCACACCACTACACCCAGCTAATATTGGTATTTTTAGTAGAGACAGGGTTTCACCATGTTGGCCAGGCTGGTCTTGAACTCCTGAGCTCAAGTGATCTGCCCACCCCAGCCTCCCAAAGTGGTGGGATTACAGGGGTGAGCCATCAAGCCCAGCCATAGACATTTGTGTGTGAGTTTTTGTATAGACATGTTTTTATTTCTCTTGGGTATATACCTAGGAGTGGAATTGTTGGGTCATATTATTACCAGAATGGGGTCCTGATCGAGTCCCCAAGACAGGGTTCTTGGATCTTACACAGGAAAGAAGTCAGAGTAAGTCCACAGAGTAAAGTGAAAGCAAGTTTATTAGAGAAGAAACAAAAGAATAGCTGTTCCATAGGTAGAGCAGCCCTGAGGGCTGCTGGTTGGATATTTTTATGGTTATTTCTTGATTATACGCTACATATGGGGTGGATTATTCATGAGTTTTCCAGGAAAGGGGTGGCGATTTCTTGGAACTGAGGGTTCCTTTTCCTTTTTGACCATTTAGGGTAACTTCTAGACATTGCCATGGTATTTGTAAACTGTCATGGCACTGGTGGGAGTGTCTTCTAGCATGGTCACCATTATAATTTGTGTATAAAGAGCAATGAGGACAACCAGAAGTCAGTTCCATCTTTATCTTGGTTTGGGCGTGTTTTGGCCAGCTTCTTTACTGCATCCTATTTTATCAATGGGTTCTTTGTGACTTGTATCTTGTGCCGACCTCCTGTGTCATCCTGCAACTAAGAATGCCTAATCTGGGAATGCAGCCCAGCAGGTCTCAGCTTTATTTTACCCAGACCCTGTTCAAGATGGAGTTGCTCTGGTTCCAAGACCTCTGACATATTTCCCCCCTCCTTTTTACAAGGGAATCTTTAATCCTAAGGGTTGCAGAGGGGCAAAGATCCATCTACTGTAACTTCTTTAGGCTGAATAGGGGCAATGATACTCCTGCCTATCAGGGTCTCTTGTATCCAGGGTAGAGAGGAGCTCAGTCAGAAAGCTTCAGTATGGTGAGGGCCCTTCATAACTCTGAGTTCTGACAACAGGTGATATCTGAAACATAATTAAGTACTCAATTTAAGAAAACGTTGAATAAGCTTATCTTGCATTTTTACGCAAAGAATATGAGAGCAATATATTCCACAAAAGTAAAGCAAAATAAGTAAAATTATTCCAAGTGAACTAAATAAGAAAGTGTTTCATGAATGGGGCAGTTGTTGGAACCAAGCTGATACAGAGTCACTAGCTGATTCCAATACATGCCCAGAATTAAGATATTGATCCAGATTTTTACATTACCTTCCCCTTTTGTTTCTTCTGAGCAGCAGCCAGAGATCACTGGTTGGTTCACAGGAAGAAGCAGAGTCAGTCTAAAATGCAGAAAAAACTTAAAAGCAACAGATGAGACTAGAGTCTAATAACAGGTGTATCACAGTTTTGAAAATAATTTTCTCTAATTCCCATTTTATTAAAACAAATCATGGTAGGACTCATTTATTTGCAAACTAAGTTTTAGTCTTATTATACCAGGTCTGATTATTTGTATACAGTGCAGCAAGAGTAATTATTTGCCATATAGGCTCTTTTTAAATTGGGTTTGATGGAACTTTGTTCCATAAGGAATCTCAGATTAGAGCTTTTAAAGCACTGAGCCCAGCCATGGGTTTGTACCTTCAAATACTTGTATGACTTGGGTACATTTCTCTCCTCTCAATTTCCCAGGATAATTGGGACTCCTGGGCCAGAAAGTGACATTTTTGGCCAGGCGTGGTAGTCACACCTGTAACCCCAGCACTTTTGGAGGCAGAGGTGGGTTGATCACTTGATGTCAGGAGTTTGAGACTGGCCTGGCCAACATGGTGAAAACCCTGTCTCTACTAATAATACAAAAAAATATTTAGCCGGGCATGGTGGCACATGCCTGTAATCCCAGCTGCTCGGAGGCTGAGGCAGGAGAATCACTTGAACCTGGGAGATGGAGGTTGCAGTAAGCCAAGATTGTATCACTGTACTCCAGGGTGAGTGACAGAGTGAAACACTCTCTCAAAAAAAAAAAAAAAAAAAAAAAAGTGACATTTTTTAGAAAGTGACATTCTTTACTTACCACAGGTCAGGATCCCTGTACAAGGATTGCATAGACAAGGCACGAGGCCAGTTTTCCCAGGGGGCTTTTTCTGACTCTGTAAGTCAACTTTTGATTCCTTAAAAGTAGTCTTTTTGCACCTGGCATGCCATTCCAGTCAAAGCCTTCATAAAATAACCATTGTCTCCAGTGGTGTCCTGTTACGAAAGAAAACAGATTCTTATTGTACTTGTGCAAATATTGCCATAGTTAAGAATACTTACAGTTTCCAAATTTTGGAGAAAGGAGGTAGAGAGAAAGAAATATGCTCCAAATTTTGTTTATAGGAATATATTTTACTTGTTAAAAGCTGTAAATAGCTCAAAAGAAAAGTATTATTGACTCTGAAAAGACAGAAAGGATCAGCAATGTTTTAGGCAAAAGTCATAAAAAGATTATTTTCATCTTTTGTTAGTTCAGTCTATGCAATTAATTCCTGTTTCACTTAACATTTATGTACACATTAATTTTCCAAGAGAGTCTTTGAAGTTCTTTCCTCTCTATTTTAATGGTACACTTTCCAAAGTTATCAAAGGCCTGCATTTAAGAGTACTCGTCAGAGTCCTATAGCTGATTATAAACTGTCCTTTAAAGAGGATCAAAATAAGACAACAATTGTCTGTGGATGACAAAAATTCTTATGGCAGTCATGCTTCTTCTGTGGCATACAACAATTTTACAAAGCAATTATAATTATTGCTGATAATATACACTAAGTCATATCAGTATTATAGGACTATAGCATAATTTTGGAAAACATACCAATAACACATTTATACAAATACAGCCCAAAGAAAGCCAAACACTATTTCATATTTGACAATGCTTCCTGTATGATTTTAATATACCAAATAAGCCAAATATGTCTCTTTTGGACTTTAGGGTACCTAATACCTAAAGGATTAATCAAGTCAGAAACAGGCAATTTATAGTTTGATTTTGGAAAATTTTCAAATGTCAAAGGTTTAAAATACTTGATATAAAAAAGAATCCCGGCACACTGTAAGTCATTTAGCCAAAATGATAACTCAAAGATTTTAAAAAGGGAAAAATCTGGCTGGGCACGGTGGCTTATGCCTGTAATCCCAGCACTTTGGGAGGCCGAGGTGGGTGGATCATAAGGTCAGGTGTTTGAGACCAGCCTGGCCAATATGGGGAAACCCCGTCTCACTAAAAATACAAAAAATTAACCAGGCGTGGTGGTGCATGCCTGTAATCCCAGCTACTCAGGAGGCGGAGGCAGGAGATTTACTTGAACCTGGGAGGCAGAGGTTTCAGTGAGCCAAGATTGTGCCACTGCACTCCAGCCTGGGTGACAGAGTGAGACTCTACCTGAAAAAAACAAAACAAAATAAAACAAAAAAGAAGAAAGGGGCCAGGCACAATGGCACACACTGTAACCCCAGCACTTCGGGAGGCTGAGGTGGGCGGATTGCTTGAGCCAAGGAATTCGAGACCAGCCTGGGCAGTATGGCAAAACCCCTTCTTTACCAAAAAAAAAAAAAAAAAAAAAA
>NW_016814114.1:1368771-1379675 GCF_001698545.2 Rhinopithecus bieti
TTGAGACGGAGTCTGGCTCTGTCGCCCAGGCTGGAGTGCGGTGGCCGGATCTCAGCTCACTGCAAGCTCCGCCTCCCAGGTTCACGCCATTCTCCTGCTTCCGCCTCCCAAGTAGCTGGGACTACAGGCGCCCGCCTCGTCGCCCGGCTAGTTTTTTGTATTCTTTAGTAGAGACGGGGTTTCACCGTATTAGCCAGATGGTCTCGATCTCCTGACCTTGTGATTCGCCTGTCTCGGCCTCCCAAAGTGCTAGGATTACAGGCTTGAGCCACTGCGCCCGGCCAAGGGGCCCATTTTTATACTGGATCCTGGATCCCAAAAAAGAGATAAACAGCCCATCTCCCATGGAAGACTCATCTCTCAGTGGGAGTTGCAGATGTTTCCATACCTTTTAGGTGGCTGAGAGCATGTTTCTCTGGTCCAAACATGCGAAGAGCTGAGTATCCCCCCATAACTGCCATTAGCCGTCCCTTAAGTATATTTCCTACCTAGTTATTACACATGAAGGCTAAAAACTCTCTCGTAATGCAAAGTAATTTCTTTTTTGTTGAGACAGAGTTTCACTCTTGTTGCCCAGGCTGGAGTACAATGATGTGATCTCGGCTCACCGCAACCTCTGCCTCCCAGGTTCAAGCAATTCTCCTGCCTCAGCCTCCTGAGTAGCCGGGATTACAGGCATGCACCACCACATCCAGCTAATTTTGTATGTTTAGTAGAGACGGGGTTTCTCCATGTTGAGTCTGGTCTCAAGCTCCTGACCTCAGGTGATCTGCCCCCCTTGGCCTCCCAAAGTGCTGGGATTACAGGTGTGAGCCACCATGCCCGGCCAATGCAAAGTAATTTCTGATACCTCCCAAAAGTCAAAACGTCAGGTAATGCAATGCAAAATAGAACAGAGCCTTAGATTTTGAGAGGCATCTATCCACTTTTATTTTATTTTATTTTTTGAGACAGAGTCTTGCTCTGTTGCCCAGGCTGGAGTGCAGTGGTATAATCTCAGCTCACTGCAAACTCTGCCTCAGGAGTTCAAGCAATTCTCTGCCTCAGCCTCCCAAGTAGCTGGGATTACAGGAACCTGCCACCATGCCCAGCTAATTTTGTATTTTAGTAGAGATGAGGTTTCATCATCTTGGCCAGGCTGGTCTTGAACTCCTGACCTCGTGATCCACCCGCCTCGGCCTCCCAAAGTGCTGGGATTACAGGTGTGAGCCACCACGCCTGGCCTATCCACTTTTAATTCCTGGGGTTCTATGAAGAAAAGAGAAGTTTTCCCCAAAATGGGGTCTGTGTCACCTCCTCTGTTTTCCCAAGAAGTCCCAGGCTATTAGAAATTATCTTAGGTCCTCTTATATAGGCACGAAGGTGGCAAGAATAAAACTGGAGAAAAGAATTCAGTCGTCTGAGAAGAAAAGTTTTGTTTTTTTCCAGGAAAGTAAGATCCAAGGAAAAAACATAAAGACCTTTAAAACGTATGCATAGCTTGGACTTCTGCTTTAAATTAAGCTGGCTTTTAACCAAACCTCTTATTACTAGACTCTAGTTAAGACAAACAGTCAATATTTCTGGCTTTTGGACTTTACCAAAGATAACTTCCCAGATGAAACCAGTAAGTTTTAACTAAGGTTATGATTTAACTGTGGGTGTACCGGGTATTTCCAAAGAGCTGGTAAGCAGTTTTTACAAGATCTGGAATCTCTTAAGGTAGCACAGAGAAAGGAAAATTTGAGAAGGGAAGTCAGAAGTTGTTCATGGATGGGGGCACATATTCTTAGGATCTCCTGAGGGTTATGTCATGGGCAAAAAATAAAAAATAAAAATAAAAATTAAAAAAGAAGTTGTTCATGGAGAGGCAGATAATTAATAAATGGCAAAGGTCACACAAATAAACCAGAAAGGACTTATTCCCCAGGCTGGAAATTGAATCCTGGCCACCATTGTGAAAAGAGAGAAATCTTAGCTACTGAGCTACAACATTGACTCTTCCCAGAAGGAGCCTAGAGCAGCCAATTTTGAACTTGCTAAGGCTTTTAACTGCTCAAGATAATTTTTAGGGCTATGACATGAGCCCCCAAATTCCTGCCCTCCAGATGGCAGAGACCAAGAGAAAGTACCAGGGTTACAATGTCAGACTCCCAAGGACATAAAACAAGATGAGGGAGAAACCTCATCCAGGTTTTTTGTTTGTTTTGTTTTTTGGTTTCATTAACCTGCAGTGTTTGTAACTAAGCAGCTTTCTGGGGCGGCTTGAACAGAGGGCTTACAGGGGTCCTTGGGTGGCATTCTATCCTATGGTATCTCTTTTTATGACAGAATGACACAGAAAGACAAATTCGTAGAACAAATTACACTGGATTTGTTGCAGCCTAAAATGAGCTTCATAAATCCTTTTTCCCAGTAATGAAAACTTTGCAGAGGAGATAAAAGTGATTTTACCATACATTCAACTGGTTTGCACCCAGAGAGAGAGAGGAAAGGGAAGGGAGAAAAGCATTGTCTGCAGCAGGGCGGGAGAGGCAAGGAGCTCAAAGGGGCCAGGGAAAGACCCACCCATTGCAGCGACACTGGATCAAACATTCAGGCAGCTGATCGTCAGTCTTGATGGGATCTTTTCTGGTAGTCTCATTGGCTCTCAAGTTTCCCCCTTTAGGGAGAAAAAAACTCCCTGTGTCCCACGATCCTGTACATGCCTAATCCTGTAACTTATAGCCTTCAGCAAAGAGCGCAAGGCAGATTAATCCAAAGAAAATAGTGGTTAACATCCTGTAGTACCAAATCCATTTTTAACCAAGAGGAATGGTACCGAGGGAGACCTCTAACTCCCTATGTCTTAGGAGAGACTCTGACCTTCCTAAGTTGAGCCTTTAGCCCGAGTTCAGACAAGCATCCTTGCCGTTTACTGTGATGGGCCTTTTAACCCCTTATGCCTGCCTGTCTTCCTTCCTTCCTTCCTTCCTTCCTTCCTTCCTTCCTTCCTTCCTTCCTTCCTTCCATCCATCTTCCTTCCTCCCTCCCTTCCTTCCTTCCTTCCTTCCTTCTTGCCTTTCTTCCTTCCTTTTCTCTTTTAATATATAAAAATTTTTAACTAATCTTCTCTGTATCATTCCAATTTTAGTATATGTGTTGCTGAAGCGAGCACAACCCGCTATGTCTTAGGAGGGATTCTAACCCTTTCAGGTTGGGCCTCTAACCCAACTTTGTCCTTGCACATACCCAAAGTCAGCCAATTGGTGCTGCGTGGATAATTTTCCTTTGGATTGGGAGGTCTCTCCAGTATTTTCCCTTCATGGTTCCCGGGAAGATGTTATGGGAAAGGGGTCCCAATCCAGACCCCAAGAGAGGGTTCTTGGATCTTGCACAAGAAAGAATTCAGGGCAAGTCCATAAAGTGAAAGCAAGTTTATTAGAGAAGTAAAGAAACAAAAGAATGGCTACTCCATAGGCAGAGTAGCCCTGAGTGCTTTCAGTTGGCTATTTTTATGGTTATTTTTTGATCATATGCTAAATATAGGGTGGATTATTCATGAATTTTCCAAGGAAGGGACAGGGATTTCCCAGAACTGAGAGCTCCTCTTTTTTTTTAGATCACGTAGGATAACTTCCAGATATTGCCACGGCATTTGCAAACTGCCGTGGTGCTGGGGGGAGTGTCTTCTAGCATGCTAATACATTCTAATTAGCGTATAATGAGCAGTGAGGGCAACCAGAGGTCAGTTTCATTGCTATCTTGGTTTTGGTGGGTTTTGACCAGCTTCTTAACTGCATCCTGTTTTATCAGCAGGGAATTTGTGACCTGGATCTTGTGTTGACCTAGCTCATCCTGCAACTAAGAATGCCTAACCTCCTGGGAATGCAGCCCAGCAGGTCTCAGCCTCATTTTACCCAGCCCCAGTTCAATATGGAGTTGCTCTTGTTCTAACGCCTCTGACAGTATGGAGGACTTACAATTCTTAAGAAGAGAGAGGTTGCTGAGCTTTAGAGAATAAGCTGAAACATGCATGAAGCACTAATAACTCTTGCCCTGTACTTTGTTAATTTAGTGATAAATTTTACAGCTGGTTCTTTGAATAATTTACATTAATTAAGTTTCTCTGTCTGATGTGAAGTAGCCAGTGAATGAGCAAAGCCTAATTCTCCAATAAAGATAGTAAAGCCCTTCTTGGGTTAAATGGAAGTGGGAGGATGTCACATCTATTTCTGTCCATTTCCACTCCTTCTCCTTCTCCTCTGGACCAAACAGGGCTGGCTGATGGAGTTAACCAGGAAGGCTTCAAATGGGAAAATTGGCCCGTTTAAACTCCTGCTAGTATTAAACCGTTCCTAAGTCCTATGTAAGTTAAGACAAAAAAGTTATGAAACTCATATGAGTTATAGGTATAGGATTCTGTTAACAAGTATATCATATCCAGATAAATATGGGCACCTTAAAAGTAGTTGTCCTGGGAATAAACACACATCTATCCAAAAAATTCTGTCATCATTACTCAAAATATTTTGCTCAACTTGCCATGTAGCGTTACTTTCAAAACCAGTCTGAGGCCTATAAGAAAACCAGTTTCACTTCCTTATAATCACACTTAGGATTTCAGATACTTGCTACTCTGCTTGTGTTTATTGGCCTTTTTTAAATAGTTACCTCTTTTTATTTCTCTAGCCCCAAGCAAGAAAAACTCTGGGTTCACATAGTGCTCCAGGTACAGGACAAGGCTCACATCATACAGCGCCCAAGCAATGAAGAAAGATTGGCATGCTTCACAAGAGTTTGACCTTTAAACAAAGCATGGTCAGTCTGTTTTCTCCAGTGTCCTGTTTCTGCTTTGTGGTCCCCTCTCCCACCCTTTTTGTATTAAAGAACCCTTAAACCTGAGGCTAGGGACATGGCCTTGAATTGTCCTCTCAGAGGAAACAAGGAGAATGGGTAGAGAGAGGTACTTCGGAGGTCTCTTTTTACTTCCGCTCGTTGGTAGTTAATGATCTACCAGCAGTCCCCACTCTTGGGGAGACTGGGATCATGTTCCAGCCCCACATCATGGCTCAGGGCAGAGGGCATTTTGTAGACAGAGGGAACTGCATCTGACTTTCCTACTTCATCTTTAGAGTCAGTAGCCACCTGCGGACTTGTATGTTCTCAGTTCTCAGGCTCCAGATATGAAAATGGATCTTCCCATTTTCTTTCTCTCTGAGTCTGCTCTGAGGGAAAATGAGGACGTTTACTAGCAGAGGAAAAAGAAATACTGAAGTTTGCAAAAATTGATAGAAAGCTGGGCTCCCTGCTTATCAGTCCTCCTTCCTCCCTAGCAGTTTCTAAACCCCCAGAACATTACAGTGAGATTTTAGCTGATGGTACAAACATGTCTACAGGATTTCCTCAAGCTGGGGCTACATTTGAAAGCTTTATATTTTGGCATCTGACCTGCTTTTCTCCTTTCATTTTGGCCATCTGACCTGCTTTTCTCTTTTCCAGAGGATTCTACTTTTCACAATAGGTATGATCTAGGAATTCAGCCTCCCTCACCGTTCACTAATTGCAGAATAAACAATGCAGAGGCTGTTCAGGGAGTATCTTATCTGTGGGGAGAGAGAGAGGAAGCACTGGAACACCTGCCAGGGAAGGGACCAGAGGGCATAATTAATAAATGAACAACGCTGGCGCAGAATAGGGGAGGAGTTAGACGCAGGGAAGGAAGCTAAAGGAAGCCAGAGAATTTCAGGAATTAAGGGTATCACATGGAGAAATAAAGAGGGAGTTAGACAGAGGCTGTTGATGGTCCCTCCCCTGCCACCTGAAAGAATTGCCTGATCAAGGCCTACTATGGGCATGGTCTTAGGCTAGTTTTTAGGAATAAGGAGATAAATAAGACACAGTCCTTATTTTACAAGTTTACAGTCTAACAAAAAGGAGATACATTAACAAATTGGAGGATATTTTTCAGAATGTGTGGTATTGTAGGCTAGGAGTCTGCTACCATTGCTAATAGCTGGCATTTATTTTTTACCCACCCTCTTCTAAGCATTTCACACATTAAATAATTCATCAACTCCTGACATCAGCCCCTTGAAGTATATATTGCTATTGCTCTAATCCTTGTTTTATAGGTAAAGAATCTGAGGCACAGAGACATTACACATAGCCTGCCTGAGGTCTCACAGCAGGTACTCAGAAGCAGAACTCCAGCACAGGTAGTCTGGTTCTAGAACTTACACTTGCACTAACATGGCTGCTAGTAAGTCATTTGGGGAAGCTCTGCTACTTCACGTCTACGTGCCTTTGCACCCACTTGTCTTTCCTCGGCCTGAGATACTCTTCCTTAAAGCTTCTGGTCAACGAGGGACTCTTCTTTGATATCTTCTCTGACTCCTTCTGCCTATCCCAGAACCATTGCTGCCCTTGGAGCTGACCCAACACTTTGTCATTGTATTCTATTTGTTGGAATGTCTGACTCCTTTTATTATAAGCTTCTGGAGAGCAAGGAATTTTTATTCTCGGAAAACAGTTATAAAAGTAGAGCCAATAATATAATGAGTTTACATGTACTTATCATCTAGCTTCAGTGATGAGCATTTCAATTCAATCTCGTGTCATCTATATTTCCACTTCCAACCATGAATTATTTTGTAGAAAATCATAGATATCAAATCATTTCATCTGTAGATATTTCAGCTTACTCCTAAAATACAAGGGCATTTTAAGAAACAATATCACAAACATATCAGAAAACATTATCACACTAAAAGATTGTTTCCTCCTGGGCCGGGCGCGGTGGCTCACACCTGTAATCCCAGCACTTTGGGAGGCTGAGGCAGGCGGATCACAAGGTCAGGAGATCGAGACCATCCTGGTGAGCATGATGAAACCCCGTCTCTACTAAAAATACAAAAAAATTAGCCGGGCGTGGTGGTGGGCACCTGTAGTCCCAGCTACTCGGAAGGCTGAGGCAGGAGAATGTTGTGAACCTGGGAGGCGGAGCTTGCGGTGAGTGGAGATCACACCACTTCTCTCTAGCCTGGGCAACAGAGCGAGACTCCGTCTCAAAAAAAAAAAAAGATTATTGCCTTCTTAATATCATAAAATATCCAGCCAATGATCAAATTTCTGCAATTACCTTATAATTGTTCTTCCTTTCCGTTTTTCATTTATTTGTTCTTTCTTTCGTTCCTTCCTTTGTTCTTTCCCTCCCTCCTCTTCTTCTTTTTTAAATAGTAGGATCAGAATCCAAATCAGAAGGACTTTATTTTTTAATCTTCATGTTCTCTTCAACACCTAGCTTAGTATTTGACATAGAGTAAGTCCTCAATAAATGTTTGTTAAACAAATAATCAGACGCCTAGAAAAGGTCCTGTTTGATATTTGATTGGTTTCTTGGAATGCCTTTCAATTTCTGATAACCTTAGTTTTTCAGGGGTTAACTTTGGTGCTAGCTATTATCAGTGTATGAACATTGCTAGAGGTTTGAGGGCAATGGGTATATCCTTGACTCAGACATTTCTAGGCTGGGAGGAAATGGGGGTCCTTTCTTTCTTTCTTTTTTTTTTTTTTTTGCTTTGAGACGGAGTCTCATGCTGTCACCCAGGTTGCAGTGCAGTGGCATGGCCTTGGCTCACTGCAACCTCTACCTTCCAAGTTCAAGTGATTCTTGTGCCCCAGCCTCCCGAGTAGCTGGGATTATAGGCGCGCACCACCATACCCTGCTAATTTTTTGTATTTTTAGTAGAGATGGGGTTTCACATGTTGCCAAGGCTGGTCTCGAACTCCTGGCCTCAGGTGATCTGCCTGTCTCGGCCTCCCACAGTGTTGGGATTACAGGTGTGAGCCACTGCGCCTGGCCTGGTCCTTGCTTTCTTGTTTCTGTTTTTTGTCCTTGGTCTCTGTCATGGGCTGAATTGTGTTCCCTTAAAATTATTCTGTTGAAACCCTAACCCCTAGTGCCTCAGAATGTGACTGTATTTGGAAATAGGGGCTTTAGAGGTGATTAAGATAATGCTTGTAGGGTGAGCCCTAATTCATTCTGACTGATGTCCTTAAAGAAGAGGAAATTTGGACACAGAGAGAGACACCACAGATGTGTAGGTACAGAGAAGAGACCATGTGAGGAGATAGCAAGAAGGCACTTCCAAAACCATGAGAAATAAATTTCTGTTGCTTAAGTCATTTAGGCTTTCTGGTACTTGGTTATGGCAGCCATATAGTCATATGGCAGCCATATAGTCTGTTATAGCAGACTAATAACAGTATCTTGTTACACATTAAATTGTGACTCACTCCTGTAATCCCAGCGCTTTGTTAGGCCGAGGCAGGAAGATTGCTTCTGTTCAGGAGTTCAAGAAAAGCCTGGGCAACATAGCGAGACCCTGTGTCTACAAAAAATAAAAATATTAGCCCCATGTGGTGGTATGCGCTTGTGGTCCCACCTAGTCAGGAGTCTGAACCTGGGAATCACCTGAGTCTGGGAGGTCAAGATTGCAATTAGCCATGATTGTGCCCCTACACTCCAGCCTGGGAAACATAGTGAGATCCTGTCTCTAAAAATAAAAGTTGGGGGCCAGGCACAGTGGCTCACACCTGTAATCCCAGCACTCTGGGAGGCCAAGGTAGGTGGATCACTTGAGGTCAGGAGTTTGAGACCAGCCTCACCAACATGGTAAAACCCCATCTCTAATAAAAAGAATACAAAAATTAGCCTGGTGTGATAGCATGCACCTGTAATCTCAGCTACTCAGGAGGCTGAGGCACGAGAATCACTTGAACCCAGGATACCGAGGTTGCATTGGGCTGAGATCATGCCACTGTACTCCAGCCTGGGTGACAGAGTGAGACTGTCTCAAAAAAAAAAAAAAAAAAAAAATGTTGGATTGATCATTTTTGGCTTCTTTGCCACTTCCTCCGAACAGGATTGTAAAGGAGCTTCCAGAAAGCACCAACGGCTTTGTGTGTGCTTGGTACACAGAATTCTAAGATGGCCCCTAATATCTGGAACTATGAATGATGAGATATCACACCCATGATTATGTTACCTTGTGTGGCAAACAGGATTTTGAAGACATAATTAAGGTTACAACTTAGTTGATTTTGAATTAATCAGAAGGGAAACGATCTGAGTGGACCTAATGTAATCACGTGAGCTTTTTAAAAGCAAAATCAGAGAGTTTTCTCAGGCTGGTCTCAGAAGGGAAAATTAGAGAGAGTACAAGTGTGAGAGGGATTTGACTTGAGAGAGGTTCTCCATGGCTAAGATGGAGGAGATCACAGTGCAAGGACCTGAGAAGGTCTTCTAGGAGCTAATAATAGTCCCTGGCCGACAACAGGACAATGGGGAACTCAAACTATAACTTCAAGGAACTGAATTCTGCAAACTAATGAGTAAGTGTTGTTTAAGCCACTAAATTAGTGGTGGTTTATTGTATAGCAATAGAACATGAATACAGGTGCTTTGTACCTGATAGATTGAATTAGTGGCTCCTTTCCTTAGTTTATATTTAAAAAATGAAGTAAAATTAAAATACATTGAAATATATATAGATCTCAAGTATACAAGTTGATTTTTGGTAAATGTGTATACCCATGCAATCACTACCTGAATTGAGATGTAGAACATTTCCATCATCCCAGAGCTCCCTTGAGCACCTGTGCCGTTAATCCCACCCTCTAGGGTGAATTCTTAACATCATTAATTGGAATTGCCTGTTCTTGAGCTTCATTTAAATGGCATCATATAGGCTGGGCATAATGGCTTATGCTTGTAATTTCAGCACTTTGAGAGGGCCAAGACGGAAAGATCACTTGCCTCTAGCAGTTCAAGACCAGCCTAGGCAACATAGCGAGACCTCCTCTCTACAAAAAATAAAAAATTAGCTGGGTGTGGTGATGGCATGCATCTGTAGTCCCAGCTACTGAGGAGGTTGACGTGGGAGCATTACTTGAGCCTGGGAGGTCAAGGCTGCAGTAAGCCATGATTGTGCCACTGCACTCGGCCTGGGTGACAGAGTGAGACCCCGTCTGAAAAAGAACAATGACATTATATAGCATGTGCTCCTTTGTGTCTGGCTTCTTTTGCATGGCATAATGTTTTCAAGATTTATCTTCTCTTTTGTTTTTGAGATGGAGTCTTGCTCTGTCATCAGGCTGGAGTGCAGTGGTGCGGTCTCGGCTCACTGCAACCTCCACCTCTTGGGTTCAAGCAATTCTTCTGCCTCAGCCTCCTGAGAAGCTGGGACTACAGGCGCATGCCACCATGCCCAGCTAATTTTTGTATTTTTAGTACAGACAGGGTTTCACCATGTTGGCCAGGATGGTCTTGATCTCTTGACCTCGTGATCCATCCGCCTTGGCCTCCCAAAGTGCTGGGATTACAGGCATGAGCCACCATGCCGTCCTTACAGGGAGGGTCTCATTCTGTTGTGCAGGCCGGAGTGCCATAGTATCATAGCTCACTGCAGCTTTAAACTCCTGGTCTCAAGCAGATCCTTTCACCTTGGCCTTCTAAAGTGCTGGGATTGAAGATATGAGCCCTGCTGCTGGCCCATCCATTTTGTTTTATCAGTAGATTGTATCCTTTGATTGCTGATTAGTATACTATTGTATGGATATTCCATAATTTTCTTATCCATTCATCTGCTGATAGACATTTGGGTTTCCAGTTTTTGGCTATTATGAATAATACTGCTATGAGCATTAGTGTACAACTGTGTGGATATGTATTTTCATTTCTCTTGGGTAAATATCTATGAGTAGGACTGCTGGATTTTAAAAGTGTATATTTAACTTTATAAGAAAGTGTCGGCCGGGCGCGGTGGCTCAAGCCTGTAATCCCAGCACTTTGGGAGGCCGAGGCGGGCGGATCATGAGGTCAGGAGATTGAGACCATCCTGGCTAACCCGGTGAAACCCTGTCTCTACTAAAAAATATACAAA
>NW_016814114.1:1379743-1401816 GCF_001698545.2 Rhinopithecus bieti
GGCCGGGCACGGTGGCTCACGCCTGTAATCCCAGCACTTTGGGAGGCTGAGATGGGCGGATCACGAGGTCAGGAAATCAGACCATCCTGGCTAACACGGTGAAACCCCGTCTCTACTAAAAAATACAAAAAACTAGCCGAGCGAGGTGGCAGGCGCCTGTAGTCCCAGCTACTCGGGAGGCTGAGGCAGGAGAATGGCGTAAACCCGGGAGGCAGAGCTTGCAGTGAGCTGAGATTGTGCCACTGCACTCCAGCCTGGGCGACAGAGCAAGACGCAATATATAAGAATGCCAATCATTCCCCATCCTTACTTGGTATTGTCAAGTCTTTTAAAGTTCAGCCATTTGCCAACAATTTCTTCTTGAGTACCTCTCTGTGCTTTGCAGAATAGATTATTCATCTCATGCCCATCATATAGTATGTCCTTCCAACTCTTTTTATAATTTAATTCCTACCTGTGCTTCAGGTCACTGTTTCCTAACATGGAATACATGTGAGAATCACTTGGGAGTGTTTCAGAATACACAAGCCCAAGTTTCACTACAGGCATATCGTATCAGCTTTTCCAGGGATGGTATATATACTTACGTATGTTGAAAAGGTCCCCTAGGTAATTCTGATGCACACCCCTAGCTAAAAACCATTGATTTAGCCCCAGGTCCTACCTATTATCTCTATCCTGACTATATGTTAGTAGTGTCTGGGAAGGCTTAAAAATTACAAAGCCTGGGCCGGGCACTGTGGCTCACGTCTGTAATTCCAGCACTTTGGGAGGCTGAGGTGGGCAGATCACGAGGTCAGGAGATTGAGACCATCCTGGCTAACACAGTGAAACCCCGTCTCTACTAAAAATACAAAAAAAATTAGCTGGGCGTGGTGGCAGGTGCCTGCAGTCCCAACTACTTGGGAGGCCGAGGCAGGAGAATTGTTTGAACCTGGGAGGTGGAGCTTGCAGTGAGCCAAGATCATGCCACTGCACTCCAGCCTGGGTGACAGAACGAGACTAAAAAAAAAAAAAAAAATTACAAAGCCTGGGTCTCTCTCCAGACCAATTATACTGGAATTTGTGGGTGGAGTCTGAGCATCATTTGTTCTTTTAAAAAATTCCCCAGTTATTCCAATGTGTAGCCATATTTCCCATTAGATTTCTCTGACTTCTTGTGGCATTTACACCTTTCTTTTTTGGTATTATGATTATTTTTCAGGTCTTATCTCCTGTCTTGGGCTTTATATTCCTTGGGGTAGGGACCTTGCCTTCTTCATTTCTGTATTTTTCACGAACTCATGAATTGGTCATCAGGAAGAGATTCTCAGCTACACATAGGTTGTGTCCTGGGTCTCAGGTTCACATGTTAATACTATAGTCTTTGTTCTCCACAAAGTCAGAGGTTGCTTGCGATGAAGGATGTGGGTAACTCCACAGTGCAGGTGGTAGACGGAGGTCATCCTGTTTGGTATGTTTTTAGGTGTAGCATTGGAACTAAGAATTCTATGTGTGTGGGGTGGAGGGGCAGGGATATGTAGGGAGACAGATCTAATCAGGATGGAAGAATTATACAAGGAAGTAGTGATAAAGGAAGGAAGAAATTTTTTTTTTTTTTTGAGACGGAGTCTGGCTTTTTCACCCAAGCAGGAGTGCAATAGCATGATCTCGGCTCACTGCAACCTCTGCCTCCCCGGTTCAAGTGATTCTCCTGCCTCAGCCTCCAGAGTAGCTGGGATTACAGGCACCTGCCACCACACCCAGTGAATTTTTAAATTTTTAGTAGAGGTGGAGTTTCACCATGTTGGCCAGGCTGGTCTCGAACTCCTGACCTCAAGTGATCCACCTGCCTCAGCCTCCCAAAGTGCTGGGATTACAGGCGTGAGCCACTGCGCTCGGCCAGAAACGTTTTCTCTTTAGAAGTTTGAACTTATCTAATAGGCCTGAGTAGGCCATGGTAGATTTTTGAATAGGGGAGTGAACTAGTTTTTAGGAGGGTAATGAGGCAGTCATATGCAAGGAAGATTTTAGAGAGACTGGAGACAAGAAGTCAAGCAAGACTGCGTGCTGTTGAGGGTCTGGGTCAGTTAGGTTTGTGGGAATGGTGAGAACAGTATAACTGAGAGTTGTTAAAAAAGGATCAAGAGGCTTTCACAATGTATTGAATCTGGAAACAAATGAGCAGGGGCTGTGGAAACTTAGGGGGTGTCACTGGGAGAAATGAGTGAGCTGTGTGGGAGAGCTTGTTTAAATGGGTAATTTCAGACAGTATTTGGATGTGGGTGTCATGAGTTCTGGAAGTAGTTGGGGTAGAGATATAAATTAAGAGCCATCTCCAGAGAGGTCACTAAGCTGATGAAAGAGGGTGGATGGAGATAAGAAAGGTCTGAGTACTAAATCTGGTGTTGGGGAGCAGTACATAAGTGGGATATGGAGGGAGGAGAACTTTCCAGAACAGAAAAGTTGTCTGTGATCTTAGATATTGTAAAAGGAAAAAGTGTGAGGACCATAAAAATGCCTTTGGATTTGGCCAAAACATGGGTACTGATTTTGTGCTGTTTCCAGCAATCTTGGGTATGGAGGCACTGCAGAGGGCCAGGAAAAATTAGGTGATGAGGAAAGGGAAAGACAGCACTTATGTTTCAATTGCTTGGAAGTGAAGGAAATGAGGTTATAGCTTAGTACTTAGCAGAATTAGTAAATGAAGGCTACTCAGGTTAGAAGAGATCTGACCCTCCTAGAGGGCAGAATAAAGGAACTGGGAACCAGAAAGAGTTAGAAGGTGAATGAACCTGTGGAGACCCTTGTATTGCTACATCTAATTCACTGGAGCCGCCGGAGTGGGAAGGGTTGTTGGCCCCTAATGAAGAGGCTGGGAGGTCTTTTACTCATGAGATCATCTTCTCTCCCAGAGGAAGATAGGCACTTCCTCCTAGGGAAGTTGGAGCTGTGGTCTGTTGCTCCCAGATAGACTCACTTTGTTAGCAGGTATGCAAATGAATTTAGCTAATTCTCTGATCACTAGATCAAATATCTGTAGACTTAGAAATAGTTTTATGGCCTACGGCCGGGCGCAGTGGCTCACGCCTGTAATCCCAGCACTTTGGGAGGCCAAGGTGGGCGGATTGCCTGAGGTCAGGAGTTTGAAACCAGTCTGGCCAACATGATGAAACCCTGTCTCTACTAAAAATACAAAAAAATTAGCTGGGCATGGTGGCATGCACCTGTAATCCCAGCTACTTGGGGAGGCTGAGGTGGGGGATTGCTTGAACCAGGAAAGTGGAGGGTGCAGCGAGCTGAGATAGTGCCACTGCACTCCAGCCTGGGTGACAGAGCGAGACTCCATTTCAAAAAGAAAAAAAAAGAAATAGTTTTACTCTGACTCCCCATTGAACAATTTGTTTATTCTGCCTGTAGAGAAAAACATTGTCTAAGGTAGTATCAACCATGAGGCAGCATGTTGATGTCTGATATATTATTTTATTATAAAAACATAGAACAGTTTTCATACATAATTCAGACATGGTCTTAGCCAGGAAAAATTAAATAACACAGCATAGCATGGATGAGGGAAAGTATGCACAGTCCATATCAGGGTTAGAAAACCCTGAAGGAGGTACCTGAGTATAGAGAACTCCAAGCTAATCCTCTTGGAAAAAGCCTCTTAGGCCTAACATGAGATCAGGTAGGCAATATAGAATAAAACCTTTCTCTTGGCCCCAAAGAGATTCCATCTGTGTAGAAGACTGGGTGAGAAGTACTTTTGCCTGTCTTCCTCCTGTCCTTCCTTTTTATTATAAGATACATTTATAGACCCTATAGGAGAAAAGATAAATTTCAGAGGCTGTTAAAAAAGGCTAGGCCTAAGATACTAGGCCTCCTCCTCACAGCCCTGTTTCCTCAAGGGGCATCAGCACCAGTGCAGCTTTCTAGTTGTAAACAATGCCACCAGCATGAGTGATAGTGTCCCTGTAGGGTGTTCCCACTTCTCAAGGACCAAATACACCTTAGCAGAGGCCAAGGTTTCCTGAGAAAGTGAGTGGGGGCAGACAGCAAATGCACAGGTGCAAACATGGAACAGAATGGTAGTTGATGATTGGTCTGAGGTGCCTAGAAACTGAGTGAAATCTAGCTCTAGCCATGAATGAAGAAAACCTTTTCTTATTTTCTATTTGGAGCCTCTGACAAAAAAAACCTTGAGAGGCTCCTGACCAAGGGACCTGAGGGATTTTGGTGGTTTCTTTCACCTAAGGCAATCGGATTGGCTTACATAGCTAAGCTAAGTAAAAATAACCCTTTTCACATAATAAGCAGTTACAAAATTAAAATGGTGGAATGTCTCAGAGAAAAGGAGAAAAATCCCAATACCCCAAATTGTGTATTCTTTAACAATAATTTAAATAATCGCTGAAGGGCAGCTCTCTGATTCCTTTCCCAAGTTCCTAGCAGATTGTTTATCAGAAGCTGGTTCCCTCCTAAAGCTATAACCCCTCCCTCTCAGCACTGCTTTGAATAGAGCCCATAAAGATATTAAAACATATCTGTGCTTTTGCATTTTCCATCAGGAATTGCCTTGGATTTTGGCAAGTGATTTTCCTAGTTGCTTCTAGTGGATTCTCTGAAGACAGGCTTGCAGAAGGATTAGGTGGTCTTCTAGCTAAGCACCAAGGTGCTTAGACCCTAATCCTACAGGTAGACAACCCTGACAGGTAGACATTCTTGACAGTGGACAAGGGTGTGGAATTTCACTATTGGTTATATATTTGATTTTCTTGTGTTTGGTGAGTTCACACAAGGCTTTGGAGAAATAGGAGAAGGCATTACTGCCTTTCTCTCTCTCTTGTTTTCTGGCACATGTACTTAATGGAAAAGGATATAACCTCAAGGCTATGGCAGATCTGAATTAGAATGATAGGACAGGACTGAGGTGAGAAGGAATGAGTGCTCTGAACAGGCAAGTTTAAAACAAGTCCAGGTGGGGAAAAGGGAAAGGGAGGGAAAGTTCTGGCCACTCTTTCCCAAAGTCAGCTTTGCCAAATTTCAATGACAAGAAAGTTGGGTTTCCTACAGACTCCCAATGTACCTTTTCATCTATTGACACTGAGGGAGGGGCTGTGATCAGGCAGTCTGGAGGTGCCTATTAGGAAGGAAGAGTAGCAGGAAATTCTTTCTGTCTCCACCCCTCTACCGCTACAGGGGAAAGGAATCTCCTGGTGATGAGGGTGAGAGACTTGAAAGACGTCAGCACTGCAGTGAGCAGGACAGGTTTCGTTACTTCTTTTTCACTTCTGAATAAATTATTTCTGTGGCTGTTGGGGATGAGGAGGCTGAAGTTGGTTGTGTGGGTTGCTGGGCTTCAAAGTTCAGGGTAGAATAAGTAACTTCATTCATCTGAAAAGCACAAGTAATGATCAGTTAAGTCGGTGACACAGGGCAGGGCCTCACCTTGCCTGGTGTGATTCAGCACCACAGGCTGTTACCATTTTGAAATTTTAGCTCTGGAGAAGGGCTTTTGTTGTTACCCATTCTCTGCTTGCTGACCTCCTGATGAATGATCATTAGAAGAGAGAAATTATGGTATATATGCAATGGAATAGGATAATGCAGCAATGAGAACCAGTAAACCACAAATACATACAATATGGATGAGTCTCACAAAGCAATGTTGAAGAAGCCACATATAAGGATATGTTGTATTTCTCCTTTATGTAAGAACAAAACCAAGCAAAACGAATCTGGAGCATTAGAAGTCAGGATAGTGGTTACTCTTTGGAGGGAAGTGACTGGTAGAGTTTCTTTCTTTCTTTTTTTTTTTTTGAGACGGAGTCTCGTTCTGTCGCCCAGGCTGGAGTGCAATGGCATGATCTCAGTTTGCTGCAAGCTCGACCTCCCAGGTTGAAGCGATTCTCTTGTCTCAGCCTCCCAAGTAGCTGGGATTATAGGCATCCACCACCATGCCCAGCTAATTTTTTATATTTTAGTAGAGACAAGGTTTCACCATGTTGGCCAGGCTGGTTTAGAACTCCTGACTTCAAGTGATCCACCTGCCTTGGCCTCGCAGACTGCTGGGATTACAGGTGTGAGCCACTGTGCCTGGCTGGAAGGGTTTCTTTTAAGGGGAGGTCCTGTAGTATTTCATGATTTGGGTGCTGCTTACCCAGGTGTGTTCAACTTGTGACAGTTCATACATTGTGAAAGTATAATTGTGATTTAGCATTTTCAGTATGTATGTTTGCTCTATAGAAAAGGTAAAATGAAAATGAAAAATTCTTTTTTTGTTGTTTTTTTTGAGACGGAGTCTCTCTCTGTCGCCCGGGCTGGAGTGCAGTGGTATGATCTCAGCTCCCTTCAAGCTCCACTTCCTGGGTTCACACCATTCTCCTGCCTCAGCCTCCCAAGTAGCTGGGACTACAGGTGCCCGCCACCACTCCTGGCTAATTTTTTGTATTTTTAGTAGAGACGAGGTTTCACCATGTTAGCCAGGATGGTTTGGATCTCCTGACCTTGTGATCTGCCTGCCTCGGCCTCCCAAAGTGCTGGAATTATAGGCGTGAGCCACCACGTCTGGCCATAAAATGGAAAATTCTATAAAATTACTATAAAAAACAGGATCTCAGATCTATTAAAATTGAAATTGTCCTTTTGACAGTAAGAGCAGGATCATACTGAAGGTAGGGGAGTGAGAATGATTCAGTGCCTTCCTTTTGTAGGCCATTGTGCTGGGTGCTCTATGTAGGTTATCTTGTTTAATCCCTTCAACTTCTCTTTGAAGTAGGCAGAATGCCCATTTTACAGATGACAAAGCTGATGATCAAAGAGGTTAGGTTACTTGACAAGGGTCATAGAGCTACTAAGAGTTACTTCCAGTATTCAGACACAGGACGGGAATAATTCCAAAATGCACATTCTTGCTGCAAAGTAGACTCATGGGAGTGATTACAAATATTTCTTTGTTGTTGCACCGAGAAACATTAACCCAAACTTGATGTTATATTGTGTCTTCAGGAATAACCAATTCTCTACAGAGTCATTTCCATGAGAAAATAAGCCCATGAAAACCGGATATGCTTACCTTGTTAGGTGGGTCGTTGGAGTGGTCCTGAGCTGGAAAAGCAAAAGAAGAGTTAGCAATCCATGGAAATGCAAAGCTGACTTAAGGTGATTCTAGCTGAAGGGGGTGGCAGTTGGAGGGTGGGGAGATTAAGGATCAGTTAAGGAATTTGCTTCCCTCAGAGTGTATGGTCCAGCACGTTAGTACCAGAGAGGGGGCAGGAATAGAGCCACAGGAGGCCACAATCCACTTATGAAGAGTTCTACCAGTTCACAAGGCCTTGATTTTTACCCAGATGTATTTCTCACCAACATGCTCCAGTGGCAAGGAGGGGCAGCACCCACAGCACCCACAAGACAAGGAAAGTCTCACCAAGGGAGAGTGCCCACATCCGTAATAGAGGCAGGAGGTGGAAGGAGTAAGGCTGAGGAAATGGCTCCTGGAAACACGGGATCTTCCTCAGACCTGCCTGGCCAAGGCAGAGTGAGCCTCTCTCCTCAGATGTGTCTCAGGGGACTCCTGTGGCTAGGAAGGGTGGGAAGACCTATGCCACTTAGGGTTGGGAAATAGAGATCCTTTCTGTGACAATTCACAAGGGAGGGAGTGGTTTGGGAATCCAGGATTCCCTGCCAGGGGAGGGCACATGGTGGAACATACCAGTTCTCCCTGGGTAAGTGGCTTTACTTACTGTGGTTGGAGACTGAGGGTTTGTGCTCTGTGAGATCACGCTGGTCGCTTGCCCTAAATAAATATCAGACACTGTGACTGCTATTCCCAAGCACAGGATCTTTGTTCTTTGAGTTAGGAAGGACACTGTGAGCAGGTAATTCCTTGGAGTCCTTGACGTTCATACTGCCTTTCTTCTGAGGGCCTCATTCCTTAGTCTAACTACAGTCCCTTCTAGTGTTTAATCTTTTCCTGTTTGCTGGATGTTCACATTTCATTTCATTGTTTATCATCTGCTTCTGTGCCTACTTCTATCCTTAAAACCTTTCCCATTTTGTTTTCTGGGGTAGATACTTTTTTTTTTCATCTCTGTCTATTGTTCAAGAGGACTTTGGTTGTTTTTGCTTTCTCTTAGGTTCTCTTCCTATGCTATTTCTCCCTCCTCTTCCTGCTGTGGTCAATAGAACATGTGACTTGCTTTCTCCTGCTGCTTCTTCCATTTTTTCATTTGTTTTCCTTCTTAGACCTTGCTTTCCCTGACTAGGGGACAGAGAAACATACTTGAGTCTCTTCTTCTAGATTAGATGGGGATTGGAATAGCCTTGTCTAGGAGATAATGGGAGATAGGGAGCATGAAGACCAGGGAAGAGGAAACCTGTGGGAATTAGTGCCAAGAAGCAGGAGTTTAGTGGGAGGAGAATGAGATCCAGGCCCAGAGACAGGCAAAGAAATTCTTTCCCTCTCCCAAGCATGGCAGTCAGCCTTGGAGGAAACAGAACAAGAGGAAAGGCCATCATACCTGCCAGTCTTCCTAAAATGCAGAAAACATGCCAGGGCTGCTACTATCAGAACAACCAGGGCCAGTACTCCAATCACAATGCCAGCAATGGCCCCAGCTGTGAGGCCATTTTCTTGTGCTGGATCATTATCTGTCATGGAAAGAAGAAGAAATGAAGGTGAAATTATTTTACAGTGGGGGCTGGGAAACAACTCTCAGAATGAAGTAGTTTCTAATAGTTCCTTCAAGGAATATAGTTTCGTTGTAGGAAGGTTGCTGGAAAGTGATTAGCTAACTATATCCTTGCAATTTTTTTTTTCAATCACCATGTTTCTTTTTTTCTTTTCTTTTCTTTTCTTTTTTTTTTTTTTGAGACGGAGTCTTGCTCTGTCACCCTGGCTGGAGTGCAGCTGGAGATCTTGGCTCACTGTAACCTCTGCCTCCCGGGTTCAAGCGATTCTTCTGCCTCAGCCTTCCAAGTAGCTGGGACTACAGGCATGTGCCACCAAGCCTGGCTAATTTTTGTATTTCTTTAGTAGAGATGGGGTTTCACCATCTTGGCCAGGCTGGTCTTGAACTCCCGACCTTGTGATCCACCTGCCTCGGCCTCCCAAAGTGCTTGGATTATAGGCGTGAGCCACCGCGCCCAGCCCCAATCACCATGTTTCTAGGTTGATGATCTCTCTTCTGTCAGTTCCACCCTGGCCTTTCTACACTCAGACATTTTTAAGGCTTTGAAATGTGAGAAAGGCTGATTGCTATTTTGTATATGATTAGAACTTTCCACCTTTTTTCTGGTTGCATCTTTTTCTCAGTGTCTCAGTTGTGACAGTCTGTGCATTCTGAATTCACCACCTCTTTTGCATAGAGAACTGGCTTCCCACTGGCTCCCAGCAGGGGTATGAAAGCAAGCCCAGTTCTGCGTGACTGTTTTACTCTGAAGTGTGAATGGCTGGAGGACTCCCTGTCAGCCTTGCAGAAACGCTCTTAGAACTTCACTGCAGGCCAGGTGCCATGGCTCACGCCTGTAATCCCAGCACTTTGGGAGGCTGAGGCGGGTGGATCACGAGGTCAGGAGTTCAAGACCAGCCTGGTCAAGATGGTGAAACCCCATCTCTACTAAAAATACAAAAATTCGCCAGGGGTGGTGGCAGGCACCTGTAATCCCAGCTACTTAGGAAGCTGAGGCAGGAGAATCACTTGAACCCGGGGGGTGAAGGTTGCAGTGAGCCGAGATCACACCACTGCACTCAAGCCTGGGTGACAGAGTGAGACTCTGTCTCAAAAAAAAAACAACAAAAATCAAACAAACAAACAAAAAAACTGCACTGCAATCTAAAACTTCCTTCCTCTCTTTCTCTTCCACAGGAATCAGATCTGCATCATGGTCTGAGGTTCCTCTCAATCTCGCCTCACTTTCCCTCACAGGCATTTCCCCAGTAAATTATCTCGTATGTTTAATCTCATCTTCAGTGTATCTAGGTAGATGGAAACTAACATACCAGGCTTGAGACTTTGATTTACTTCCTTTTTTTCCCCTTTCCCATATTTGATCATAGCCATGTCCCGGTGGGTTTCTTGTATAATGCTTCTCCCCCTATATATATAAAATAAATACACAAATAATACCTTTTGCATCTATTTTTTCTTCTTCTTCTTTTTCTTCTTCTTCTTCTTCTTCTTTTTTTTTTTTTTGAGGCAGGTTCTCACTCTATCACCTAGGCTGGAGTGCGGTGGCACAATCATGGCTCATTGTAGCCTTTTGGGATCAAGTGATCCTCCCACCTCAGTCTCCTCAATAGCTGGGACTATAAGCACATGCCACCACACCTGGCTAATTCTTTTTCTTTCTTTCTTTTTTTTTTTGAGTCCGAGTTTCACTCTTGTTGCCCAGGCTAGAGTGCAATGGCGTGATCTCGGCTCACTGCAACCTCTGCCTCTCAGGTTCAAGCGATTCTTCTGCCTCAGCCTCCTGAGTAGCTGGGATTACAGGCACTTGCCACCACGCCCAGCTAATTTTGTATTTTTAGTAGAGATGGGGTTTCTCCATGCTGGTTAGGCTGGTCTTGAACTCCCGACCTCAGGTGACCCGCCTGCCTCGGCCTCCCAAAGTGTTGGGATTACAGGCGTGAGCCACCATGCCCACCCACCTGGCTAATTTAGAAAAATAATTTTTGTAGAGATAGGATTCCACTATATTGCCCAGGCTGGTCTTGGACTCTTGGGCTCAAGAGATCCTCCAGCCTTGGTCTTCCAAGTATTGGGATTACAGATGTGAGCCACTGTATCCAGCCTATTTCTCCTTTATATCTGTTGCAACTATTTGGGGCTTAACCCTCACCAGTCAGCTCAGGCTGGTGATTAATGCTATGTTAGCTACTTTTGTGGGGTACTTCCTGTGTGCCAGGCCCTGTGCTGCTAAATGCTTTATGTGTATCTCATTTGATCCATAAAATGATGCTGTCAGGTAGACATTATTTCCATTTTAAATATGAAAAAATGGAAGCTTAGAGTGGTGAAAAGCTTACCTAAAGTCAGATGGCTAGTGAGAGGTGGATCTGAGATTTGACTCTAGGACTACCTGATTTCAAGGCTAATGATAATAGCAGTAGTAATAGCAGCTAACATTTATGAAACATTTCTTCTGTGCGTGGTGTTTTGCTGAAGGTTTATTATTACATTAAATCTTTAAAATCATACTAAGGGGCCAGGCGTGGTGGCTCACACCTCTAATCCCAGCACTTTGGGAAACTGAGATGGGAGGATTGCTTGAGCCCAGGAATTTGAGTCTAGCCTGGGTAACATGATGATATTCTGTCTCTCGGAAAACAAAAATAAAAATAAATTAGCCAGGTGTGATAGCATGTACTACTTAGGAGGCTAAGGTGGGAGAATTGCTTGAGCCCAGGAGGTTGAAGCTGCAGTGATCTGTGTTTGCACCACTGCACTCCAGTCTGGGTGACAGAGTGAGACCCTGTCTCAAAAACAAAACAAAAACCCAAAAGCCTTGCAATACTATGGAGCAGGCATTCTCAGTGCAATTTTCGGTTGAGGAATCCGAGGCTCAGAGTAGTTAAGAATCTTGTGCAAGAAAGAAATTTATAACTGTAGGCCAGGTACAGTGGTGCACGACTGTAATCCCAGCAATTTGGGAGGCTGAGGCAGGTGTATCACTTGAGCTCAGGAATTTGAGACCAGCTGGGCAAGATGGTGAAACCCTGTCTCTACAAAAAATTACACAAATTAGCTGGGGGTGGTGGTGTGTGTCTGTAGTTTCAGCTACCCAGGAGGCTGAGGCAGGAGGATTGCTTGAACCTGGGAGGTTAAGGCTGCGGTGAGCCACGATCAGCCTCGGTGACAGAGTGAAAACCTGTCTCAAACCAAAAAAAAAAAAAAAAAAAAAAGGTTGTTCTTCAAAAAAGATTATTATAATTGACAACTTGTAACTAGATTGACTAAGAAAGAAAGAAGATTCATTTTACTAAAGTCAGAAATGAAAGTGAAACATTACTACTAATTCTGCAGAAATAATAGGGATTATAAGAGTACTATGAGTAATTGAATGCCAACAGATTGGATTACCTGGATGAAATAAACAAATTCCTAGAAACACAAAACCTGCCATGATAGAATCATGAATAAATAGAAAATCCCAATAGACCTATAAGCAGTAATGAAAATGAGTCGATAAAAGCATTTGACAAAATTCAACATTCTTTCATGCTAAAAAACACTGAAACTAGGAATAGAAGGAAATTCTCAACATAATAAATGCTACACCTGAAAACCCCCAGCTACCATCATAGTCAATGATGAAAGATTGAAAACTTTTCCTTTAAGATCAAGAACAAGACAAGGATGCCTGCTTTTGCCACTTCTATTCAATGTAATATTGGAAGACCTAGACAGAACAATTAGCCAAGAAAAAAAAAAAGCATCTAGATTGGAAAGAAGTACAATTATACCTGTTTGCAGAATACACTAACTTATATATAGAAAACCCTAGAGATCCCACAAAAAAACTATTAGAATAATAAATTCAGCAAAGTGGCAGTATACAAAATCAACAAACAAAAATCAGTTGTATTTTTGTATACTAACAATGAACAATTCAAAGGAAAATTAAGAAAAAAATTATGTTTATAAGAGCTTTAAAATACTTAGAAATAAACTTAACCAAAGAGGTGAAAGATTTGTACCCTGAAAATACAAAACATTGCCAAAAGAAATTAAATAAGACATAAATGGAAAAGACACCCCATTTTCATGGATTAGAAGACTTAATATTGTTAAGATGACAGTACTACCCAAAGTGATCTACAGATTCAGTGCAATCTCTATCAAAATTCCAGTAATATTTTTTGCAGAAATAGAAAAATTCATTCCAAAATTTATATAGACTCTGAAGGGACCATGAATAGTCAAAGCAATCTTGAAAAAGAATAAAGTTGAAGGGCTCACACTTCCTGGTTTCAAAATTTTTTACAAAGTTACGGTAATCGTCACGCCCATAATCTTAGCACTTTGGGAGGTGGAGGCGGGTGTATTGCTTGAGCTCAGGAGTTTGAGACCAGCCTCGGCAACATGGTGAAACCCTATCTCTACAAAGAAAAGCAACAAAACTAAACAAAAAACCCCCAAACAACAACAACACAACAAGCAAACAAAACCCAAAAGCTACAGTAATCAAAACAGTATGGTACTGGCAAAAAGAAATAGAAACCAGTGGAATAAAATATAGAGCCCAGAAAGAAATGTTTGCATACATAGCCAAATGGTTTTTGACAAGGGTGCCAAGTTCATTCAGTGGGGAAAGGATAGTCTTTTCAACAAATGTCATTGAAGAAACTGGATATCCCTGCAAAAGAATGAAATTGAACCTTTATGTAACACCATATGTAAAAATTAATTCAAAATGCATAAAAGACCCGAATGTAAGAGCTAAAACTATAAAGCTCTTGGAAGATAGAGTGAAAACTTTGGAACGTTGAATTTGGCAATGATTTCTTGGCTATGACACCAAAAGCATAGGCAACGAAAGAAGAAATAGAGAAATTGACCTTCATGAAAATTAAAAGCTTTTGTGCATCAAAGCACATTATCACGAAAGTGAGAAGACCTCTTATAGAATGGGAGAAAATATTTGAGAATCATGTATCTGATAAGAGATTAATATCCAAAATATATAAAGAACTACTGCAACTCAACAAAAAATCCCCAAACAACCTAATTAAAACATGGGCAAAGAACTTGAATAAACATTTCTCCAAAGAAGATAAATGGCCAATAAGCACATGAAAACATGCTAAATATTGATAATCATTAGGGAAGTGCAAATCAAAACTCCAGTGATATACCACCTTACAACCATTAGGATGGCTCTTATAAAAAGCAAAACAAAACAAAACCAAAAAACAACAAATGTTTTTGAGGATGTAGAGAAATTGGAACTCTAGTGAATTACTGGTGGGAATGTGAAATGGTATAGCCACTGTGGAAAATGGTATGATGGTTCTTCAAAATTAACCAGAATTACCATTTGATCCAGCAGTTCCACTTCTGAGTATCTATTCAAAAGAACTGAAAGCAGGGATTTGAACAGATGTTTGTATACCATGTGTGTAATAGCATTATTCATAATAGCCAAAAAATGGAAGCAACCTAACTGTCCATAGATGGATGAATGGATAAGCAAAATGTGATATATCTATCTACACAGCGTAATAGTATTCAGTCTCCAAAAAGAATGAAATTCTGATACATTCTACAACATAGATGAAACTTGAAGACATGATGCTGAATGAAGTAAGCCAGACACAAAAGGACAAATATTGCATGCTTCCATCTCTATGAGAGGTACTTAGAATAGTTAAATACAGGGTGGGCACAGTGGCTCATTCCTGTAATCCCAGCACTTTGGGAGGCGGAGGCTGAGACCAGGAGATTGAGACCAGCCTGGGCAACACAGTGAAACCCCATCTCTACAAAAAAATTTAAAAAATTAGCCAGGCATGGTGGTTCACACCTGTAGTCCCAGCTACTCTGGAGGCTGAAGTGGCAGGATTGCTTGAGCCCAGGGGATTGAGGCTGGAGTGAGCTTTGATCACAGCACAGCACTCCAGCCTGGGTGAAGACCCTGTCTCAAAACAACAAAATAAACAAAAAAACCCAACCAACCAAGAAGAAAAAAAAAAAAACAAAAAAACTAAAAACAAAAACCAAAAAACTAAGTATATTTGATTCAGAGCCTAAGCTCTTAACCACTTTGCAATTCTGTTTGCTATAATGGTCTCTTCATTGAGATTCTGCCTCCTGTGAGTTTTATCCATTTTGCACACCATTGGCAGAGTAATCCTCCAGGGACATATAGGAAGGGGTGAGGAGTCACTTACAGTTTACAGTGAGCATGATGGGGTCGCTTCGGTTCTTACTGATTAGGTTGAAGACCTCACATGAATACTTCCCAGCATCCTCTCTCTTGACAGGGTTTATGCTGAGGGTGGTGTTGTCCTGGGACAGCTTCATCCTCTCCGAGGATGGGAGACTCTGGTCCTTGAAGAACCAACTGATGGAGATTCCAGTGTCATTTGTGGAGCAGGTCAGGTTCACAGAGTCCTTATCTTCTGTGACTGTGGTCTTGCTGGCTTTGATTTGGGGCTGTGCTACTGGACTTAGTTCTGCGGACAGACAGAGTATCTGAGATAACCTCCTGAGAACAGGGTTGGGGCCTGGGGCCTGGGGCTATGCTCCTTTCCCTGAGACCTTAGCCAGCTCTCAGGTCCCACAGTGAGCTGTGTAAAGGTGACCAACCAGGGGATAGCCCTGACCCTCTGCAGAAGGTCAAGTGTCTTTGTTCAGGTGATGATCTGTAAAGAGAGGGCTGCACTTCCCTTCTGACCCCAGATTGTCTCAGAGTGACCCTCTGGGTATCTCTGTATCCCCACTTGGAATCCCCTTCTCAGCGTGCAGACCGAGCAACATCATCAGGTAGAATGTTTTGCCCACTGACTCTTTTTTTTTTTTTTTTTTGAGACAGAGCCTTGCTCTGTCACCCAGGCTGGAGTGCAGTGGCATGATCTCGGCTCACTGCAAACTCTGCCTTTTGGGTTCACGCCATTCTCCTGCATCAGCCTCCTGAGTAGTTGGGACTACAGGCATCTGCCACCACACCCGGATAATTTTTCATGTTTTTAGTAGAGACCAGGTTTCACTGTGTCAGCCAGGATGGTCTTGATCTCCTGACCTTGTGATCCGCCCACCTCAGCCTCCCAAAGTGCTGGGGTTACAGGCATGAGCCACCATGCCCGGCCTCCCACTGACTTTTGTGTGACCCTTTCCTGGAGCTTTCTGTGATCAGGCTTCCTTCCTGTGACTGTCACTTTACATAAAAAAGGGAAGGTAGTGTGTTTTTTCATTAAATGATTTTTTAGAGAATGAAGTTGGCCCATCCAGTCTTCACGACCTTAGTATCTGGAGAAGTTCCAATCTGAAGGATTTCTCACTGTAAAGAGGAGTTTTACTTCCTGGTCTGTGGATAGAATATCACAGTGAAGGAGATTCCTAGAGAGTAGGCACAGTGTTAACAAAAGGCTGATATTCTTACCTTCTCTACAAATACACACTGTTTGGCATTGCCCATTCTCTCCAATGCAGAGCCCCTGTGGCTGAATCTCTGGATTTCTCCAAGTGTGGGTCACTTGCTGTGTTCTGTGCTATCCCACATGCTGTGCCCACAGCCTCATACAGCTGGTGACTTCAGAGCCAGGACAAGCTAGGGAGGCAGCCTGACCCAGGAGAGGATCAGGTGTTGACTGCCTTTTTTTTTTTTTGAGACGGAGTCTTGCTCTGTTGCCCAGGCTGGAGTGCACTGGCCGAATCTCAGCTCACTGCAAGCTCTGCCTCCCGGGTTCACGCCATTCTCCTGCCTCAGCTTCCCGAGTAGCTGGGACTACAGGCGCCCGCCACCTCGCCCGGCTAGTTTTTTTGTATTTTTTAGTAGAAACGGGGTTTCACCCTGTTAGCCAGGATGGTCTCGATCTCCTGACCTCTCTCTGACCTTGTACTGCCCCGTTCCGGCCTCCCAAAGTGCTGGGATTACAGGCTTGAGCCACCGGTGCCGGCCCTTTTTTTTTTTTTTTTTTTTTTTTTTTTTTTTTTTTTTTTTTTTGAGACAGAGTCTCTCTCTGTTGTCCAGGCTGGAGTGCAGTGGCGCCATCTCGGCTCATTGCAACCTCTGCCTCCCAGGTTCAAGTGATTCTTGTGCCTCAGCCTCCCTAGTGACTGGGATTACAGGCACATACAATCATGCCTGGTTAATTTTTTTTAAAATATATTTTTAGTAGAGACGGAGTTTTGCCATGTTGGTCAGGCTGGTCTCGAACTCCTAATGTCAGGTGATCCTCCTACCTCGGCCTTCCGAAGTGCTGGGATTGCAGGCATGAGCCACCATACCCAGCCATTGACTGCCATTTTGATTTAGCTGGATTCACGACAGGCCACCTGGCCACCTTCCCCACACACCTGCGTCCTACCCCACATGGAGTCAGGGCAGAGCCAATCACCGGGCAAGCTGGGAGTAGAGCAGGGAGCAAAGTCTGAGCTGCTCATCGCTGATGAAGGGCATTTCCTTCTCTCATTTAGGGAAAGCTAATGTGAGCCTGTTTCAAAACCTCACATATTCCTTATATCTCATGGAGTAGGTAAAAGAAGGCCAAGAAGTTACAGAGAGGGACATGTCAGTGACAGAAGCAACTTGACCTTGAGGACCCTTTCTGCTTCCCCCTCTGTGAAGCCCCTCCTGCTACATGGGGCTTTCTGGGACTGAGAGAACCCCCTCCCCACATTCCAGGCTGGACCTAAGTTCAGCTGTGAGAAATCAGAAAAACAAAGGGAAGAGAGTTGGCAGAGATGAATTGAGAGGGTTCAGGGGAGAATTTGGACTTGTTTTGCCCGTTGGATACAGGCTGGAAAAGAAAATTTCTTCTCTGCTCCTATTTGAAAACCAGAGAGCTTGTACCCCAGAGCTTAGTGTCGATGCCCCAGGGATTACTTACCAAAGACTATGATTGTCTTGACTGTGGTCCTGTTGCGGCCAGTGACTGAGTTATTGGCGTGGCAGGTATAGGATCCACTATTATTCACAGTGATGCTGGGGATAAACAGCTCTTGTGCGTTTTGCTGGAATGTTCCATTAATAAGCCAGGAATATTGTGCAGGTGGGTTAGAGGCCGCAGAGCAGGAGAGGTTGAGGTTTGCCCCTGGACGGTAATAGGTGTCTGAAGGGGAAATGGTGGGGGTGTCCGGGCCATCTGGAGCAAAGAAAATAAAGCCACAGGTGATGTCATCAGAGGGAAGGGGAAGCTCCTGGTCTGGAGAAGGGCCACAGTGTTCCTCTCTACCAAGTCACAACCCTGGAGTCCCAACCAAACCTCCGCTGTGTCCACTGAGTCTGGGTCTGAGACATTCACCTGTTTCTTCCATCACAGGCTGCAGACCCTGAGCCTCCCAGGACAGGAGCAGCCCCTCCCCTCCTATTCTTGGTCCAGGCTGGGACTGCCCAGGTTTGCTTGGGACAGGAAGTCATGGCCAGCCTGGGTGTCCAGAGTTAAGGGTCTGAGTCCTTAGACCTGAGAGGAACTGAGAGGCCCGGCCTCTGGGTGCGTGGATTTGGGCTGGCGGCCTGGGCCACAGAGGAACAGAAAATACTCACAGGTGACATTCAAGGTGACTGGGTCACTGCGGTTGGCACTCACTGGGTTCTGTGTTTCACACTCATAGGGTCCTGTGTCATTCCTTATGACACTGAGTAGAGTGAGGGTCCTGTTGCCATTGGAGAGCTGCAGCCTGGAACTGACCGGGAGGCTCTGATTGTTTACCCACCACAGATAGGTTGTGTCTTGAGTCTCAGGTTCACAGGTTAAGGTCACAGCATCCTTGTCCTCCACGGGGTTGGAGTTGTTGATGGTGATGTAGGGCTTGGGCAGCTCCGCTGTACAGATAACAGAGAGAAGATTGCCGTGTGTGGCACCTTTGATTCCTCCACAGGCATTTTTCTTTTCTCTCTTTTTTTTTTGGAGATGGAGCCTCGCTGTGTTGCCCAGGCTGGAGTGCAATGGCGTGATCTCAGCTCACCGCAACCTCCACCTCCTGGGTTCAAGCAATTCTCCTGCCTCAGCCTCCCAAGTAACTGGGATTACAGGCACATGCCACCATGCCCGATGGGCTTTCACGGTATTGCCCAGGCTGGTCTCGAACTCCTGAGCTCTGGCAATCTGCCTGACTCGGCCTCCCAAAGTGCTGGGATTACAAGTGTGAACCACTGTGCCTGGCTGGGCATTTTTCTTTCTTTCTTTTTTTTTTTTGAGGCGGAGTCTCACTTTGCTGCTGAGGCTGGGGTGCAGTGGCACGATCTCGGCTCACTGCAACCTCTTCCTCCCGGGTTCAAGTGATTCTCCTGCCTCAGCCTCCTGAGTAACTGGGTCTATAGGTGCATACCACCATGCCCGGCTAATTTTTTGTATTTTTGGTAGAGACGGGGTTTCACCGTTAGCCGGGATGGTCTCGATCTCTTGACCTCGTGATCTGCCTGCCTCGGCCTCCCAAAGTGCTGGGATTCTGGCCGGGCATTTTTCATTTGGCATCTCCCCACCTCTCAGCCAACCTGAGTCTTTAAAAGCCCACGGCAAGTGTGTGTTTCACAAGACAGATGCACAATGATCTGAGGGCTCAGAGACTGTGAGGCCGCCTGCTTTGTGTGAGAGAAGCACAGACTTTCTCAAGTGTGAACTGAGCAGCAGTGTTGGGTTGTGGACAGACCCAGGACTGGGAGTCATAGCCCCCGCCACTTCTGGTCTTTCCCAGACTGGCTGACGACTGCCTGGCCCACCTGTGGGTCCTCACCTGGAATGTGCAGGTGCTGGCTCCCTTCCAGCTTCACAGTCCTACTTTGCCCCACTAGGTGTGTTTTCTCTGCAGCTTCCCTGTCTAAGGACATCCTAGAGATGGGTAATGATGGGACTTCCCATTGTCCTTAAACCCTGAGGATACTGTGCAGCCTGGCCTGGGACTCTGCGTTTCAGCAGAAATAACACAGGGAACACCAGGGGCAAGCCTGAAAGTCAGCTCAGTCGTCAGGCAGTGGAACCACAAGGTGGGGCAGTTTTTCCCAGGTGTTTAATGATGACTGACTTGAGCCAGTGACTCCTAAAGATAGAGCAGAGTCCAAGGAATGATCTAGAAAAGAGTGAGGGTGACAGGCAGGAGCTGCCTGGATTTAACAGCATAACTATGTTCCTTGACTTTAGTTTTTAATGTCCCTTCTGCCCCTGAAAAGGGCAAGTGACAGCACTGTGGATCTTTTCTGAAATATGTGGGTTTTTTGCAAATGCAGAATAACTGACTAGTGGAATGGAAGGAGCATGAACTTGCTGAAAATCTGACCCTCATGGGCCGTGTGTGTTTGGTAGATCTGGGATATAAATTTGAGAAGTCAGATTATTCCATTTGTGAAAATTGTTATTAATACTCTGGATCTAACACCAACTACTAAGAGGAATATTTCTCTAGAGAGCATGATAAACTCTTAAACCAAGCTCTGAAGTCCGGTAGGATCATGTTATGATCAAAGAAAGATGCTGAAGTCAGCTTGAAATCAGTGACTCCCTGGGTAGAAGGGACTCCTGGGTCCTGTTAGGAAGACAGAACTTGTCAGAAAGGATATCTGAGGGTTCTCAATTGCATTAAGAGAGAAACGATGCCGTATGAGGAGAAGTGATGTATGTTATGTCAGTAAATTTAGAAAGAGTTCTATGTTACAAATTCCTGTGGAAATTCAGGTAAAAAGAAGAGGAACCCAAAACAGTCATGTGAAATACTTTCCTTCTTTTCTCTCAACCTCAGGAAACACAACTAGAGATTGACCAAATTCATCCAAATTGGGCAGAGTCTAAGTGAGACACTAGTGGCTAATGCATCTCCCTGTACGAGAGATCCCACCTTATGACAATGGTGTCATCATGAGGACACAGATATATGTGGAATGGGCAGCAAACCCATCAGACAGCATCTGCCTGGACAGCTCCACCTGGGGAAGGTCCCAGGAACCAGTAGAGGATGTGAGCCCACAGCAGGACAGGGATGGAGTTGGGAGTCAAATGGGTGAAATGAGCCCATGGGCTTTGGGGACTGCAGACTTGTCCTTCTGCCTCTGATCCCCTGGTGAGTCAGTGTAGAGAGTGCACGGAGGAGTCGCTCGTCCCTGTCCTGTGGCCTGTCCCGGGACTCATGTTGGCCTCACTGAGGGAAAGAGCCCTGGATGGGAACACAGTGGAAGCTCGTTCTCCTGGTGAGCTGGGGACAGTGGCTCGTGGTGGACCTGGCAGGGGCGGCTGCTCCGGGTTGATTTCTGTGCCTTTCCTACTGCCTGGGGAGGTGGGCCTGGCCACAGTGTGAGCAGGAAGGGAACAGGACAGTCAGCCTTGTAAGAGGGAGTGTCTGGGAAAGGCCTAAGGGTGGAGGAAACTGTGCAGTTCAGCTGGGATAAAAAGAGAGGAAAATGAGGACATGGAGGAGCAGAGAGAGAGTCAGAGATGCCCATGATAGTGAGCAGTGGGGGCTACAGTGACCTCAGAGACCCCAGCAACCAGGAGCCTCTGGTGTCCCAGAACCAAGACCAGGGAGCCCTGAAAACCTTCCCACAGCTGAGCAGCCCCAGAGAGTCACATGAAATGTGGTACTTGGGGTGGCTTTAGGGGCAGACAGTCAGGGGATGGAACATGGGTCTCAGTCCCTGGAAGGATGGGGAGCTGGCATGGCAAGAACCTCCCAGGATTCTGCAAACAGATCCAATCTCTAAAGAGGTTATGGATCATTCAATCATTCATTCATTCATAAGAGAACTACTGAACGAGTGTGTGTTTCTTGTTGGGCCCTGGCTGGTACAAAGTGTGAATGGGGAGAGAAAGCAAAGTCCTTTCCTTTATCCTCCTGTGGGAGTGACACCAACACATCGGGAAACACAGGATTTCAAGTCCAGGGAGCAGAGGTGTGGGTCTGAGGGGATAGGCCTGAACTTTTTTTTTTTTTTTTTTTTTGAGATAGAGTCTCGGCTGGGCACGGTGGCTGACACCTGTAATCCCAGCACTTTGGGAGGCTGAGGTGGGTGAATCACAAGGTCAGGAGATCCAGACCATCCTGGCTAACACAGTGAAACCCTGTCTTTACTAATAAAATACAAAAATATTAGGCGGGCGCGGTGGCCCGCGTCTGTAGTCCCAGCTACTCCGGAGGTTGAGGTAGGAGAATGGTGTGAACCTGGGAGGCGGAGCTTGCAGTGAGCTGAGGTTGCGCCACTATACTCCAGCCCGGGTGACAGAGCGAGACTCCGTCTCAAAAAAAAAAAAGTTAAAATTTATAAAAACTTAAACAGACATAGACTGCACATGGTACTTTTCATAGTTGAGAGAAATGTAAACAGACATAAAGACATAACCACACAAAATTAACTGCAGTACACAAGGTACTACTGTAGTAATTCTGTAGCCATGTCATATTGCTATTGCTTGAGTGAGCTCAAAGGCTGTGAGTATTCCCTTAAAA
>NW_016814114.1:1402392-1446200 GCF_001698545.2 Rhinopithecus bieti
TTTTGAGACAGAGTCTTGATCTGTCACCCAGGCTAGGGTGCAGTGGTGTGATCTCAGCTCACTGCAACCTCCACCTCCCAGGTTCAAGCGATTCTCCTGCCTCAGCCTCCTGAGTAGCTGGGATTACAGGCATGCGCCACCACGCCCGGCTAATTTTTTTGTATTTTTAGTAGAGATGGGGTTTCACCATGTTGGTCAGGCTGGTCTTGAACTCCTGACCTCATAGTCCGTCCACCTCGGCCTCCCAAAGTGCTGGGATTACAGGCGTGAGCCACTGCGCCGGGCCACAGCATCTATTATTGTTGGATTCTATGAGAGTGCCTCTCAGCCTGATCCCTGGTGGACAAGGAGCTTTCAGGAGCATCCTGCCTCCTCTGTTCCTCCTCCTGGGGATGCTGCACTTCCTATGGCATCTCCTAAGCCCCCAGGGCAGTTGGCTGATGGCCTGGGGAGCTTGTGCATCTGTCCTCTCCAGGCTGCGACTAAGGTGAAGGATGAGGCTCTGTCCTTGCCCAGTTGAGGCTCTAATGCCTGAACCCTGGCTGGTTACCAGCTCCAGGAGCCACAGTCCTTGGATAACTCAAATTCTTGTTCCCAGTCAGCCCGGCCCAGGAGGCCACAATCTAGCACTGGCCCAGGCTTCTCAGGGTCACCAGGAGTCGAGAACCTTGGGATAGTGTTTTGGAGCAGAGGATTCCCAGGGCTGAGCTTATCTGTGAGGATCCCAGAAGGCCCCTCAGGCCAGACCCTGACTGAGTCCTACTGGGTCTTTCTTAGGGACATGTTCACCAGGAGAGTCCCAGGGGGCTCCCCTCGATAAATCGTTACTCACATCAGACTGTCCTTCCTCTGAAGCAAGTGTCTGCAGAATCAGGACTCCTGAGTAAGAAATTTGATATTTTGGAAGTAGAACTAACCCCCTACCACCCAGAGGTCATGGGGAATCACTCACGATATACCCGGAACTGGCCAGTTGCTTCTTCATTCACAAGATCTTCCTTTATGGCTTGTATGGTGTAGGATCCTGTGTCATTCTGGGTGACGTTCTGGATCAGCAGGGATGCATTGGAGTATATTGTCTCTCGACCGCTGTGTGCGGGCCCTGGGGTAGTTTGTTGCGTTCGCATTACATATGCTACAATTAGACGTTTGGCATCTACTCTTTCCCCTTTGTACCAGCTGAAGCCTAAAGTATTCTGGGGCAGATTGTGGGCAAGTAGAAGAACCTCCTTCCCCTCTGCGACATTGAACGGTCTGGATTCAATAGTGAGCTGGGCAGTGGTGGGCGGGTTCCAGAAGGTTAGAAGTGAGGCTAGGAGAGAGGAGAGAGCATCGGTCAATATTGGGACCTATGCATTAGGGTGGAAAAACGGGGCCCTGGGTCCTGAGCAGGTCTCTTCACCCCTCCACCTTGGAGTGTGTGTGTCCTACTGGGTCAAGGACAGCAGTGTGACTCCCATTCCCTTAGTGCCTCTGACCTTGTCATTTCCCTGGAATGCTCTTCCCCAGGGATCTGCATGGCTCCCTCCCCACTGCCCTCAGATCCTGCTTACATCAGGGTATTCTTGGGAGATCCTTTCCCTGACATCTCCCCTAGAGACCCTGGGTCTTCTCTTTCTGACCTTTTTGTGCTCTGTTCCCTCCAGGGCTCTTGTCTACCCTTGACCTCACATTCTAGATCTCTTTGCGTGTCTGTCTTCCCCACTCATGAGAGCGTGAGCTCTGTGACGGCAGGGATTTGTGTGATGTTGGCTGCACCCCAGTGCCTAGGACAGGCTGCAGACTCCTGTGGATGAGCTCCTGAGCATTCCCAGGGCCCTTCACGTCCTGGGGTTTATTTGCCAATATCTGAGGTTGGTGGCTCAGGGCTCTGTTTAATGCCCCTTTTAAAATGTTTTCCTTAATTGTCACGCTGACTTAAATTGTGATTATTGTCATCAGTTTTTGAAATTTATTGCTCATTGATGATTCACTTGGAAAAGGTAAAAAATGGGAGATCGTTTCTTCACTAACAGTTTCAGATCACTGAGACTTTCCTTTTATGATCTCTATCCCTCTTTCATGGCCTCTCTTCTATTTGGCTCCAAGAGAAGCCCTCTCTCCCCTCATAGAGCCCCATCCTCCCCAGGGGACCCTAGCCATTCTCTGTGCACCCTCCTTCCGCCCCTTCCCAGGGAGTCCTCCCCTCACCTGTGAGCAGAAGCCCCTGCCAGGGGACACGCACTCTGTGAAGTGGGGTTGAGAGGTGCCCCATGGTGTCTGCTACTGGCCCTGTCTTCACCTGTGGAGGAGAGCTTGGGCTCCAGGAACGCTTCATGCAGGGCTGCTGTGACTGTCAGCTCTGCTGTTTTCTACCCTCTCTGCTGAGCCTCCTCCCTGGGGCCCGGAGCTTTGTCTGATGATGTGTGCTGGGGCGGGGTTTGCCCAGGAGGCTCTGTTTCTTCTCCTCTCGTTCCTGCCCCTTTGTCCTTACTTTCTCTTTCCTTTCTGTCTACATTTTGGTTTCCCAGACCACACTTTGAGAATCAAGGCTGATGGGACCTCTGTCCTCATCAAGGGAGGAGGATCCCCCCTCTCCAGCACTGACCTCTATTGTGTCCTGGCTATGGGTCTGTCAGCAGCACACAGAAAACCCTGGCATATCCAAATGTGGTAATTATTTTCTTTGCGACACAGTGAGCTTCCAGGTCTCCCCATGCTCTCCAGTGCTCTGGGAAGGTAGGAAGACACCCAACAGGAAGGTGACAGAGGTGGCTCTGGGGGATGGAAAGGGGCTCACAGGGGTATGACTGGGGAGGGACCAGCCTTCTGTCTCTAGTGTCACCAGCCTGGCCTCTGACCCAGGGACAGAGACCCAGGCCCAGGGGTCTCAGGTGGAGCTGCAGCTCCTGGATATGGAGGGGGAGGTGTCCTGTGGGTCCTGGGAAGAGAGGACTGTGATGACTCTGGGTGGCTCTGGGCTCTACTGTCCTTGGGGAAGGCTTCAAGGGGACCCTCCCTCTCTGTGTCTGTTGGCTGAGCTGAGGCTCAGGGCCTGTCCATGTTCTCCCTGACCATCCTGGGTAGTCTCTGTCCTCTGCGAGGCTGGTTGTCTTGTGGTCACCGCACCTTCCCCACGGGTGGGACCAGGAGGGAATGGGGAGCTGCACAGGGACCCCTCAGAGGACCCAGGAAGGGACAGAGCAGGTACATGGGAGGGCCAGGAAGGGTGTTTTGGAGCAAGGGATGGAAAGTGGGCTCTACCTTCACCTCCTTAGCAAAGCCTGGCTCATGACCAGGGGAATCTGTTTCCTGAGTTTTGTCTGTGTGCAATGTCTCCCCCTGGAGGGCAAGATGAGACCTGCAGCCTTGTCAAGGGCCACCCCAGGGAGGCTGACCAGGGTCCACATGATGTGAGCTGGCCCTGACCTGTGGGCAGACGTGGGCTCTGACCTCCAGGCTTCAAGGTCAATTCACCCCAGGTCCTGTTCATTAAGGGTCCGCAGGCTGCCCAGCTCCATGCAGTGCAGGATGAGCCCCGGGAGAGGACGTGAGTTGTCCGGAGGACTTCTGTCAAGATTCGAGAGAACTGTCCACCAGGGGGATGGGCTGCCTCAGAAGGAGCCATCTGTCCCAGAGGTTTGAAAAAAAAACAAAAACAAAACAAAACCAAACAAAAAAACAAAGGCCTAGTGAGGTGTCTTTGGGGGCTTGAGAATGAAATCTTGTCACGTGTGGCAACATGAATGGAACTGGGCTAGGAACAGAAAGTTAAACACCACATGTTCTTACTAATATATGGAACCTAAAACCAGTTGATCTCATGGAAGGAAAAGGTAGAACAGAGGATACCACAGGCTGGGAAGGGTAGAGGAAGGGAGGGACAGGGAAAGATGTATTAAAGGATATAAAATTACAGCTAGATAGGCCGGGCACGGTGCCTCACGCCTGTAATCCCAGAACTTTAGGAGGCCAAGGCAGGTGGATCATGAGGTCAAGAGATAGAGACCATCCTGGCCAACATGGTGAAACCCTGTTTGTACTAAAAATACAAAAAATTAGCCAGGCATGGTGGCAGGCGCCTGTAATCCCAGCTACTTGGGAGGCTGAGGCAGGAGAATCATTTGAACCTGGGAGGCAGAGGTTGCAGAGAGCCGAGATTGCGCTGTTGCATTCCAGCCTGGCGACAGTGAGACTTTGTCTTAAAAAAAAAAAAACACACACACACACAGCTAGATAGGAGGAGGAATAAGTTCTAATGTTCTATACCACTGTAGGATGACTATAGTGTTTTTTTGTTTTTTTTTTTTTGAGACAGGGTCTGGAGTACACTGCAGCCTCAATGCCCTGCAATCAAGTGATACTCCTGCCTCAGTCTCCCATGTAGCTGGAACTATAGGTGCACGCCACCACGCCTGGCTAATTTTTTGTTTTATTTTTCAATTTTTTTTTTTTTTTTTTTTAATAAAGAGACAGGATCTCACTATGTTGCCAAGGCTGGCCTTGAACTCCTGAGCTCAAGTGATCCTCCCACCTAGGCCTCCCAAAGTGCTAGGATTACAGGCATGAGCCACCATGCCCAGCCAAGTGTTTTGATTTTTTTGTAGAGACTGATCTCATTATGTTGGTCAGGCTGGTCTCGAACTCCTGGGCTCAAGCAGTCCTCCCTTCTTGGCCTTCCAAAGTGCTGAGATTATAGGTGTGACCCACCGCAACCAGCCTGACTATAGTTAACAATAATATATAGTTCCAAGTAGCTAGAAAGAGGATATTGAATGTTCCCAACACAAAGAAATGCTAAATGTTTGAGATGATGAATATGCTAATCACCCTGACCTGATCGCTATACCTTATATGTATCACTTCGCTATGGACCCATAAATATGTACAATGATTAGGTGTCAATTAAAAAAATACAATTAAAAAAGTCATTTAGAGCTAAATCATGATGTGAAATGTTGTTTTCTTACCTCTCATCTCATGACAAACAACACTTGGCAATGGCAAAACATCCTCAGGAGCTGTGGCTGTGTGCTTTAGCGCACAGACCAGTTTGTTTGTGAGAATGTGTCACCTAATGCGAGTGAACCTACGTGAGATCATCACCCTTCCTGGGGGACCTCAGAGAAGGTCTGAGAACCGCTAGCTCAGTTGTGTGGAGGAGGTTGCAGGTGAGTCACTTGCTGGAAGGAAGGCCTGTGGACCAGCTTGAGGAGGAATCCATTTGTGGAGGCCACTGGATGGGGCTGCCTGGGCCTGGGTGAAGAGGGCCTGAGGGCACAGGACAGGGGGAGAGAGAAGGTGGTGTGCATCCTCATGCCGGCAGGTACTTCAAATGTCTCTTCATTTGTTCATGGCAGGCAACTCACACTTTAACAAAGCAACTCAGCAAATAACATGAGGATGTTGGCTGGGTGCGGTGGCTCACGTCTGTAATCCCAGCGCTTTGGGAGACCGAAGCAGGTGGATCACCTGAGGTTAGGAGTTCAAGACCAGCCTGGCCAACATGGTGAAACCTCGTCTATACTAAAAATACAAAAATTAGCTGGGCATGGTGGCAGGCACCTGTAATCGCAGCTACTCTGGAGGCTGAGGCAGGAGAATCGCTTGAACCCAGGAGGCGGAGGTTGCAGTGAGCCAAGATTGCACCATTGCATTCCAGCCTGCGCGACCAGAGCAAAACTCAGTCTTAAAAAAAAAAAAAGATTTTTTTCTACTTAGTTCAAGTTCCTAAAAAGGTCTCCAGATTGTCAGATTCCCCTGGAAGTGGGTCAGGGAACAGTCCCCAGTAAGAACTATTGAAATACATTAACAAAAAATAAAGACAGATAGAATAGCTTAAACAATCTTGAAAAAGAAAATTGGAGAACTCACCTTTCTCTTTCTTTCTCTCTCTTTTTTTTTTTGAGACTGGAGTACAATGGCATGATCTCGGCTCACCTCAACCTCCGCCTCCTGGGTTCAAGTGATTCTCCTGCTTCAGCCCCCCGAGTAGCTGGAATTACAGGCATGCGCCACCACACCTGGCTAAGGTTTTGTATTTTTAGTAGAGACGGGGTTTCTTCATGTTGGTTAGGCTGATCTTGAACTCCCAACCTCAGGTGATCCACCTGCCTCAGCCTCCCAAAGTTCTGGGATTACAGGAGTGAGCCACCGCGCCCGGCCAGGACTCACATTTCCTTATCTGAAAACTTACTATGTGGTGGGTACAGTGTGCCTTGCTCCAGTGACGAATGCACTGAAGGCCTTGACTTTACCACAGTGCAATATATCAGAATAGCAAAATATGAATATGCATATATTTTTAAAAAAGAAAATTTACTACAAAGTTACTGTAATCTGAAGAGTGTGGAACTAGCATAAAGATACCCTTATACCAGTAGATTAGACTTGAGAGTCTGGACGTAAACCCTCACATTTACAGTCACTTGATCTTTGACAAGGGTGCTATGGTTTTTTAGGTGTCAATTTGCCTGGATTAAGAGACACTCTCATAGCTGGTAAAGCCTTGTATCTGGGTATGACTGTCAGGGTGTTTCCTGGAGAGACTGGCATTGGAGACAGTGAACTCAGTAAGGAAGACCTGCCCTCACTCACTGTGGGTGGGCACCATCCACTTGGTTGAGGGCCTGGATAGAGCACAAAGGCAGAGGGATGGTGAATTCTCTGTCTCTCCTGGAGCTGGGACGCCCTTTTCCTTTTGCCCTTGGGCATTAGAACTCCAGGTTCTTTGGCCTTCGGCCACAGACTGAGAGTACACCATGGCTTCTTTGGTCAGAACTGAACCATGCTGCCAGCTTCCCTGGTTTTCCAGCATGCAACTGGCTAATCATGGGACTTCTCAGCCTCCGTATTCACACAAGGCAATTCCTCTAACAAATCCCCCTCGTATATCTACATCTATTTCTATGTCTACAATTGTATCTCTATCCTGTTGTTTCTCTCTGAGGACCCCAATTAATATAGGTGTCAAGTTAATTGAATAGGGGAAGAATAATCTTTTCAAATAATGGTGCTGGGACAATTGGATAACCACCTGCAAAGAAATGAAATTTTGGAGCTGTATTTCTCACCATATTCAAAAATTAACTCAAAACAGATTAATGAGTTAAGTATAAGAGCTAAAACCATAAGAAACTCTTAGAAGAAAACACAAGGATAAATCTTTATGACCTCAGATGTGGCAATGGACTTTTTAGATATGACACAAAAACATGAACAACAAAAGGAAAAATAAACTGGACTTTATCAAGATGAAAACCATTTGTACATCAAAGGACATTATCAAGAAAGTGAAAAGATCACCCACTAAATGGGAGAAAAAATTTGCAGACCATTATATGAATTAGGTTTTATGTCCAGAAAATATAAAGAACTGCTACAACTCAACAATTACAAAACCCCAAAAACCTGATTACAAATGGGCAAAGGACTCCAATGGACATTTCTCTAAATGATACACAAATAGTCAATAAGCACATGAAAAGACACTTAGCATCAATAGTCACTAGTGAAATGCAAATCAAAACCACAGTAAGACCCCACACCGCACATACAACAATTGCTACAATTCATTTAGAATGTTAAATAAGATATGTTGGCATTATGTGGAGAAGCTGGAATGCTCATACATTGCTGGTAGGATTATAAGATGGCACAGTCACTGTGGGAAACGGTTTGGCTGTTCCTCAAAAAGCTAAACACAGAATTATCATATGAAATAGCAATTTAATTGTTAGGTATATGTCCAAAGAATTGAAAACGGACTCAAACAGATACTTGCATGCGAATATTCATTGCAGCATTATTCACAATAGGTAAAATGTAGAAACAACCCAAGTGTCCATCAACACATGAATGGATAAACAAATACAGTGATACATACAAGAGAATGTCAATCAGCCTTAAAATGGAGTGAAGCTCTGACATATGCTGCAACATAGATGGACCTTGGAAACATTATGCTAAGTGAAATAAGCCAGAAACAAAGTGACGTATGTGTATGATGCCATTTATATGAAAAATCAAGAATAGGTAAATTCAGAGACAGAAAGTAGATTAGAGATTATCAAGATCTGGGGGCAGGGAGCAATGGGGAATTATTTTTTTTAATTTTAATTTTGTGGGTATATAATAGGTATATATATTTATGGGATACATGAAACATTTTAGTACAGGTATGCACTGTATAATAATCACATCATCGAAAATTGGGTATCCATCCCCTCAAGCATTTATCCTTTGTGTTACAAACAATCCAATTATATTCTTTTAGTTACTTTAAAATGTGCAATTGAATTATTGTTGACCATAATCCCCTTGTGCTATTGAATAGTAGGTCTTATTCATTCTTTCTATATATATTTTTTATAACATTAACCATCCCCTCCTCTCCCTATCCCTCCGCTGCCCTTCCTAGTTTCTGGAAACCATCCTTCTCTTCTTTATCTCCATGAGTTCAATTGTTTTGATTTTTAGATCCCACAAATAAGTGAGAACATGTGATGTTTGTCTTCCTGTGCCTGGTTTATTTCACTTAACATGATGACCCTTAGTTCCATCCATATTGTTGCAAATGACAGAATCTCATTCTTTTTTTTATTATGACTAAATAATACTCTATTGTGTATAGGTACCACATTTTCTTCATTCATTCATCTGCTGATGGACGCTTAGGTTACTTCCAAATCTTGGCTGTTGTGAACAGCTCTGCAACAAACATGGGAGTGCAGATATCTCTTTGATATACTGATTTTCTTTTGGGTATATACCCAGCAGTAGGATTGCTGGATTGTATGGTAGTTCTATTTTTAGTTTTTTGAGGAATCTCCAAACTGTTCTTCATAGTGGTTGTACTAATTTACATTCCCACCAACAGTGTACAAGAGTTCCCTTTACTCTATATCCTTGCTAGCATTTGTTATTGCCTGTCTTTTGAATAAAAACCATTTTTACTGGGGCAAGATAATATCTCGTAGTTTTGATTTGTGTTTCTCTGATGATCAATGATGTTGAGCACCTTTTCATATGCCTGTCTGTTATTCATATGTCTTCTTTTGAGAAAGTCTATTCAGATATTTTGCCCTTCTTTTAATTGGATTATTAGATTTTTTTTCCATAGAGTTGTTTGAGCTCCTTATATATTCTGGTTATTAGCATTTCTAGTTCTTTAAGATGCATCATTAGGTTTTAGGTTATTTATTTGAAGTTCTTCTCTTTCTTTTTTGGATATAGGCACTTAGAGCTATAAATTTCCCTCTTGGTACTGCTTTCATTGTATCCCACAGGTTTTGTATGTTGTGTTTTCATTATCATTTGTTTTGAGAAATTTTCCAATTTCCTTCTTAATTTCTTTGTTGACCCACTGGCCATTTAGGAGCATATTGTTTAGTTTCCATGTGTTTGTATAGTTTCCAAAATACCTCTTGTTATTGATTTATAGTTTTATTCCACTGTAGTCAGGGAAGATGCTTGATATTATTTCAGTTTTTTGAATGTTTTAAGACTTGTTTTGTGACCTAATATATAGCCTATTTTTGAGAATGATCCATGTACTGAGGAGAAGAATGTGTATTTTGCAGCCATTGGATGCAGTATTCTGTAAATATCTATTAGGTCCATTTGTTGTATAGTTCAGATTAAGTCTGATGTTTCTTTGTTGATTTTCTGTCTGGGAGATCTGTCTAATGCTGCAAGTGGGATGTTGAAGTCTCCAGCTATTATGGTATTGGGGTCTACCTCTCTAATATTTGATTTATATATTTGGGTGCTGCAGTTTTGGGTGCATATATGTTTACAATTGTTATATCCTCTTGCTGAATTAACCCTTTTATCATTGTACAATGACCTCCTTTGTCCCTTCTAACAGTTTTTGTCTTAAAATCTATTTTGTCTGATATAAGTATAGCTACTCCTACTCTTTTTTTGGTTTCTGTTGGCATGGAATATCTTTTTCCAACCCTTTAATTTCAGTCTATATGTATCTTTAAGGGTGAACTGTGTTTCTTGTTGACAACAGATCATTGTGTCTTATTTTTCAGCCATTCAGCCACTCTATGTCTTTTTTTGGAGAATTTAGTCCATTTACATTCAATGTTATTATTGATAAGTAGGGACTTACTCCTGCCATTTTGTTATTTGTTTTTCTGTTTTTATTTATTGCAGTCTTCTCTTTCCTCTTTCCTTCCTTCCTGTCTTCCTTTTAGTGAAGGTGATTTTCTCTGGTGGTATGCTTTAATTTCTAGCTTATTTTTTGTGTGTCTGTTGTATGGTTTTTGATTTGTGGTTACTATGAGGCTTGCAAATACTATCTTAAAACCATTATTTTAGATTGACAACAACTTAACAGTGATTGCATAAACAAACATGCAAAAGAAAACTAATAAAACTCTACACTTTAACTTCGTCACCCCACTTTTTAATGTTTTGTTGTTTCTCTTTGTGTCTTATTGTACTGTCTGTGTCTTGAAAAGTTAATGTAGTTGTGATTTTTGATTGGTTCATCATTTAGTCTTTCTGCATAAGAGAAGTTTATACACCACAATTACAGTGTTATACTATTCTGTGTGCTTAACTATTACCAGTGCGTTTTGTACCTTTTGGTGATTTCTTCTTCATCATTAACATCCTTTTCTTTCAGATTAAAGAACTCCCTTTAGCAGTTCTCATAGGACAGGTCTGGTGTTGATGAAATCCCTCAGCTTTTGTTTGTCTGGGAAGGTCTTTATTTCTCCTTCATGTTTGAAGGATATTTTTGCCTGATATACTATTTTAGGGTAAAAGGTTTTTCCCTTCAGCACTTTAAATATGCCATACACTCTCTCCTGGCCTGTAAGGTTTCCACTGAAAAGTCTGCTGCCAGATGTATTGGAGCTCCATTGTATGTTGTTTCTTTTCTCTTGCTGCTTTTAGAATCCTTTGATCTTAGGGAGTTTGATTATTAAATGCCTTGAGGTAGTCTTTGTGTTAAATCTGCTTGGTGTTTTATAGCCTTCTTGTATTTGAATGTTGATATCTTTCTCTAGGGTTGGGAATTTCTCTTATATTATTCCTTTGAATAAACTTTATGTGCCTATGTTTTTCTCTACCTCCTCTTTAAGGTCAATACCTTTTTTTTTTTTTCCCCCGGAGACAGAGTCTTGCTCTGTCACCCAGGTTGGAGTGCAGTGGCACAATCTCAGCTGACTGCAAGCTCTGCCTCCTGGGTTCACACCATTCTCCTGCCTTAGTCTCCTGAGTAGCTGGGACTACAGGCGCCCACCATACGCCTGGCTAATTTTTTTGTATTTTTAGTAGAGACGGGGTTTCACCATGTTAGCCAGGATGGTCTTGATCTCCTGACCTTGTGATCCGCCTGCCTTGGCCTCCCAAAGTGCTGGGATTACAGGCGTGAGCCACTGCACCTGGCCTAAGGCCAATAACTCTTAGATTTGCCCTTTTGAGCCTATTTTCTAGATCTTATAGATATGCTTCATTTTTTTAATCTCTTCTGTGTTTTCAAATAGTCTGTCTTCAAGCTCATGAATTCTTTCTTCTCCTTGATCAATTCTGCTATTAAGAGACTCTTGCATTCTTCAACATGTCAATTGCATTTTTTCAACTCTAGAATTTCTGCTTGAGTCTTTTTAATTATTTTAATCTCTTTGTTAACATTTTAATTTTATTTTATAGAGACAGGGTCTCACTCTGTTGCCCAGGCTGGTCTCAAACTCCTGAGTTGAAGTGATCCTCTGGCCTTTGTCTCCCAAAGTGTTAGGATTACAGGCACGAGCCACTCTGCCCAGCATGTTTGTTAAATTTATCTGATAGGATTCTGAATTTCTTCTCTGTGTTGTCTTGAATTTCTTAGAGTTTCCTCAAAACAATTATTTTGAATTCTCTGTCTGAAGGGTCACAAATTTCTGTTGCTCCAGGATTGGTTCCTGGTGTCTTATTTAGCTTGTTTAGTGAGGTCATGTTTTCATGGATGGTGTTGATGCTTATAGGTGTTTGTTGGTGTCTGGTCACTGAAAAGTTAGATATTTATTGTAGTCTTCATGTCGTAGTCTGGGCTTGTTTATGCCTGTCCTTCTTGGGAAGGCTTTCCAGGTATTTGAAGGCACTTGGGTCCCAAGCCCAAGAATGCTGTGGTTTTTGCAGACTTAAATAGGTACTGCCTTGGTGATCTTGGATAAGATCTGAAAGAATTCTCTGGATTACCAGGTAGAGACTCTTGTTCTTTTCCCTTAATTTGTCTCAAACAAATGGAATCTTTCTGTTTGTGCAGAGCCACCTGGAACTGGGAGTGTGGTGATGCAAGTGTGGCCACCACCACTGGGACTGTGCTGGGCCAGACCTAAGCACTGCACTGGGTCTTGCCCAAGGCCCTTCCCTTCAGGGTGGTGAGTTCTCCCAAGCCTCAGATGTGTCTAGAAATGCTGTCTGGGAGCCAGGGATTGGAGTCAAAAACTGTGGCTGATTAGCCAGGCATGGTTGTGGGTGCCTGTAATCCTAGCTACTCGGGAAGCTGAGGTAGGAGAATCACTTGAAACCGGGAGGCAGAGGTTGCAGTGATCAGAGATCATGCCATTGCACTCCAGCCTGGGCGGCAAGAATGAGATTCCATCACAACAAACAAACGAACCAACCAACCAACCAACCAACCAACCAACCAACCAACAACTGTGGCTAAGCTGGCACTCAAACAATGCAAAGTCCTTCCTGCTCTTCCTTCCCCTTTTTCCACCACCACCACTGTCCCACAGGGGATTCTACCCATCCTCTGCTGATGTTCACTTAAAGCCCAGGGGCTTTTCCATCAGCTTGTGGTGAATGCTGCCAGGCCTGGGACTCACTCTTCAGGGCAGTGGGCTCCACTCTGGCCCAGGGAAGGTCCAGAAATGCTCTCCGAGAACATAGGCCTGAACTTGGGGACCCCAAGAGACTGCTTGTTACTCTACCCTACTGTGGCTGAGCTGGTACCTGAGGCACAAGACAAAGTCCCCTTTACTTTTTCCTCTATTTTTCTCAAGTAGGAGTCTCTCCCCATGGCTACCACAGCTGGGAATGCGCTGGGTCACCCCTAAAGCCAGCATGTCTCAGAGCCCAAGGCCCACTGCATATTACCTGGGTATCACTGCTGGTTATTCAGGGCCCAGGGGCTCTTTAGTCAGCAGGTGATGAGTTCTGCCAGGATCAGGTCCTTCCATTCAAGGTAGTGGGTTCGCTTTTGACTCACGGTGTGTCTAGAGATGTCATCTGGGAGCTAGGGCCTAGAATAAGGGCCTCATGACTCTGCCCAGTTCCCTCTCCTACTGTGACTGAACTGGTATCCAAGATGCAAGACAAAGTCCTCTTTACTCTTTGCTCTTCTCTCCTTAAGCAGAAGGAGGGAGTCACTTTTGTTGCTCTAGCTGCATTGCCTGGGGTTGGGGGAGGGGTGGTGAAAGCGTTCCCTTAGCCATGCCAGCTGGTGTCTCCTTTGGTTACATGCCACCCTAGTCCACTGGCTTTAAGCCCAGCCAACTAGCAGTTGCCTTTCAAGTTTACCTAGGATTCCAGAGCACATCAGCCTGGCCTGGGGAGGCTCCCTGAAAAACCCAAGTTCCAACTGCTGGGATGGGCGATTCCTCTCTGGCTAGGGCTGGTCCAAATACTGCCTCTGTGTGTGGGCACTGGCTGAGCCCAGCATGGCTTTATTCTTTCCTGTGATGAGGCAGCACTGAATTCAATGTAAGGTCCTCCAGTCGCTGCACTCACCCTTCCCAAAGTGCAGATTCTCTCTCCACCCTGCAGGGCTGCTGCGGGGTGGTGGGGGATGGGTGAGGGGTGGCGTGACCTCTCTCCGGCCCTCTTCAGTGCCTTTCTTCTTTCTTTTTGTAAGACAGAGAGCCTTGCTCTGTCACCCAGGCTGGAGTGCAATGGTGCAATCTCAGCTCACTGCAGCCTCCACCTCCTGGGTTCAGGTGATTCTTATGCCTCAGCCTCTGGAGTAACTGGGATTACAGGAGTGCACCACCACGCCTGGCTAATTTGTTGTTGTTGTTGTTGTTGAGGCGGAGTCTCACTCTGTTGCCCAGGTTGGAGTGCAGTGGTGCGATCTCGGCTCACCACAACCTCCGCCTCCCGGGTTCAAGCGATTCTCCTGCCTCAGCCTCCCGAGTAGCTAGGATTACAGGCACGTACCACCATGCCTGGCTATTTTCGTATTTTTAATAGAGACGGGGTTTCATTATGTTGGCCAGGGTGGTCTCAAATTCCTGACCTTGTGATTCGCTTGCCTCAGCTTTCCAAAGTGCTGGGATTATAAGCGTGAGCCACTGCGCCTGGCCTAATTTTTGTATTTTTGGTAGAGATGGAGTCTGTGTAGCCCAGGCTGGTCTCACGCTCCTGACCTCAAGTGATCCGCCTGCCTCCGCCTCCCAAAGTGCTGGGATTACAGGCATGAGCCACTGCAGCTGGCCCAATGCTTCTTTCAGCGATATGAAGTTAAAACCAGGTACTGTGATTGCTCCCCTGGTTTTTGGTTCTTGTGACAGTGCTTTTCTATGTGCAGATTAAAATGTGGTGTTCCGGGGGGTGGGAGGTGGGGAGGGGACAAATGGTGTAGGTGTCTATTCTACCACCTTGCTCTGTACCCTGGGAACTATTATTTAATGATACAAAGTTTCTCTTTGGGGTGATGAAAATTTTTTGGAAAAATTAGTGGTGATGGTGGTTTAACGTTGTGAATATAGTTAATTCCACTTGTGTAATTAGAGACAGGGTCTCACTATGTTGCCCAGACTAGACTCCAACTCCTGGCCTCAAGCAATCCTCCCTCCTCAGCCTCCTAAGTAGCCGGGGCTACAGGAGAACTCCATCAGGGCTCTGTAGTAAATTCCATTTAATCGTACAGTTTAAAATGATTAAAATGATACATTTTTTGATATGTATATTTTATTACAGTTTTAAATAAGTATTTGGTGAAAAAACTCCCAGCATGTAAAATACCCACCCTGGGCAGATAGTCCTCAAACTCATGTGTGGACCCATCATGACATTCTGTGCAGAGATCCAATGATTTAGACATGAGACTGACCACACAACTGCAGATGCATGAAATAAATATACTGGCAAAGAGACAGTTGCGCTGGGACCTGTGGGCCCCACAGAGGGGAGGTCAGCAGCCCCCTGGAAAGGCCCTAGGCTGGGGCCCTGTGGTGGACGGTGAGGAAATTGTAGAAGAAAAAGTCATGCCAAGCTGGTTTGGTTAAAAAAAAAATCATCCTTTGTTTTTAATGTGTCTAGACAAAATTTCAAATATTTTTTTTTTTTTTTTTTTTTTTTTTTTTTTTTTTTTTTTTTTTTTTTTTTTTTTTTTTTGAGGCGGAGTCTCGCTCTGTCGCCCAGACTGGAGTGCAGTGGCTCAATCTCGGCTCACTGCAAGCTCCGCCTCCCGGGTTCACGCCATTCTCCTGCCTCAGCCTCCTGAGTAGCTGGGATTACAGGCGCCCGCCACCTCGTCTGGCTAGTTTTTTTGTATTTTATTAGAGACGGGGTTTCACCGTGTTAGCCAGGATGGTCTCGATCTCCTGACCTCGTGATCCGCCCGTCTCGGCCTCCCAAAGTGCTGGGATTACAGGCTTGAGCCACCGCGCCCGGCCTCACAATGTTTTTTGATTCTAGCTCTTCTCTGGTGTTTTAAAACAAGCTTACACTACACTCAGGTGTTCAAAGTCTGTTGCTCTGCCACTTTCTTCAGCGCATATTTCTTTTTCTAGATGGAGTCTTGCTCTGTCACCCAAGCTGGAGTGCAATGGCACGATCTTGGCTCCTGCAACCTCCGCCTCCTGGGTTCCAGCAATTCTTCTGCCTCAGCCTCCTGAGTAACTGGGATTACAGGCAGGTGCCACCACACCCAGCTAATTTTTGTATTTTTAGTAGAGACGGGGTTTTACCATGTTAGCCAGGGTGGTCTCGAACTCAGGTGATCCACCCGTCTCAGCCTCCCAAAGTCCTGGGATTACAGGCATGAGCCACTGTGCACAGCCTCAGTGCATGTTTCTTATAATTCCTTCTAAAATCTGACCATTGTCATGGGCATGCATCAAGTTTGTGAATGCAGACCTCTGGGATATGCCCAATGGGAATATTGGGGACTCAGGGAATAGTTATCACCCAGGGTAGGAAGGCATGAGGCAGTATCAAGGGACACCTGTAGGGGGGTGGGGGTTGTGTCCCACAGATGGTGGGAGCCACAGATGGTTTCATCAGGACAGAGGCACAATAACCACATCTTGATGGTCTCAGGGCTTAGACTCACCTGTTGCATCCAGAACCAGGCATTCAAATTAGTGCTCCACCTGCGGAGCACTGGGCAGAGATGGACAGCAACCTCCCCCTGCAGGACAGTCAGTGCAGCCTGGGTCACCTCAGCACTCCACGAGCCTTTGCCTACAGTGTTCTCCTGGCCGGGGAGGAGGCCAGGCCTATCCCTGTCATATCACCTAAGGGGCTGTCTGCCCTGAGGGTCTGCAGAGGAGTTGAACAGAGTGAGGGGCATAGGAAGCAGTAGGGCCGTGTTTCTTCTTGAGCTCTGTGAACTTTTGTGTTCTTACTCCCTGAGGTCACTCCAAAATGTGGGCATCTAGACCTGAGGCAGGAGGGTAGGACGGAGCCAGCTTCTTCTTGGCATGTGACCTGTGTCATCACATGGGGGCCTGTGCTTAGGAGGGTCTTGCACTTAATATAATGCCCTTCTGTGACTGTGTTACTGTGCTGAAACTCTTAATCCTGTCTTGAAGAAGGGTACTGCATTTTCAGGTTGCACTGAATCCCTCACATTATGTTGCTCTTCCTGGGTCAGGAGCAGGGAGAGGGAGAGGCCAGGAGGTGAGGGGGAGGCTCTGGGCTGGGTGGGACCTGTGTCCCCCAGGGCTCTGTGCTGCCCCTGTCTTAGGACCTTCAGAGTGGTTTGGTCTCATCTGTTCGCTCCCAGTGTCCACTGAATGGTGAATCCTTGTATACCAGGGACTGTCCCACTATCCAGGACAAGCCTACTGTGTGTGTGCTCACTCAGTATGTATGTCAGGCTGGACAGAACCTCACTTTATCCTTGTTTGCTGTGGGAGCTGCGGCGAGGATCCCCTCCTGGGAGTCTCGGTGTCTCTGTACCTGAGTGGTGGGATGGGGAGACCTCAAAGGGCCATCTCAGAGGGGACTCAACAGTGTCAAGGCTGGAGGAGGCCTGGGCTCTGGGGCCTGAGGATGTCACACACCTCTTGAGTCTTTTGAAATGGTTTCATCTGTTACTTTGAAAATCACATAGGAGGCCGGGCGCGGTGGCTCACACCTGTAATCCCAGCACTTTGGGAGGCCAAGATGGGTGGATCACGAGGTCAGGAGATCGAGACCATCCTGGTTAACACGGTGAAACCCCGTCTCTACTAAAATTACAAAAAATTAGCCAGGCATGGTGGCAGTCACCTGTAGTCTCAGCTACTCGGGAGGCTGAGGCAGGAGAATGGCATGAACCCAAGAGGTGGAACTTACAGTGAGCTGAGATCGCGCCACTGCACTCCCGCCGGGGCAACAGAGCAAGACTCTGTCTCAAAAAAAAAAAAAAAAAAAGATCACATAGGAAAGCATAGCAATATAAGCATGTGTAAAATAATGTGTCAGATCCCTGACCCCCCCCCACTGCAATTCCATTTCCAGGATGTAACCGCTGTTTGCAGTTGGTATGAATCTTTCAATAATACTTTCTTATTTGTCCCTCTCATTGTTTATACAGCCAAACATTAATGGATTATATTATTAGTTGGTAATGTTGTTTTATAGTGAAGCATGTGTGGCGGATACTTCCTTTCTCTATACATATGGATTTGCTCCAATTGTGTTTCTTTTTCTGTTTTAGAGGTTTTATTTTAGATTCAGGGGTACATGTGCAGGTTTATTATATACATAAACTGCATGTCACAGGGGTTTGGTGTACAGACGATTTTGCCACCCAGGTATTAAGCCTAGTACCCAACAGGTGTTTTGTCTGATCCTCTCCCTCCTCCCACCCTCCACCCTCAAGTAGGCCCCAGTGTTTGTTGTTCTTCTCTTTGTGTCTATGGGTTCTAATCATTTAGGTCCCACTTAAAAGTGGGAACATGCAGCCGGGCACGTGACTCACGCCTGTAATCCCAGCACTTTGGGAGGCTGAGGTGGGCAGATCACGAGGTCAGGAGTTCGAGACCAGCCTGGCCAGTATGGTGAAACCCTGTCTCTACTAAAAATAAAAAAGTGAGAATATGCAATATTTGGTTTTCTGTTTCTCTGTTAGTTTGCTAAGGATAATGGCCTCCAGCTCCATCCATGTTTCTGCAAAGGAAATGACCTCATTCTTTTTTATAGCTGTGTAGTATTCCATGGTGTGTATGTACCACATTTTCTTTATCCAGTCTACCACTGATGGACATTAATGTTGATTCCATGTCTTTGCTATTGTGAATAGTGCTGCAATGAACATTCATGTGCATGTAGAATGGTAGAATGATTTATATTCCTCTGGGTATATACTCAGTAATGGGGTTGCAGGGTCAAATGGTACTTTTGTTTTTAGCTCTTTGAGGAATTGCCATACTGGTTTCCACAATCGCTAAACTAATTTACATTCTCACCAACAGTGTATAAACGTTCCCTTTTCTCTCTCTCTGTTTTTTCTTTTTTAGACGATCTTGCTCTGTTGCCCAGACTGGAGTACGGTGGCACAGCCTCAGCTCTCTGCAACCTCCACCTCCCAGGTTCAAGTGATTCTCGTGCCTCAGCCTCCCAAGTAGCTGGGACTACAGGTGTGTACCACCATGCCTGGCTAATTTTTGTATTCTTAGTAGAGTGGAGGTTTCATCCTGTTGGGCAGGCTGGTCTTGAACTCCTGGCCTCAAGTGATCCTCCCTCCTTGGCTTCCCAAACTGCTGGGATTACAGGTGTGAGCCACCGTGCCCAGCGCATTCCTTTTTCTCTGCAACCTCAGCAGCATCTGTTATTTTTTGACTTTTTAATAATAGCCACTCTGGTGTGAAATGGTATCTTACTGTGGTTTTGATTTGCATCTCTCTAATAATTAGTGATGTTGAGCATTTTTTCATATGCTTGTTGGCCCCATGTGTATGTTCAAGCTTTTGAAAAGCATCTGTTCATGTTCTTTGCCCAAGTTGTGTTTTTAAATTGGTTTCCTCTTATTTATTTTGTTGCATGGCTACACTGTGATGCTTTATCCACTTGCCTATTGGATTTGACGCTGTGTCCCACTCTTCATGTTGAGAAGACATTCTGCAGTGACTATCCTCATACACATATCTTTTACCCACGTGGAGTATTAATCCAGGAACTTATTTATTCAGCTCTTATAAAGTGCCTTGTGCCAGGCTGTGGGCAGGTCAAGGGCTTTAACAGAGACAGGGCAGGCACAGTCTTGCCTTCTCAGAGCTCACCCTCAGTGGGGCTCTCAGAAGTGGGACAGTGGTTAAAGCGTATGCACACTGAACACAATGAGGCCAGGGCCGGGTGTGGTGGCTGAGCTCAAACCTGCAATTCCAGAGCTTTGGGAGGCCAAGGCAGGAGGTTGCTTGAGGCTAGGAGTTCAAGGCTGCCGTGAGCTATGATCATGCCACTGTACTCCTGCCTGGGCAACAGAGCGAGACTCCATCTCAAAAACCCCCACAAACCACCCCCCAAAAAATCATGGGCCAATGTTGTTGTAAGTACTGCGATCTCATCAGGAATATATGAAAATGTCCATCTCCAATATCCCCACCTTTCTTGGAATAATGATTAGAGTAGAAAGCACCTGTATTCCTGTGCCTACCTCTGCCCACACACCATCTTCACTTGCACTTAGTCATCCACCACTTACCCTTTCACTAAGTGCTGTTGATTATGTCCCTGTGGTGGACCAGATGCCAGGAGCCCTGAGATGTCCTGAGCAGCTCCCTCTGCCAGTCCTTCTAAGAGTTCTGGTCTACAGGTGACACACCTGAGCACAGGTGACCCCTGCAGAACCTGTGATTACCACTGAAGGCTGACAGTGAGTAATGGGTGTTCCAGGAGGGGCTGTCACCTCTATGTACAGGGTGGGGGAAGGTGGAAGGGAGCAAGTGGCTGATGACTTTGGCTGTAAGGCAGGTGGACAGGCTGATGTGGGCTCCTGGGAAAGGATGGAGAGGGGAGGGGAGAGGAGGGGAGGGAAGGGAGGGGAGGGGAGGGAAGGGAAGGGAAGGGAAGGGAAGGAAAGGGGAGGGAAGGGAAAGGAAGGGAACGATACAGAGGTTGGAACTTGCCTTCATGGACCAAGAACAGCAGTAAGGCCATCCAGGCTGCAGCTGGGGAGGGAAGACGTGGGGAGTAGTGGGTCAAGGGAGAAGCAGATGGTGATTGACCTTGGGGGCTGGGCGTGAGCAGAGGTGTGTTGTGTGTATCTGTCCCTGCCATTGATATGAGGAGGGGTGGGGCTGTGGGTGACACCAGGGTCAGTGGGATTTCCTAGTGTCTGCTGTTCCCCAAAGCCTCTCCATGTAGAGGGTCAGTATAGATCTGACGCTGTGTCTGGGGGAAGGGGCTGGTGGTCCGAGGCAGCCTTTGCTGTGGTGCTTACTGTCCCTAGGGATGAGTGGAAAGAGATGAGGAAACCTCTTTACAGTGAAGCCTCAGGTGTGTGAAGCCTCAGGTTTGTGAAGCCACAGGTGTCTCACATGTGCCTTGGGTGACAGTTTCAGGGTTCACGTGGTTGTTATTATGATGTTTGCCTGACAAGGACCCAGGTGTCCAGGGATCCAGAGCACAAGGCCCTAGTGAGGGGAGGGTCAGATGAGGCTGAGCAGGTTCAAGTGGTCAGAGTGGGAGGGACTCCTGGAGAGACTGAACCTCAACTCTTCCTGTCAGGAGCTGTGACTGTGTCCAGGAGAGATGACAGGCATGACCCAGGACATTGAGTGAGTCATTGAGACATTGGATATGAGGGCAGGGTAGAGAGGACCCTGGTGACTGCTCAGATGTGGGATGTGAGCAGGGCTGTGACCCGTGCAAGTTGCAGGATCCCCCTACCCCCAGCGCACAGACAACCCTTACACTGGGGATTCTGACTGCTGTGTGTGCCCAGCAGGGACACTGGATTGGCTGGACCTCAGTCCCTGTAAGGGCAGGGATGGGCTGTAAGACCAGAGTCTTCTCTGTGGGTGTGATGTGAGCAGGAATGAGCGAGATGGGAGTGATAAGGCTTGGCCTGGAGGAGCTGGTAGATGAGCCCAGGGGCTTGGGTCAGCTCAACTTCCCAGTGGCTCAGCTGGAGCTGGAGGAGCAGGATGCTGTACTCAGGGGGTGCTCCAGGCTGGGTGATGTATGGGGTCAAAAGTTAATCATGAAAAGTTCCTACCTTTTGTAGGTAGACAGTGGCCTGAGTGTCAGGTGCAGGAAGATGCATCATGAGGCAGGAGCAGGCTACTCAGCCTCCCAGAGACCACACTCTGGGTGCAGCACTCAGCCCTGCAGGGAGTGGCAACAGATGTGCCTACAACCCTAATGTCCAGGCACATGCAACAAATGTTTCTCCCTCATTGCATCTTTCTCATGTGGAATAGAATGGGCAGTGATATGGTTTGGCTGTGTTCCCACCCAAATCTCATCTTGAATTGTAATTGCCATAATCCCCACATGTTGTGGAAGGGACCTGGTGGGAGGTAATTGAATCATGGGGGTGGTTTCCCCCATGCTATTATCGTGATAGTAAGTTCTCATGAGATCTGATGGTTTTATAAAGGGCCTCCCCCTTTGCTTGGCTTTCATTCTTCTCATTGATGCTGCCATTTGAAGGACATGTTTGCTTCCCCTTCTGCCATGATTGTAAGTTTCCTGAGGCCTTCCCAGCCATGCTGAATGTGAGTCAGTTAAACTGCTTTCCTTTATAAATTACCCAGTCTCCAGCAGTTCTTTATAGAAGCTTGAGAATGGACTAATACAGGCAGCCTTTCCCGAAGTCTCTTCCCATCCATGTGCTGCCTGTAGTGGTGCCTGGGAATGAGGGCCCTGAGTCACTGTCCAGGGTGCTGATGTCCATGAACTGTTGAAGAGCTGGTGAGTTGTGATCTCCCACTTATTTCTGCTTTCTTTTATTCTTAACAACTGAGCATGTCACCAAAGAGAAGATAGAGAGATACTAAGGGCATGAAGAGCCCTCTGTCTCCCTCTCTCAGGACCTGGAGGGTGCTGGGGACATCACTACAGGAACTGACACCAAAGTCAGGATGACCCCATCCAGATACACATGTGTAGTTTGTAATGAATGATGATGAGAAAATGGCCTTGAAAGGAGTGATGAACAGCACAAGAGCCTCTCAAAGATGTGCACATCCTCATCTCCATATCTGTGAATAAGTCTCATGGTAAAAGACACTTTACAGATTAAAGGAAAGGTCATGAGATGGGAAGTGATATGGTTTGGCTGTGTCCCCACTCAAATCTCATCTTGAATTCCCATGTAATGTGGGAGGGGCCTGGTGGGAGGTAATTGAATCATGGGGGCAGATCTTTCCCATGCTGTTCTTGTGATGGGGAGTGGGTCTCAGGAGATCTGATAGTTTTATAAGGGGGAGTTTCCCTGTACAAGCTCTCTTTTTGACTGCTGCCATCCATGTAAGACATGACTTGCTCCTCCTTCCCTTCTGCCATGATTTTGAGGCCTCCCCACCCATGTGGAACTGTAAGTCCGTTAAACCTCTTTCTTTTGTAAATTGCCCAGTCTCAAGTATGTCTTTATCAGCAGGGTGAAAACAGACTAATACAGTAAATTGGTACCGGTAGAGTGGGGTACTGCTGAAAAGATACCCCAAAATGTGGAAGCAACTTTGGAACTGGGTAACAGTCAGGGGTTGGAACAATTTGGAGGGGTCGGAAAAAGACAGGAGAATATGGGAAAGTTTGGAACCTCCTAGAGACTTGTTGAATAGCTTTGCCAAAATGTTGATAGCAAAATGGACAATAAAGTCCAGGCTGAGGTGGTCTCAGATGGAAGTGAGGAACCTGTCAGGAACTGGAGCAAAGGTGACTCTTGTTATGTTTTAGCAAAGAGACTGGCGGCATTTTGCCCCAGCCCTGGAGATTTGTGGAACTTTGAGCTTGAGAGAGATGATTTAGGGTATCTGATGGAAGAAATTTCTTTCTCTCTCTTTCTTTCTTTCCCTCTTTCTCTCTCTCTTTCTTTCTTTCCTCCCTTTCTTTCTTTCTCCCTTTCTCCCTCTCTTTCTCTCTTTCTTTCTTTCTTTCTTGACACAGTTTCACTCTTGTTGCCCAGGCTGGAGTGCAATGGCACAACCTCAACTCACTGCAACCTCTGCCTCCTGGGTTCAAGCGTTTCTCCTGCCTCAGCCTCCTGAGTAGCTGGGATGACAGGCTTGTGCCACCACACCTGGCTAATTTTGTAGTTTTAGTAGAGATGGGGTTTCTCCATGTTGGTCAGGCTGGTCTTGAACTCCCAACCTCAGGTAATCTGGCCACCTTGGCCTCCCAAAGTGCTGGGATTACAGGCATGAGCCACTGTGCCCAACCCTCTGGTGGAAGAAATTTCTAAGCAGCAAAGCATTCAAGAGATGACTTGGGTACTGTTAAAGGCATTCAGTTTTATAAGGGAAGCAGAGCATAAAAGTTTGGAAAATTTGCAGCCTGATGATGCAATAGAAAAGAAAATCCCATTTTTTTGAGGAGAAATTCTAACTGGTTGCAGAAATTTGCATAAGTAATGAGGAGCCAAATGTTAATCCCCAAGACAATGGGGAAAATGTCTTCAGGGCACATCAGAGGTCTTCATGGCAGCCCCTCCCATCACAGGCCCAAGAGGCCTAGGGGGGAAAACTGGTTTCATGGGTTGGGCCCAAGGTCTCTGTGTTGTGTGCACTCTAGAGTCTTGGTGCCTTGCATCCCATCTGCTCCAGCTGTGACTGAAAGGGGCCAACATAGAGCTTGGGCCATGGCTTCAGAGGGTGCAAGCCCCAAGCTTTGGCAGCTTCCATGTGGTGTTGAGCCTATGGGTGCACAGAAGTCAAGAATTGGGGTTTTAGAACCTCCAAGTAGATCTCAGAAGATGTATGGAAACGCCTGGATGCTCAGACAGGAGTTTGCTGCAGGGGCAGGGCTCTTATGGAAAACCTCTTCTAGGGCAGTGCAGAAGATAAATGTGGGGTTGGAGCTCCCACACAGAGCCCATACTGGGGCACCACCTAGTGGAGCTGTGAGAAGAGGGCCACCGTCCTCCAGACCCCAGAATGGTGTATCCACTGACAGCTTGTACCATGTGCCTGGAAAAGCTACAGACACACTCAATGCCAACTCATGAAAGTAGCCAGGAGGGAGGCTGTATCCTGCAAAACCACAGGGGTGGAGCTGCCCGAGACCATAGGAATCCACCTCTTGCATCAGTGTGACCTGGATGTGAGACATGGAGTCAAAGGAGATCATTTTGGAGCTTTAAGATTTGACTGCCCCACTGGATTTCAGACTAGCATGGGGCCTATGGCCTCTTCGTTTTGGCCAATTTCTCCCATTTGGAATGGTTGTAATTACCCAATGTGTGTACTCCCCTTTGTATCTAGGAAGTAACTAACTTGCTTTTGATTTTACAGGCTTATAGGCAGAAGGGACTTGCCTTGTCTCAGATGAGACTTTGAGCTGTGGACTTTTGAGTTAATGCTGAAATGAGTTAAGACTTTGGGGGACTGTTGGGAAGGCATGATTGGTTTTGAAATGTGAGAACAGGAGATTTGGGAGGGGCTGGGGTGGAATAACATGGTTTGGCTGTGTCCCCACCAAAATCTCATCTTGAATTACCACATGTTGTGGGAGGAGCCTGGTGGGAGGTAATTGAATCATGGGGGCAGTTCTTTCCCATGCTGTTCTTGTGATGGTGAGTGGGTCTCATGAGATCTGATGGTTTTATAAGAGAAAGTTTCCGTGAACAAGCTCTCTCTTTTTGCCTGCTGCCATCTACATAAGACGTGACTTGGTCCTCCACCTTCTGCTATGATTGTGAGGCCTCCCCAGCCATGTGAAACTGTAAGTCCATTAAGCCTCTTTCTTTTGTAAATTGCCCAGTCTCAGCTATATCTTTATCAGCAGCATGAAAATGGACTAATACAGGGAGATTATTGTGGTTTATCCAAGCTGCATCCAAAATAACCACAAGGCCCCTTTCTTATAAGTAAAAGAGGGAGGCAGGAGTAGGTGGAGATGTGGAGACAGAAGCAGAGGACAGAGTGGTTTCAAGATGCTGCACTGCTGTCTTTGAAGATGGAGAAAAAGGGCACAACCAAAGATGTAGGCAGCCTCTAGGAGTCAGAAAAGGAGAGGAAACGGATTCTGACCTTGGGCTTCCAGAAGGCAGACAGCCATGAGGGCCCCTTGTCACTAAGCTTGTGGTAACTTGTCACAGCATCAACAAGAAACTAAAGAGGTGTCACCTTTCCTCATCTGATGGTGTGTGCAGGTGGGATAAGGGGTCATTTAGAGTTAAATCCTGACGCAAATTCTGATGTAAATTAACCCATTACTGGTTGTTTTCTTACCTCTCATCTCAAGATGAAGAACCTGTGGCAGTGGCAGAACACCCTTGGGAACTGTGGTTCTGTGCTTTAGTTCAGGGACTGGCTTGTTTGTGGGAAGGGGCCACCTGGTCCAAGTAAACTTACATGAGATCGTCACTCTTCCAGGGGCCCTCAGGGAAGGGCTGAGAACCGCTGGCCTAGGTGTGTGGAGGAGCTGCAGGTGAAGCAGGGCTGGAGGGGTCTGCGGGGCCAGGTAGAGGAGCAAACAGGTTGTCCCATCCCCATGGGAGCCTGCATGAGCTTTAGGTTGGGAAGCCCTGCTCCTCTGACCTGGACGCTCCTGTGTGGAGAGGAGGCTTGCTCAGTGAGATCCACCCCAGGGGGTAAATTGGGAACTGATGGGAAATAAGTGGGTAGAATCCTGGGTAGTGCCTGGGAGGACCTTGCTCTAGGACTGAATTCTTGGTCTGTCCCCACCTTGGTTACTCTGACAGCCCCTCTCTGTGTCCCACCAGGGTAAAGATGTCCTGACCAGTAGCGACTGGGACAGAGAACCTGGTGTCCAGGGCTAAGTATCCAGGATCCTGGATTTGGTAACAGGCAAGCTCATTTGCAGAGGACAGTGATAGACAGAGCTGCCAGGGCCTGGGTGAAGAGGGCAGGAGGGCTCAGGACACTGGAGGCTGTGTGGGGGTCACACCCATGATCTGCACCACCCATGGACGCTCCTGCATTGCTCACCTTTGTGTGGACATCAGATGGCCCCAACTTCCGCATTCCTGAGACACCTCGTGCATTCACAGAGGGACCCAGGCTGGGGCTGTGCATGACCTTGGTCCCTGGGGCAGTGTGAGGACAGCCGAGCGCTCGGCTGGCTGGGCAGGGCTCCTGTGAATCCCACCCTTTCCTGTGTAGGGTCCACTGCAGCCTGACTCCCAACCCCCTACTCCTGTCTCCCAGGGAAGAAAGACTGGGGTTGAGATAAGGTGGAGATATTTTCCCTGTGTGACCTGGGAGAGAATGGACATGGAGTTTCAGGTGAGTTTCTGCTAAGTTCCCATGAGCAGAAAAAGAGCCAAGGAGAGGAAGGGTCCTCTTTATTCAGATCCTTTCCAGGTGATCCCGGGTGGGCCACAGGCACATTCACTTTCCCTGCAAAAGCCCCTGCTTCCTGTGGTGATGGGAGGCCTTTGTCTTGGCCCACCCAGAGCCTAGGGCAGCCTGTCAGGGTCTCCAGATATTCAGCAGGGACCCCCATCCCTCCCTGTCCCCAGGCCTGTGTCTCCTCAGGATTCAGAGCTGGTTCTTTGTCTCAGGCTCCATGTCCTTCCCCATCCCCAGGGCTAGGGGGTTGGGGATGTTACATCAACCCACAGGAGCAGCTCCCAGAGGAACCTAAGAAACCACATCTGCTTTGTGGTTGACCCAGCAGTAAATATTTGTGTCATGGTTTAGTGAGTCCTGAAAAAAAAAAAAACACCAAAAAAAAAAAAAAAAAAAAAAACCAGAAGAGGCCTTGACCCCTGTGGCTTTCTCAGAACAGAGTCTGGTGTCTCCCAGGCTCTAGGCCCACCCAGGGCTGCTCTGGGACTGAACCTGGCTGTGGCTCAGGGGGTTCCTGTTCCCAGGCCCCTTCCTCATCTGCTCACCATCCCCTGTTCCTGTTTGCAGTTTCCTGAATCTCAGAGCTCAGCCAGGTGTGGGTGGGGGCAGATCCTGGGTCCCCCTGGGGCCTGCAGGACCAGAACATCTGTGACCCACACTCACCTCATAGATGACAGCGGCTGTCCTGGGGCTGGGTAGTGGGGGCCTGGGCAGGGGAGAGAGGGCATGTCAGGGGACAGGGAGGGAGGGTCATGGAGGCCCAGCCTGGAAGGTTTCTGTCTCTGATTGGCCAGGACTTACTTCCCTGGGTCTACTTCTGGTCATTTCCCCTCAGGAGTGACCAGCTCTGCCCCTGAGCTCAGCCTCCCAGTGTGGACACAGCACCCCGACCCCTGTCCTGGCTGGGCCCACCCTGCACCCTTGTTAATGTGGGCCCCTGACTGATGCTCCCAGTGTCCACTCTGCATCTGCTGGACTCCAGGGGTCTTCTCAGGCAATGGAGTGTCCCGGGTGGGGTCAGCACAGGGCGTGGGTGGTCCTGGCTCTGTAGGGAGGCCTGGATCCTGGCCGGAGGCACTTACTTTGACCTGACTATTCTGGGGAAAGGTGGGTTTGTGCTATGTTGTGGGGTTGATGGTCCCTCTACCCTGAACCTGCACTGCTGGGACCCAGTAGTAGAAAGGGGCTGGGGAGGGGATGGGCTTACAGTGTAGGTGGAGCTGTTCGAGGGACCATGGCCTGGGGGACAGAGACAGAAGTCAGCAGCAGGGTGGGAGGAGAGCCTGGGCCCCTCACGGAGGAGGGTGTTGGGGTCCTGAACTCCCAGAGAATCAGGGAGAAGGGGCTTCTTACCAAGAGAGACCCTCCAGCCATTTTAGGGGCCAAGTGAGCAAGTGAGTTTGCAGAGGTGGCCTATGACCAAGAGCCCACAGGTCAGGGCTGACCTGGCCAGTCGGGGTTCCCTGCAATGATGTTTTATGAGACTCCCCGAAGCCCCACGGAAAGGATCAGAGGACCTCAGATGGTGACTGGCAGGAGAGGACACTGTGGGCCAGGCCTAGGGGTTCCCAGCCACACCCAGGCTGAAGGGACAACAGAGGGCTGCTCTCTAAAGGCCACTGGCCCTAGGAAAGGTCAGACTTATTTGTGAGGAGTGCAAGATTAAAAGCCAAACTTTGGAGTTAGAATAGGGGATGAAGAGGGGACCCTGTTTCCAAAGAGGGGCATGGGGATCTCCTTTCTCCATTGGTTCTGTAGCAGGAGCTGAGCCAGGTGAGGGGATCGAAGACCTTACAAAGCCACATCTGTTCTGGCCAGAGGGGAAGGATCCTCAGGTCGATGTTGGACTGGGAGAACATTGACCCAGGGACCCAGGAAAGGAACTGAGGGCCCAGGGAGGAACCAGATCATGGGGGTTTGCTGAGAGGAAGGGTTAAGGCCCCAGAGGGGAAGCAGGGCCAGGCACATGTGCAGGACACTGAGGGGACCGCAAGTGTCTTGGATTCTCCTCGAACTCAGTGTCCCTGCTGTGGCCAGACCCTGCACTCAGGGCTGGTGATGCTGAAATGGGACAATAGCCTTGTCTTCTCTCTCTACCTCTTGGCAAGAGACATAAAGGACATTCCAGAACATGCCATCCTGGAGCCCAGATTCTCTTGTCTCACAGCTCAGGGGCTGCAGGAACTGCATTAGCCATGGGGGCACTGACCCCACCCAGCCTGTCCAAGCTGTTACACCCTTCACTGTGTGACCATGCCCAGGACTCCCTGTCGGACCCCGAGCCTGCAAATCCCTCCTCACTTGGTGGGTGAATTCAATGAACAGCAGGAGGTACCGGGTACTGAGCACCCCCTCCCCCACTCCCTCCAGGCAGCTGTGGCTTTGCTGTGTGAGGGAACTAGGACCACACTCAGGGGTGAGATCTTAACTGGGCTGAATTCACAGAGGAGGAAGCTGTAGAGGAAGCCACCCAGGGTCAGCAGCTGGTGAGGGAGGAGCTGTGGAATGAGAGGGAAAGATCTCTTGGGGAGGGCTCAGAGAGCCTGGCCCTGAATACTGGATGGGGTCTCCTTCCTCCTGGCCTGGGGTCAGCCTGGGGGGTGGGAGGGAGGCTGGGGAAAAGCTGTAGTAACTTCCAGTCCTGGTGAGGAGAGGAAACATGCCAGGGCAGCCACCGGTGCCACCCCGACCAGAACCCTGGTCACAATGCCGGCAACGGCCCCCACAGGAAGACCTGGGGCATTTTTTTCTGCAGAAAGGGGAAGGCAAAGGGGATGAAGCCCAAGTCTGTTCCAGGGGGAACCATGAGGGGCCTTGCAGGGCAGGGGCTTGGTCAGGGAGGAAGGAAATGCTTCAGAGCCTGAGTGCGGTCTCTTGTGCTGTCCTCATAGCTGACTCCCTTGCTCTCCGTGGTTTTCAAGCCTGAGACATTTTCTGTGTCTCAGGCTTGAAATACTGGGATGCACCGACTCCTACATTGTCCCCCAGGTGCCTGCACCTCACCCTGCTCCTGTGCCTTTAAATCCCCTTCTTCCTCTTACTTCACGCCTCTTCCCTCTGTCTTTTTTTTTCTTTTTTCTTTTTTCTTTTTCTTTTTCTTTTTTTTTTGAGACGGAGTCTTGCTCTGTCACCAGCCTGGAGTGCAGTGGTGCGATCTCGGCTCACTACAACCTCCACCTCCCAGGTTCAAGCGATTCTCCTGCCTCAGCCTCCCGAGCAGCTGGGGTTACAGGTGTGCACCACCATGCCAGGCTAATTTTTGTATTTTAGGTAGAGACAGGGTTTCACCATGTCGGCCAGGATGATCTCGATCTCTTGACCTCTTCATCCACCCACCTCGGCCTTCTAAAGTGCTGAGATTACAGGGGTAATCTGGCCTTTTTTTTTTTTTTTTTAGACTGAGTCTCATCCAGGCTGGAGTAGAGTGGTGTGATCTCCTGCTCACTGCAACCTCCATCTCCTGAGTTCAAACAGTTCTCCTGCCTCAGCCTCCCTCGTAATTGGGATTACAGGCATGTGCCACCATGCCAGGCTAATTTTTGTATTTTTAGTAGAGACGGAGTTTCACCATGTTGGCCAGGCCTCGAATTCCTGACCTCAGGCTATCTGTCTGCCTCTGCCTCCCAAAGTGCTGGGATTACAGGCGTGAGCCACAGTGCCCGGTCTTCCCTCTGTTTCTTTTTTTCCATTCCATGATTGTCATACAGAGCTAGCCCTCACTGTCAACTCAGTGCTGATGAGTGGGGATGATGCTCTTTGACTGTTTTTAGGGGTCTTCCATGTGCCAGGCCCAGTGGGCACCAACCTACGTACAGCTCGTCTCATCCTCGCATCACCTTGAGGGAGGGGGCGTCACCCCCAGCTGTAGAGTTAGCATCTGAGACTTACAGTGTCTCAGTAAGTCAAGGAAGGTCACAGAACTCGTACATGATACAACCAAATTTTAACCAAGGTCTCCTTGACTTAGCTAATAACAAAGTTCATAAAAAAAATACTAGTTGATAGCACTGATTGAGCCCTGGCTCTGTGCACTACCCTGTTAAGGGCTTTAATTACATTAATCATCAAATAAACATCCTCACAACCACCCTGAGATCCAAGTGTTTGTTAAAATTCTACAGATGAGGAAACTGAGGCCTAGGAGGTTGAGTGTCTTGCTCAAGGTCAAACACCTGGTATGTTCCCAGCACTGACTGTCAGGCCTCTGAGCCCAAGCTAAGCCATCATAACCCCTGTGACCTGCACATACACATCCAGATGGCCTGGAGCAACTGAAGAACCACAAAAGAAGTGAAGCAGCCAGTTCCTGCCTTAACTGATGACATTCCACCATTGTGATTTGTTCCTGCCCCACCCTAACTAATCAATTGACCTTGTGACATTCCCCTCGCTGGACAATGAGTCTCATGATCTCTCCACCATGCACCTTGTGACCCTGCCCCTGCCCACAGAAGAAAACCACCTTTAACTGTAATTTTCCATTACCTACCCAAATCCTGTAAAACTGCCCCACCCCATCTCCCTTTGCTGACTCCTTTTTTGGATTGAGCCCACTTGCACCCAAGTGAATAAACAGCCTTGTTGCTCACACAAAGCCTATTTGGTGGTCTCTTCACACGGACGCGCATAACACTGACCCTGATAGTTGACACAAGGGATTTAGTTCCAGGTAAAAACTGATGAATTCGGCCAGGCACCGTGGCTCAAGCCTGTAATCCCAGCACTTTGGGAGGCTGAGACGGGTGGATCACGAGGTCAGGAGATCGAGACCATCCTGGCTAACATGGTGAAACCCCGTCTCTACTAAAAAATACAAAAAACTAGCCGGGCGAGGTGGTGGGTGCCTGTAGTCCCAGCTACATGGGAGGCTGAGACAGGAGAATGGTGGGAACCCGGGAGGCAGAGCTTACAGTGAGCTGAGATTGTGCCACTGCACTCCAGCCTGGGCGACAGAGCGAGACTCTGTCTCAGAAAACAAAACAAAACAAAACAAAAAAAAACCTGATGAATTCTCCTTTTGCTCTTCATTCTCAGATCAGACTCTCCGCCCCTGCATTGTGGATGCCCAAGATGAAGGGAGATGAACCCATGACTGGTCTCAGGTCTGCAGATGCCTAATAATAAGCAGCCTCACACAGCCCCGGTGGAGGAGAGGAGGGGGCTGTGGCTGCAGACAGACCTCGCCTGACTCTAATCTGCCAGCTATGGACTGTGTTGTTATAGGAGTTATTAAGAAATTATTTTAGGGAGATAGAGAGGAAAGGGGGTCCTCGGGAAGTTTTACTTTTTCTTTTTTTGAGACGGAGTCTTGCTCTGTTGCCCAGGCTGGAGTGCAGTGGCGTGGTTTCAGCTCACTGCAACCTGTCTCCCAGGTTCAAGCGATTCTCCTGCCCCGCCTCCTGAGTAGCTGGGATTACAGGCACACACCACCACACCCGGCTAATTTTTGTATGTTTAGTAGAGACAGAGTTTCACCATGTTGGCCAGGCTAGTCTCCAACTCCTGACGTCAGGTGATCCACCCACCTCGGCCTCCCAAAGTGTTGGGATTACAGGTGTGAGCCACTGCCTGGCCAGTTTTTGTTTCTTTTAAAGCAGTTCCAGAAACGTTTCTTGTCTAGCAGAAAAGCCTCAGCTCTTAGAGACTGGCTGGCAAGCTTTGATATGCAAATGTAGGCCAATGGAAACTGGGTCAACCCAAATATGGTGATTCCCGCCCTCTTCTTGCCCTTGCTCCCATTTGTGCCTGACAACATGGCCACACCCACATATCCCCACGTGTGTGGAACCTCAAGGCACCCTGCATTTGTATATTAAAAGACTAGGGTGGGAGGGCCAGTTTCTTCTCAGGCTACATGAATGACATGCCTGGTCAAACCAATCCTCTGAGCCCTATGCAAATCAGACACCACCTCCTCTGGCCTTCTCATATAACTGGCTGTTTTCTGCCACACTTGGGGTTTCCTCTCTTTGCTTGGAAGCCCCCTCCCTCTGTCCCTGTATGGGGGAAATTTTTCCTTCTTTTTTTGCCTATTAAACTCTTTGCTCCACATGTTCTGTGTTGTTTTATCTAAATTGGCATAAAACCAAGGATCCTGGTATTGCTGCAGTCACCAGAGCCATATCAATGTGACCCTAGTCAGTGACTGTCTCCCTGGGCCTCAGTTTCCTTTCAATAAATAAGATAAATGTTATTTGGCTACAAGGTTGTTTATGAATTAACCTCAAAATGTTTACAATTACTTGACCTCAGCTGTGCATAGGGCAGCTGCCCAGATGAACAGCATGTATGTGTTTGCAATGCTTGTTCCCTGGTGCCATAAAGAATTAGCACTTGAACATAAATTTAATTTTCTCAGCAAGGCCATTTTTATATTTTCTGCAGAAAGGGTACACTCGCCAGCAGTTTTGCCACGAGAGTACACCCAACAAGGGAGACAGGGTCATTTATAATCTGATGTGTCTACCTTACTGCTGTGTCCGGTTTCCATTGGCTGGAATGGGACCTCCCATTCTGTGTCTGCCCTGATTGGCTAGCAACTTAGAACTTTTTAAAAGAGGCAAAGGCAGAGAACAAAGCAAGGAGGAAGTAACTTGTGGAATTCTGAGAAAGGTAAAACATCTTCAAATAAGGAAGAGGAACAGGCTATGACCTAATGCTTGCTTGGACCAGTATAAGCATGCCAGGGCAAATATTTAGTCTAAATTGTGGGAGCTAAGAACATAAAATGCATTGATTTTTTTTTATTACAGTTAGCAGATATTTAAGAATATTAGCACACGTCTTTGAGTAAATTTTGCTTCTAAGAGACGTTGCCATTTATTCCTAATTAGACAGGGAGGAAAGTCTTTGAAGAGGAACCTCTACTTTACTTTTTACATATGCTTATTTGCCTCTAAGATAAAGGGCCCTGGACCTGATTTCAGGTGGAGAAGGAGATGCTGGGCACATCCTCTCTTCTTTGTTCCTCTCCCTAGGGACACTGAACTTCCAATGGAGTCACCTAAGTTCCCCAGGGCAATGGACTCATGCTCTAGTAATCTTGTCCATCTGTCCTCTACATGCTGAGTCTCAGGTGAAGGTTGAGGCTCTGTCTTTGCCCAGATGAGGGCCTGGGGGCTGAGCCCTGGCTAGTGACCAGCTCCAGGAGCCACTGCCTGGACAGCTGGTAAATTGTTGCTCCCAGTCAGCCCTGCCCAGGAGGCAACAACCCAGCTCTGGCATAGGCTCCCCAAGGCTCCACAGGATTCCATAGACCCCTCAGGCCAGACTCTGACTTAGTTCTCCAGGGTCTTCTCAAGGCCATGTCCATGGGGAGGGCATGGGGTGCTTGGCTGAGACTGATCTCCCCCTGCTGAGTCCCCCCCATCAGACTGTCCTTCCTCTGCAGTGAATGTCTGCAGGGTCTGGATACAGGAAAGGAATTCTGATCTGTTGAAGTTTGTCTACCTTGTATGTGTCCTGCAATAAATGTTCAAACCCCAACATGGGACATAATGCAGAAGGGGACACAGGCACAGCCCAGGCCTGACAATCCCATGTATGTGAAGTAGAACTGACCCCCAACAGTCAGAGGCTGTGGGAGAATCACAATATACATGGAACTGGTCAGATACTTCCTCTTCATCTTTATGGCATATAGGGTGTAGAATCCTGTGTCCTGGGTGACATTCTGGATCAGCAGGGATGCATTGGGGTATATTGTCTCTTGAATGCTGTGTGCAGACCCTGGGGGTAGTTATTAGGGTTCCTATTACATATCCTGTAATGTGGTTGGTCTCTACCCTTTCCCCTTTGTACCAATAAGATCCTGGGGCAGATGGTGAGTGAATAGAAGAACCTCCTTCTGCTCTGCGGCATTGTACAGCATGGCTTCAATAGTGAGCCTGGCAGTAGTTGGTGGGTTCCAGAAAGTTAAAAGTGAGGCTAAGATAGGGGAGAGAGCATCAGTCAATATTGGGACCTATGTATTGGATGGAAAGATGGGGCCTTGAGTTCTGAGGAGGTCTCTTCACCCCCCTGGAGAGAGATCCCTGGAGAGAGAGAGAGAGAGAGAGACAGACAGACAGACAGACAGTGTATGTGTGCATGTGCACACATGGGTCCTGCTGAGTCAAGGTCAGCAGCATAACCCCCGTTCCCTCAGCACCTCTGACCTTGGCACTTCCCAGTTTGGAATCCTCTTCCCCAGGAGTCTGCACAGGCCCCCACCCCTTATTGCCCTCAGATCCTGCTCACATCAGGGCATCCTTGGGAGACCCTTCCCCTGACACCTCCTCTAGAGACCCTGTTTCTTCCCTTTCTGACCTTTCCCTGCTCTATTCCCTCCAGGGCTCTTGTCAGCACTTGACCTCACATTCTAGATCTCTTTGGGTGTCTGTCTTCCTCCCCATGAGATCGTGAGCTCTGTGAGGGCAAGGACTTGTGTGATCTTGGTTGCACCCCAGTGCCTGGGACAGGCTGCAGACTCCTGTGGATGAGCTCCTGAGCATTCCCAGGGCCCCCACCTCCTGGGATTTATTTGCCAATTTCTGAGGTTCATGGATAAGGACAGTGTTTAGTAGCCCTGGTTCTATTTTTTTCTGGAGTGTTACCCTGACATAAAATTTTATTGTCATCAGTTTTCAGAATTTATTGATCAGTGATGATTCACTTGCAGTATGTTAACAATGGAGATTGTTTCTCCATTAACAGCTTCAGATCATTGAGATTTTCCTGGTGTTGACCCTTGTCCCTCTCTGGTGTCCTCTCCTCTGAGGCTCCAACAGAAACCCTCTGTCCCCCCTCAGAGTCCCATCCTCCCCAGGAGATCCCAGTCAGTCTCTGTGCTCCCTCCTCCCTCCCACTCCCAAGGAGTCCTCCCCTCACCTGTGAGAAGGAGCCCCTGCCAGGGGATGTGCTCTCTGCAGGGAGGGCTGAGGGAAGAGCCTGAGCTCCAGGAACGCTTTTATCAGGGCTGCTGTGACTATGGCTCTGCTGTCCTTCCTCCCTGTGTGCTGAGTCTCCTCCCAGGGCAGGAGCACTTCCCAGGGTCATGGATGGGGGTGGACTCTGCCCAGGAAGCCTCTCTGCCCCCTCCCCTCTCAGTCCTGCCTTCTAGTCCATTCTTCCTTTTTCCTTTCTGTCTTCATTTAAATTCCCCAGACTAGGCTTTGAGAAGCAAGGTTTATTTGGACCCCTGTCCCTTAACAGGACAACCCACCCTCCCCAGCACTGATCTCTGCTGTGTCTTGGCCTTGGGTCTGTCAGCACCACAGAGAGAGTCCCTGGGGTCCCCAAACCTGGCGTTATTTTCTCTATGACATGGAAACCCCTCTGTGTATTCAGGGTCTTCTTAGTGTTCTTAAATGTCTGGGAAGGTTGGATTTCCTCCCAGCAAGGAGGTCACAAAGATGTCTGGGGTCCTAGAAATGGACACATCTAGGGCTAAAGCCCGGGTCTCAGATTCTTACTTGTTCTTTATGCAGCGCTATGTGACCCTAATTTCCTGGAAGTAACTGAGAATGAAGCTGCATGGTGCTGTAGTATTATGTCATCCAGACCCCAGACATTTCTAGATCGCTTTTATGATTTTCTCTACAACTTGTAACACATTTATTATTATTTACTTCATACTATTTTTGTTTTTTTGAGATGGGATTTTGCTCTTGTTGCCCAGGCTGGAGTGCAATGGCGCGATCTGAGCTCAACGCAACCTCTGCCTCCTGGATTCCAGCGATTCTCCTGCCTCAGCCTCCCGAGTAGCTGGGATTACAGGCATGCACCACCACACCCAGCTATTTTTTTTGTATTTTTAGTTAGAGACGGGGTTTCACTGTGTTGGCCAGGCTGGTCTCCAACTCCTGACTTCAGGTGATCCACCCGCCTCAGTCTCCCAAAGTGCTGGGATTACATACATGAGCCACTGCGGCCGGCCCATAGTATATATTTTTTCTAAATAAATGTAGTTTACAAAACATCCTTGTTTTAGCAGGGCATGGTGGCTCATACCTGTGATCCCAGCTACTCGAGAGACTGAGCTGGGAGGATGGCTTGAGGCCAGGAGTTGGAGACAAAACATCCTTGTCTTATGCAATATTGTCCATGAATTACAGATTTTATATGTGCTTAAATGTTTTTCTAACATGCATTAAAATAAACACATGAGTATTAAAATTAAAAAACAGCTTATTTAACTTTCACCTAAAATCAGTTTTGGGAAATGCTGATACAGTGGCATAAACATGGACTTTATATCCAGATAGGCCTTGGGTCAACTACTGACTCTGTCACTTAACTATGTCAACTTGGACAAATCACTTGGCTTCTGTGATCCTCGATTCCCTGATTTGTAAAAGGAGGATGGTAAAATCCTCCTCGCAGAGTTGTTGGGAATAAGTGAGCTGCTGTGGGAGCCCAGTGACCAGGCAGGTGTTGAGTACATGATGGTTATCATTGTGGTTATTGCTGTGGAATTCTGGTTATTTTCCAAAGAGAGTGTCTGGAATATTGGGCTTGTGGATTTCTGCTGACGTGCATGTGTGATAAAGTTACTTTTTCGCTCGTTAGGAGTTGTGGCGCATCTGTCATTATTTTCATGTCACAGTTTCACTACCTGTTTGCTCTGCGATTTTGGTCAAGTTGCCTAACTTTTCTGTGCCTCATTTACCTAATTTGTACAATGTGGGTAACTAGTGTGAGTGTGTATTTCCCAGATCTGACCACTAGGGGGCACAGAAGCCCCAGCACCTACTGACCATGGGTATATCAGTGCTGATGGTCTGTAAACATTGTTCTTCCATGAAAGAAACCAGGGCTCCCTGGAGAAATAACTGATTCCAGGGCTGGGTCAGGAAAGCATAGAGGAGCCTGGAGCTTCTTGTGGGGCCAGAAAGTAAGGACCTACACGAAAAATGATGGGGATGTGTCGAAAGGTCACAGATTTCCAAGGAGCTCTCAATGGTCAATTTTGGGACAATATGAACAACATAATAAATAACGATAGTAATGGATTCCAATTCATAAAAAACCATGAGTCCATACTGATATAAATAAATAATTGAATAAATAAATAAATGAGGGAACAGAAGTACCTTTTTCTTGTAGCAGAATTCCAGTTAATAAATGTAGAACGAGTGATGGAAATAGAAAATCACTATTTGGCTAACACCACAGTAACTGTTATTTGTAGGCAAGGATCATCATGGAATATGAAGGGGCCCGGAATGAGGCAGGAGTGAGAACAGGTGGAGTGATTTTGTTTCCCTGAGAGGAGGGAAGAAGCAAGCCATGAGTCAAAGCCCTTTGATTTTTGTTTGACAATTCTTCTGTCTGTGTTTTCAGATTCTCCCAGCCTGTTGCCTTGTCACAGAGTTGGTTGTGGACTCTGCTATGGCAGGGTTTATAAAGCACCTGCAGGGGCCAGGGACTGTGCTAGGCAGTGGAGCCTGTGTGTGAGTCAAAGGGTCAGGCAGGACCTAAGCTTGGTCTGATGCAAACCACTGATGTGACTTCTTTCTGGAAAATTCTAAAAATAATCTCTGTCTTCAGGAGGCTCAAGTCTAATGAGGGAGATGACATCCACTTCCTAAAGCCCAGAGATATGAGTGCAGTCATCTCTCAAAGTGGCAGAAGTGGACAGGGGACTCTGAGTTGAGTGGGTGGAACTTGAGCTGGCCTCACAGGGTGGGGTAGGATTTGGGTTGGTGGAGGGCAAAGAGAAAGGCTGTGTAGAGCAGTGGCGTGTTGTAGGAGAGGCACTCTCTGGACCTCTTTGTATGGAGATCATTGAGGGCAGGGGCTGTTTGTGTTCATTTTTGTATTCCCTGAACTCATAGAGCCTGGCACTTTGGGAGTATTCTATAATTGACTGTTGAATGGAATGATCATTTTGTAACCTGTTAACTGGGCCTGATGTGTTATAAAATATGCAAAAGTGCAGCCTATGTCTTAGAAAATATGCAAAAGTGCAGCCTATTTCTTAGAAAATATGTGAAAGTGCAGCTTATGAGCAGACAGAAAATCTTACTGGAAAATGATCCCATGTCTGCACAGAGCCTGGTGCGGCCACTTTACTTATGCTGCTGAGTTCTCATCAGTCCACACCGAGGCCACCGCGGGGGCCGGGAGCTCCTCCTCAGACCTTCCTCCGGGTGCCTAAGTCTCTTTACCCCTCTGTTCTCCCAGGTCCTGCTCCCTGTCAGTTCACTCCATCTGGTTTCCTCTCCATGCACTTGGGGTGGGTGTCACATCCTATGTCTCATCACTGGGGGCTTCGGGTCCTTCAGATCCATTGGTTAAAACACCTCTAAAACAAATGGACTTTCCTCTTGTTAACATGACAACTTCTTATAACGCATTTCAAGAACATTATTTGTGTCAAGAGTCTCTCTGATGTACAGAGGCCCTCCCTCCCCCAGGAAGGAGGTAAGGGGAAGTTGGGAGAAAACACCACCCTGCCTGGGTTACTTATTTCCCTATTCTACAGTGTACTTGGTAGACGTTCAAAAATATTTGTTGACTTTGTCCATGATCCACATGGCTCTCATATAGTCATTTATTCACACATACATTCAGTGAGGCTTTGAGCGCCTAGTGTGTGCCTGGTATTTGCTAGACGGTGGATGCTGAGATCAGGTGTGCTGCTGTCTCTGAGGAGCTCTCACTATACAGCTGCACCTAGGGTGACCAAATCCACCTGCCCTGCTTTACAGATGTGGAAATTAAAGTGCAGGGAAGTTATGGGATTAGTTCAATGTCACAACGTCACTAGCCTCAAAGTTACAGGAGTAAAGCAAATTTCCTGACTTGCTGGATTTTCTGGTAGTGTGCAGCTACCTGGCTGCTGCAGGTACAGACGTGGTGAGCTCCGATAGGAGAGAGGACGTTCAGACTGAAGTGGGAGCCCTGAGCGCCCTGGATTAGCCAGGAGGACAGGCTGGGTCCAGCTGTGACTGCACAAAGGACCATCGGGGACACTTGCATTCTCTTTTTCAGTTTGAGCTTGAAATGAGGAAAACTGATCTCAGAAAACCAGGAGTGGAAGATTTTTTTTTTTGAGACAGAGTCTCGCTCTGTCACCCAGGCTGGAGTACAGAGGGGCGATCTCGGCTCACTGCAAGCTCTGCCTCCCAGATTCACGCCATTCTCCTGCCTCAGCCTCCTGAGTAGCTGGGACTATAGGCGCCTGCCACCACGCCCAGCTGATTTTTTGGATTTTTAGTAGAGATGGGGTTTCACCATGTTAGCCAGGATGGTCTCGATCTCCTGACCTCGTGATCCACCTGCCTCGGCCTCCCAAAGTGCTGGTATTACAGGCGTGAGCCATCGCGCCTGGCCAGTGGAAGATTTTTCACAGGGCATTGGTGAGATGGGTCAGAGAAGCCTGTGCTGATGTCTGTCACGGTGTTTCTCACTGAATGGTAATGGTCTTGCTTCGAGTGGGTTCTGTCCATAACTTGGAGCTCTGCGAGGCAGTGACCGGGTGTGATTCACCTTTGTCTCTCCAGTGACAGTACACAGCAGGCTCTGATAAATATTTCTTACAAAATAAAACAGGATAAAAAGTAGACATCTGCACAGATGTGGGATGACTGAGCAGCAGCAGAAGCAGGAAAAGTCAGTGTCCCCAGATCAGCTGATGTGGGATTTGGCTTCTAGGAGGTGCCAGGACGGGATGGGGGATCCTGTGGCTCTGCTGCTCTGGGGAACACCCCTATGATTCGGAGTGTCTGCTGTGATTGCTGCATTTCACTTGCTCATGGGTAAGTGAGCAGAGGGTGTGGGGCTTCAGGTGACCCCTTATGGCAGGTGGCTGAGGGAAGATGGGGTGGGTGGTGCGTGGGGGTAGTTTACGCATATTTGAAAGTTGGTTGTATGAAAAGGTGTTAAACTTATTTCAGCCTGTGGAGAGTAGGATGAGGATTGGTGAGTGTGAATCAGATACATTTTGACTCAAGATGAAAAAGAACTGTCACAGTAAAGGAAGTTTCCTTGGAAAATTACAAGTTTACTGGCAGAATTCAAGCCAGGGATGGGGGTGTCTGAAAATACCTCTCAATGATTTTTAAGGTAACAAGGGCAGAGCTTGGCTTGGAATGTGGTTTCTCACTGATATCACATATTAAGTATTATAAAACCTGTCCTTTGCAGTGAGACATTGCTCATTGATGCAGGCTGAGCTATCTATGACAGTTACTTTCAGTCATGTGGGCAGCTATGATTGTCTTATCCAGTCTGTGACTTGGACTTCACCAACTACCTCTGTTTCTGCTCCGGCCAGCCCTATCCCCTCCTTTACCCCAGGAGTTAGGTGCATTAACTGATGATGGCCACAAGGTGGTAGTGCTGACCCTCTGTTCTTTTTTTTTTGGTTGCCGTTGTTTTTTTCTTTCTTTTTTTTTTTTTTTCCGAGAGGGAGTCTCGCTGTGTCGCCCAGGCTGGAGTGCAGTGGCGCGATCTCGGCTCACTGAAAGCTCCGCCTCCCGCGTTCAGGCGACTCTCCTGCCTCATCCTCCCGAGTAGCTGGGACTACAGGCACCTGCCACCACGCCCACCTAACTTTTTGTAATTTTAGTAGAGACGGGGTTTCACCGTGTGAGCCAGGATGGTCTCAATTTCCTGACCTCGTGATCCGCCCACCTCGGCCTCCCAAAGTGCTGGGATGACAGTTGTAAGCCACTGCGCCTGGCCCTTTCCGGTGTTTTCTAAAACCTCTACCAGAATGTGGGCAAGCCTAAGAGGCTTTTAGGATTAAGAAAAGGTCACGAATGAGGTGAAAGGTAAACTTCATTATTATTTTTCTCTTGTGAGGTTACATAGTTGAGATGAGTATGAAATAGTTGCATTTTAGAAGTGGAAGACACTGGAGAGAAGTGCTTCACGAATCTTAATGTGTTCATGGATCACCCGAAGATCTTGATTAAATACAGGTTCTGATTCTTCTGGTGGGGCCTGAGATTCTCAATTTCTAAGGAGTTTTGGATGATGTCCTTGTTGCTGGTTGGTGGACCACACTTTGAGTAACAAGGTTTGAGGGTCATTTAGAGATTAATTTTCATTGCATGTGATTTATGGCTGAAGAGAGACCAAACTACAGAGAGAGAATATAACTTACCTTCCATAGCAATGCCCTCACTGCATGACTTTTTGCATTTAAGCCCAGGACTTCAGCTTCTCCGTCCAATTCTTGTTCCATGCATCATGTGGCCCCTACACTGTTGTTGGTGGCATTTTTTACCTTAGGAGCCCAGAACCTCATTTCCACCACCCACTGATCTTGGCTGAAGGTTTCACTTTAACTGGTTCTGCCCTTACTCAAAACCTTCAGGGGCTCTTCTATAATCACAAGATCAAGTTTGAACCTCTGTATCTACTGTTCATGCCTCTACAACATGTGATTCCCCCTTTAGCAAGCTTACATAACTTCCCTATGTTTTTAACTGACTCTTGGTGCTCTGGCTCCCCGTGCTCCTTCCTGTTCCCTACACATACTTCGTTCAGGTCTCTCAGTGGTAGTGGTGGTTACATGGTCTCTGGTGTTAGCCTCACCAAGTTTCTAATCCCATATCCACCACCGACCTTGACAAGTTACTTCCCCTTTCTGAGGATGATCATCCTCCTCTGAAATAATTTCAAGTATTGATTGAGAGAGTAAATAAAATAACATCTGCAAGCCCACTCTCATTCCTTGGACCCTCTTTAAAACTAGCATCTACACAGGGTGGGGAACATCACACACCAGGGCCTGTTGTGGGGTGAGGGGAGGGGGGAGGGATAGCACCAGGAGATACACCTAATGTAAATGACGAGTTAATGGGTGCAGCACACCAACATGGCGTATGTATACATAAGTAACAAACCTGCACATTGTGCACATGTACCCTGGAACTTAAAGTATAATTAAAACAAAAACAAAAACAAAAAAACCTAGCATCTACAGTGGTGCCTGACATCTGGTTCCCTGGCTTATGTTTCTCCATGTCTCCACTTTCCTAAGGCTGAACCATTCAAGGCCTAACCTGAACCCTGTCTCTTTTGTGAGCACTTCTCTCTCTCTCTCTTTCTTTCTCTCTTTCTTTCTCTCTTTCTTTCTCTTTTTCTTTCCTTCTTTTCTTTCTTTCTTTCTTTTTTCTTTCTTTCTTTCTTTTCTCTCTTTCTCTCTCTCTTTCTCTCTTTCTCTCTTCTCTTCTCTTCTCTTCTCTTCTCTTCTCTTCCTTCTCTCTCTCTCTCTCTCTCTTTCTCTTTCTCTTTCTCTTTCTCTCTTTCTTTTTTGAAGGAGTCTCACTCTTTTGCCCAGGCTGGAGTGCAATGGCGCAATCTCAGCTCACTGCAACCTCCGCCACCTGGGTTCAAGCAGTTCTTCTGCCTCAGCCTCCCGAGTAGCTGGGATTACAGGTGTGTGCCACCATGCCCAGCTAAGTTTTTTTTTTTTTTGTATTTTAGTAGAGATGGTGTTTCACTATGTTAGTCAGGATGGTCTCGAACTCCTGACCTCAAGTGATCTGCCTGCCTCGGCCTCCCAGAGTGCTAGGATTACAGGTGTCAGCCACCATGCCCGGCCTTATGAACATTTCTGACCCAGTTGATCTCACCCTTCTATAGATTGTTTCGCCCATGTATTGGCATTTAATTATGTGCCAGTCCTCCCAGTGAGACCCCGTAGGGAGGCTGGAAGGGTATTGGTTGTGTGAGAATTGAAGGCTAATTGAGTGAGTTCTTTTCTTACTACCCCCTGAGTGTTAGAGCTGCCGTCTCTTTTTTTTTTTTTCCAGCTATTGCCAGCAGCAGTTCCTCCTGCACCAGCAGCACCAGACCCTGGCAGGCATGGGAATACCCTAGGGATTGCTCTTGTCAGGGTCCTTCCTGCCTCTGGGTTTTGGTTGAATTGTCGTTTTCTTTTGCATCTTATCAGATGGCCCCTCCGAGGAGGTGATTGATGATATCCCTTTATGGAAACCCTAAGATAATAATTCTAAGGAAGTTTACCACAGTATTTTCTTTTCTTTTCTTTCTTTTTTTTTTTTTTGGAGACAGAGTTTCACTCTTGTTGCCCAGGCTGGAGCGCAATGGCACCATGTCCGCTCACTGCAACTTCTGCCTCCTGGATTCAAGTGATTCTCCTGCCTCAGCCTCCTGAGTAGCTGAGATTACGGGCATGTACCACCACACCTGGCTAATTTTATGTTTTTTTTTTTTTTTTTTTTTTTTTTTTTT